>NC_137657.1:10750179-11027709 GCF_963422515.1 Blennius ocellaris
CGAAGGCTCGTGACGCGCCACCCTGTCAAACACATGCAAATTCAATCATCACAATGAAAATGAAACAAAAATTTTTAGTTTTTTTTAAACTAGTCAATGGTAGATTAAATGTTTCCAGTTATCAAATGAAGGAATAACAGCCTGAATATTCAGGCTGCATCTGTTTGCCCGCAAACCCCTTCTGGCGCTTTGGGAATTTGAAAGTTTCCGTTTGTTTGTTTGAGGATTTGCCGAGTGTGGTTCACTCTGGTCGGACCTTGCGGAAACGTTTGAAGTTCTTGGCGGAGGCACTGCTATGCTTCTGTGGAGGTTTGTGTTTGGGAGGAGCTGCGATGGTGAGAGAGCGAAACTCCACCAACACCAGCTTCTTTGGAAGACCTTCATCAATATTTGACTCCTGCGGAAAAAAAAAAAAAAAAAAAAAAATATATATAAAAAGGTGTTGCACAGAACTAATCAAAGCTGCTGCATGGCAACAACTCTAAATATTTCCACATATTTTACATGTACAGGTTTAAATGCAGCGCAAACGCTTGACTCAGATATCTTGGTGCTTTGTTTAAGTGTAATGGAACATTTCTACAACACAACGTATTAAAACGTGAACTGTGTAATACATATAATAGAGTAACAACACATTATCTAAAAAAAGAGGGTTTTAGATACTGAAGACAAAAAATGTGAATCAAAGACAGAAGAGAAGCTGTGAAAGTTTGTTTTCTTTTGTTTTGCCTTACTTGGACTTCCTGCTTGAGCTGAACAGGTTTCCATGGGGTCTTGGTTTCCTGCTGCGGCAGAGTGTTTTCAGCTTGGAGCAGCTCTGAATCCTGCAGGTAAAGAAAAGGTGAAAATGAAGCAAAAACACTGAAACATCGGTGCAGATAGAAAGATAAAAAGCAAGCTTGTGTGCAGAGGAAGCTTTAGTTTTTTTTCTCTCAAGAAACAAAATGAGCTTGACTAACTGGACTAACAAGTCATCTTTCCACACCTCAATGAAAGATGCATCATCATCATCCTCCTCAAAAGGTGTTATGTTCGTATTTGTGCCAGCAGAGCTCTTCTGTGGAGGCTTAGTGGACTCTGAGCGGGTTGTTGTCATGGTATCAGTCACGTGAAGAGGCTCAGATTTAACAGACACAGGAGGCCGTTTGCTGCGCTTCTTCTGGAAACTTGACTCTTTCTCAAGGTCGACCTGCGACCTCTGTTTCCACAACCCATTTTCTTCTGGGTGGACTCTTTGCCTCTTGCTCGAAGATCCAAACTCCTCTGAGTGTGAACCTTGTTTCTGTTTAGTTGAGCCGGTCAAAACTCCCTGTGGTTGTTGGACGTCCTCATCAGCACGCGGCTCGTCAAAGCAGTCCATGTCCATGGACATGAGAGACTCCAGTTCCTCCATCGGGAGCTCTTCCTCCACCTCCTTCCACTTTTTACTCTCGGGTTCCTCTGCAGTACTTTCCGATTGCCTCCTGAACAAATCTGCTGCTGTATCAGGTTTAAATGAGCTGGAGGCGTTTGATGCTTGTGCAGTTATGGGCGCTTGAAGAACGCGCCGCTTCGGCTCCGACGTGACAGCAGAGAGCTCGTCATCTAAAGGCCTGGAGAGGAGGAGAAAAACAGAGCTGAGCAAATCGAAACGGTCTCCACAATACATATCACAGCCTTCAATTTTACAGTATCCACACCAGACATCAGGAAGAAATCTCGCAAAATATATGAATGATTTACAATTGAAACACCTGATAAATGCCAGGGGGGTACACTCGATTTTTGCCTTGCGACTGTCCACCTTCAATGAATATGATTAGCGACTTATTTAGCTTTACACCCTGCGTACTGTGCAGTAGATGTCAGTTTGAGGTCAGAGGGCACCACACCATCCAGTGGAAAACCAACTTGAATATATAGTAAATATAGTCAGATGTATTTAATGTAACTTAATGTAAATGATCTATCACGGACCACCTGCAATAACTCTGGCGATCACAAGGGGGCAGCAGTTCACACTTTGGGAATAACTGCAGGAGGAGATCAGTGAAACAAACTCTCCTATCACGTCCTCCAGCTGATATGAGTTGAGTACAATCACTACTTTCTCTTCACATCCAGATGTTTACCTCTTCTTGTTGACAGACTGAAAGAAAGTGGTCAGGGTTGACTGTTTCTGTGGGGAAGCCTGTGAAGAGCCCTTCTGCTTCTGAGGAGATTTTTTATAAAATAAGGAATTGGCGCCTCTGTTGGTCTTGAGAGTGGATGACTGACGTCTGAGCGCTCCACTTTCTCCACCTGAACAAGACAAAACCATGAGGACGTCAAACACGGTCAGCTTTTAAGTTTGTGTCACAGGACGGTGAGGTCTTACTGTTGAGTATAAAGTCATGAGAACACAATCAGGTTACACGTTAAAGAAATGATCCATGTTTTTAGCATAGTTTCACAGATCAACATTCTGTCTCTGTAATTCACTGTATTAAAAAAAAATAAAACAAAAAAAAAATCAGATTGTGAAGGCAGTATGGAGAACAGAGAAGCGGAGGCACCGTCGGCCTCCAGAACTTCTTCCAGGTCATCTTCAGTGTGACGGGTGACATTGAGTGCAGGGCAGCATGGCAGACAAGCACAACTGGGAGGTTTAATTACTGTGCTACATGAAGAGACTGTGTGACTCCGGGTGAGAATAAGTTCAAGTATACACGTCAAAACACACCTTTCAAACATTTCAAAACGAGTTTGATCACTAATTGTATTGCATCGTTGGATACTTTGCATGAATTAAACATGAATGTGCTCAAACCCTTCATCAAAATGAATGGAATCTAAAAAAATCTGCAACTTCAATAAGATATGCTTACGTTGCGTTTAATTACTGTGAACAATTACTTCAATGGAAACTTTGCGCCGACACCAGGAACTGAACCACCCTGTTTTCAAAATTAAATAACCTACACCCATTAATAAACTAGTCATCTCGCAGGTGTGTTCTGATTTTCCTGTTTTGGCCTTTAAGCGGCACTGATCATGCAATATGAAGTCCTTTATGGGATAAAAATAGGATACTACAGGTTGTCTATCAATACTAAGTACTACCAAATGAGTTTTTACAGTGAAGTTGTGTAACGTGTCAGGATGTATAATCTGATCCCATTAAAACAGATTTTCACCTAAAAACCAAACAGAAGAACAGCAGTGGACAGATACTATGAATCAGTCAGTCAGTCATGTAAAGACTGCAGAAAAAGAGACGCTGGATAATTGAAGTTTCATTATATAAATGGACCAACCCAGCAGCTTGGAGTCAAGTTTCGGACGGTGTGCGCTGAAGTTCTGTGTAGAGCTGAGTGATGAGCCGATGGTATCCTCCACAACGCACGGCGTGTTTGTCCTCCGAGCTTCAAACTTGGAGTTAGTGTTCGGGTTTTGCTTCCTTTCAGGAGTTTCTGCCACCGCCACCGTCTCGGTCCCGTCACAAACCCCAGTCCTAGCAACAGAGCAAGATTAGAGACGTCTGGATCAAACAAATGCTCCTGCTTTGCATCGAACAATGCAAAACAGGAGCAATGATGTGACATGATGGAAGAGTGTCTGAATCCTCCAGTACCTTTGAGATGTCTCCGTGTTCGCTACATAAGCGGTGACGTTTTGACTTGCTGCAGGCAGCACCGTCTCATTCACGGCCACGCTCTGCGACAGCGACGCACTCGGGATTGTTGGATTGACTTTTGTTAAAAACTCTATAAAAAAACAAATAAAAAATTACGAAAAAGTGGTGAAGGAAAATAAACTGCCAAAATTCTATGGCCTGATTTACTGTTATTTCAAATAAAAAGTGCTGATGTGTGTGATCACAAGAAGAGATTGCTTTATGACAATGTTTTTTCAGGTGCTCAACTAAAAATGACAGCACGAGTAACATCCTAAGAAAAGTATTCCAATGATGGTTTGTAGTGTGCTCCTGTTTGGGTCTGCCATGGAGAGATCAGATGCAGATACCAAGGAGTCGTTGGAGAAACTTTAACATATTAAGAGTTACAGCAAAATCCAATATGGAGAAAAACTACAAGAACTGAAGGAATGAAGAAAACATGGCAAGACTGTATACATATCTGATAATAATCAAACGTTGTAAATACAGACACAATGTTAAACAACTTTTATATGTTGAAAATCACACTGATTGGCAAATTCATGGTATTTTTGCAGTCTGGTAGAAGCATCAAGGCAAATAGGCTGAATTGAGAGTGTGTGTTATATTGCACACCAGTCATACACAACAGAACGGCCTCTGCCTTCATACCTGATTCTCCCATCGGCCTGGATGGATTGCAATAATTGTCACAGGAAGCGTAGATGGCAGCCAAACCGATTTCAGACTCTGTGATGATTCGAAGACCTTTTCTGTGTCAGTGGAAGAAGAAAAAAAAAGAAAACAGAAAGACCATAAGGGGGAGACTTTAGAGTATTTACGGAAACTAAGCGATTCTCATGTACTTTCACACGGAAGAACCGACGTTCAAACCTTTGAACGATGCTCTTCACCGAGTTTGCCCACTCTGTTGTGGAGGTGGACAGCAGGGTTTGCGAGGCGGCTGTTGATAAGTCGATCACGCAGCTCTGGGGAGACTCCAGCAGGAGGCGGGGCAGCGAGCCCTCCTCCAGATGATGGCTTGAGCCACCTCCAAAGCTCACAGCTGTACTCAGTCGCTTCAACTGCGACCGTGAGAGAGGAGCGGCAGTCAGTGACGTGACAACAGGACAACAGGACACGACACAGTTCAATAAAATGCAGCTTTATTTATAAAGCACCAAATGCAACAGAGTTGCCTCACAGCACTAAACCTTCAATTAACTGATTTAGAAAGAAACCGGAGGGTTTGTGGTCGAATTGAACAGCAGCTGAAGAGAGTGGGACGTCCTGACTCGACAAGATGATCACATCTGCCCGGACGTGCCAACTAATATGGTTTTGAGCTGCTTACTTGCAGCAAGTTCTGGTTCGTCCATGTTTTATTTTTCCCCGAGACAGAGGAGTACAATGTGCACTTTGGAGTATCACAAAGAGAATGAGTAACAAACCTGTTTGGCACTGAGGAAAATGAAGGTCTTTCCTTTGAAAAGCTGCTTGCGACCTGGAATCACTTCAAGTTTAACATCCTCTTGAGTCAGGCTGGGCTCATCAATCTCAGGCGTGAAGCTAAAAAGAAACACAAGGAGGAGACCAGGTGGCGTCCAGCGTCGGTGTGCGAGTGTGTGTGTGAGCATCACGAAGCATTAGTCTGTACCTCTCAGCTCTGGGAGGTGGCTGCTTTTGCTGCGCTGCTCTGTGCAGCTCCGAGAAGAACTCTGGTTTCACGATGGAACGGCAGCACAACAGAGCCGAAATTGTCTAAACATGAGGAAAACGGACACTGCATGAACACATGAGCAGGAAAACAACTTACAACCGTGTTTTGTAGAAGTGAAGGTGATGTACTGTAGTGAAATGAAGAGCACGACAGAGCGCGTATGCGACGCAAACAATGTGTCTCATATGTCTTTGAGGATGTTTGATCCGTTTTCCAAGTCGCTTCGTCAGTTCATGCAGTTTATTTAACAAGTCTCAAGTTGTCATAAATCAAATGTTGGGAGAGCTCAGGTAACAAGTTCACGAGTAGACATGCCAACGATGCAGCCAACAGGGAATTATAACTGAACAAACAGATGATCTCACATGTCAAAGAAACCATTTGCGTCAAAGTGGAAATCCCTTTATGCCCTTTAACACTTTTGCTCTTTCTTCTCTGCAGCTTGAACTGACAAGGGACAAAAAGTCTTTCAAGACACATGTCCAAGTCCAGTGGAAATGATTTGACTTGCTTTGAGAATGAAGAAATAAAAACAAAACTTTCAGAAAATATACATTAGTGGTAAAAAAAATAAATAAATAATAAAGTCAAACCTTGATGGTGACTTTAACAGAGGGCATAACCAGGTGGGTGCAGTCCTCAGTCCAGCTGTTGACCAGCTTCCCACCAAACGCTGAGAGAGCCTGAGAGAGTGACGCCTTCCCGTCATTGTCCAAACACGACGAGCACACCACCGGCTTCTGATGACTCACACTAAGGCAAGAGAAAACATTCAAAAAAAGAAAAGAAAAAGGTGATTTCAAAAAGTTTTAAGAGATTGATAGCTGAATCCTGTTTTTAAAAAAAAAATCTTGTTTCAAACCTGAATTTGCTCTCGAAAACACCAAACGTGACGGCGTCCCCTGACTTCAGGTCCACAGGTTCTTTTAGAGGCTTACCGTTCACAGACGTTCCATACTTCGAAGTGTCTTTTAAAGTCAGCGTCTAAAAGCAAAGACCATAAAAGACAACAATGAAACCCATTAGACAAAACACACCGTCCTACATTATTCTATTCAACTAGAAATCCCTGATGAGAAAACCAGTGACACCGTCAGCATGAGAGCAAACGCACAAGAATACCTGTTTTCAAAGTCAGTTACACATTTCCTTTGTCATATTAACATTTTTCTAAATACTTTATGTGCTTCAAACTTGATCCGTTTTTGAAAATCACAACGTTACGTTATTTGTTTTTAATATTAAATATTGTTTATTTATTGCAATATTGTAAAGTTGTTTTCTTAAGGGTATTTCAGAGTTATTTCTTATAAAATGCATTTTTAAAATGTTCATTCATGTCTGCAAGTCCTGTGCCTTGTTCTCACAGTATCATCTTCCTGTAAAGCACTTTGATTTGTGCTGATCTGCATGCTTGTCAAGTGTTTTTATCATGCACGAATAATTCCAAACGAATATATTCATTTCATGCACGTATTACTTGTTTTTTTGTTTATTTGATTATCTATTACTAAGCACTCCATTTACAGCTGGAGATGCAGGTGGGTGTCAGTTTCATAAATGGCGCCACCTGCAGTGTCACCACACAGGTAAATGTTACTCCCAGTGAATCCCATGTGAAACTTATCTTTTTCAACCATTCTTACTAAGATTATGTAATACAGAGAAAATGTTTATTTACTACATTTACAATTTATGGTTATGGGCAACTTTGTTAACTACATGGAAGTGTAAATAATTAATTTCATTATTTCTCTTACCGATAATATATATATATAAAATTCTAGTGACATTACAGTTACAATTACATTACAGTCATGTTTGAGGGTTTATTTGTGTCCATTAACATTGCCACTGTGTGTGTGTGTGTGTGTGTGTGTGTGTGTGTGTGTGTGTGTGTGTGTGTGTGTGTGTGTGTGTGTGTGTCTTTCAGTGTGTCACACCTCTAAAGTTATACATGTGTCCTCAGCCAGGAGGCAATGTAGTTATTGTGTGCGACAAATAAAACATCAAACATCCTCTTTGTTGACTCAGCGGTAAATCAAGCTGACATGTTGTTCTGACCTGCCCTCAAATAGCATTTTCAATGTGTCATTATTTCCCTGACTATAATTTTGTTGCCATTGAAATGTTACGGGCCTGGGAATATTGCATCATGCAGAAGAATAAAGACATTAATAAAAATATTAAAACGTCAAGCTGTTCTGTTGTACACTATATTAATGTGTGTGGTGCGGTTCCTCTTTACACAGCACTCATGTATTCCCCATCTTTCTCTGACCTGGTCAGTAACAGCGAGGTGAGCGTGGGCCCGGCTGATGGACTGGTCACTGGAAAGGATGATGTCACAGTTCTTGCGTCCAACCACATACTCTTTACTGGAGAGGAGGTAGTGGGTTTCACCTGTGAGGGGCACGCGGCAGGTTATCTACGTCCTCACAGACAAATGTCGTGAGGATTTATCTGCATGTGTCACCTGTACGACTGGGAAATGTGGTGAAACGTCTTGCCACAGCAGAAATGTTCTAAAGTAGTAATTCCTCTGTAAATATATTGGTTCTATGAAGTATGATTTCTGCTCTCTGTGACAGAATCTGGAATCCCGGAGAGTGATTTTTGTCTTTAAACATTTTTTTTTTAAATCATTAGAATGTGTAACACAGCAAGAGATAAATGATAATCAAACACTGATACTGGGACTTTCACAAAACATTTCAGAAAGTACATATAGTCAGATTTTGTTATCAATATCTAATTATTATATTCATACGGAAGGGCTGCATAGTGAGGAACTAGAGGATAAAACAGTACAGAGGATGAATGGATATGTACTAAAATACAACAAAAACAATAATAGACAGCATTTGTACCATATATTGATATGCCACAACTCAAAGTATTGGACAATATGAAGTCGTTTGAAGTTAAATAAATACACCACTTAGCTTCAATAACTAATCAAAATGCTTGTTTACTGTGTAGCTCAATTTTAATTTTGACAAAACAAACAGTCCAAACCTTTTGAGTCGTCCAGCCCAGCACAGCATGTGGAGTAGTACCGACACAAATTGTCAAACATTATCCAAGATCTGTCATGCAAATACAATTCAGCTCTTTCAGAGCAAACATCTAATATGTAGTTTACATCTGAAATGGAAAAAAACGTCTGCGTCTGCTATGGTCCAATAACCATTTCCTCTGAACCAACACTTTCTAACGCTGACAAAAACATTGAAAGATTATCATTTTTATAAATTACTTTACAGAGGGCAAATTATTTGTGATGACTCAGACAAAGTAAGAGTCATAAAAATATGTAAACGGACACTTATATGCGACAGGCAAAGACATGCTCAGCAGACAAAAATATTTTCCATATTTAATAGGTGCTCTTTGTGTAATGAATTGTTTGAAAGTTAACCCATAACTTGACTGACAAGACTGTAATTTACAGTTACATGCTGTACTTGTATATAAATATATCAATCCTTTAAAAGTTACCACTACATTTATTGAGGTGACTAATTTAATTTCATAAAGCATAATTACTTTATTTGCTTTTAAAGCATAATTACTATTGTTGATCACTTTTATATTGTGATAGAACCAAAACATATTGAAAAGGGCTCTGGTGTCTTGAACATATCAGGTGTTAAATTAACAGCCCTAACTGAACGATAGTATGGAGAATAACAGCACAGAATCTAAAGAAACCATAGTTTCAATAAATGAGATGGATCAGAGCTGCCAGTGGTTTATGTGTTGGAACAGATCTGAAAGTTTTACTTCGACCTCACCAAAGTGTATCGACATATGGATTAACATTGTCGGTCTCTCGCATTTGGAGATTAAACGCAGACCTACACTGTGACTATAGATTATCTGGCACAGAGACAGTTTGGAGATAGTTAATCTGGACCTTCAGTGATTTGGTGCTCGTTAACTTTCGTTTCACTTTGCCCCGCCAACGCTGCGAGTAAAATCTTTAAAACGCCACAGTTACCTCCAGGATGCACGGGAGTCAGTATCCACATCTCGACCCCTCTTGTTTCTCGAGTATTGAAATGATTCTGTCTGAAATAAGGTGATGTTTTTTCTCAGTAAATGGGGTTTTTACAGCGACATTTATCAACAGCAGGCGTGTGACGCGCGCTTCCTCTACGTCATCACCCTGCGCCGTGCTCTTCAAAAGAAAACTCCACTCATTTATTTCAATATGAAAGCCCTCCTATAATTTTTTGTATTCATTTTTTTCCGTAAGTGGCCCCAATTTTCTTCAGTAAATCCGCCATTGTAAGTTTTCTTTTCTTTTCTATTTTTTCTTTTTTACTCACACATCATGAAAGTCGGACATTCAAGTAGAAGCATGCAAACATTATTGAAACCACAGCAACAGCAGTGCATATACCCCAACAACAATCTCTTAATTACTTGTCAAACCTTTAGCATCAATTGACAAATTGACTTTTATTGTCTGCCGCTGAGGCATGGCATGCCACTCTTCTTGAAAACCAGGCCTCGGGTCATTGAGGCTCTCAGTTACAGAGCATGCAGTTCTATATTTACGAGACCCACAAGAGTTCTCATGGTCTGACGTGACACTTGTGAACTCTGGCCTCCCTTATATGTGCCTGGAGTTGAGTGGCATTTTTCATCCAGCTCTGCAGGGCTCTGGTCACAATGAACCAGTCATCAGTGTGGGATGTGTGACTCTTTAGTCTCTTTGTATTTCTGTTGCAGCCTGCAAATTAGATTCTGTGACAGCAAGTGTTGGCCAGGTTCAATCATAGAGCCGTTAGTCCCATGTTACCCAACAGAAAACTCAGTTCTCAGAGTGCTGCTTACTGGAGGTTCCTGGGGTTTCTAAAAAGTAGATTCTGAGGCAGAGCTTTCAACTATAAGGTTCCTGTCATGTCGAAGCAGCTCCCCGTTTGAGTTAGGGAGGTTAGAACAGTCTCTTCGTTCAAGGTTAGGCTCAAGACTTTTCTGTTCATAAAGCTTAACGCTAGGGTATTCTATCCCTGGACATAAAGCTTAACGCTAGGGTATTCTATCCCTGGACCATTTTCTCGTTAAGCGTCTATAGATATAGAGTGCTGAGAGACTTTTGTTGCAGTGAGTGTCTTTTCGTTCTCACTCTACATCCAGTGATGTTTCACTATTTGTGACTGACTAATATGAAAGTTTTGAGTTTGAGTCTCTTTCCTCTACCACATATAGTGAATGTATTTATTTGATCTATTTGTTGGTTTTTGCTTGTGTCATCTCTCTATCCAAGCCAGAGTTTGTATCCCTTCCCACAATCCACTTCACCTGGCAGCGCAACCAATTTGATCTGTTTTTGTTGTTGCTCTTGGCCTTTCAGTTTCTCTTCTTTCATCCTCTAAGCTGTTGTATTTCCAAAAATAAATCAAATTGAATCGAATCAAATTAAATTGATGTTGTGGACAGTAGTTGCGGTTAATTTGCTTGCCTATACACAGTAACTACTCTTTAGAGCGGCAACACATCCTATTAAGTTTAATAAAGAGGGATACATTTCACAAAGACAAATAATTGACATCAGGTTTTTATTTAATTTTTTAACACAAATCTGCAGCAGGCAACAATAATAAACACTGATATGCTATAATATGAAATGATAAACATAAAAGATGCTCCAGATATGTAGTCATTTGCAGGTTTTGCCACTCACAAACGTGTTGATGTAGAAAAACTATGTCTCTTATTTATTGGATTGATAGTGACCATCACATTTGCTCTATTGCTGTCTTCTTGTCTGCATGACTGAGTTTAAAATAAGGGATCGTTGTCAGATTTCCATGGTTGGCTGGCAACTGTTCTCAGGCGGCCTTGTCCCCAGAGACAAGGCAGCTTATGATTGACTCTCATTACTGCAACGCTGGTACATGAGTCAGGCTTACGGATGATCTCGCACCAGTCTGGATAATCAACAGGTTTGGATCCTCTGTGGGGAAGATTGGAGTTAATTCACTGTGCCAACGCATTCAAATGTGCTGAGAATTAAAGTGCCAAAAGAAAATCTTACTGGTCACAGCATCCTACTCCAAAAGGCTCCATGCAGACACACTGGTAACAGTCATTGGTGATCCAGCTCTCTCCTATCCCATATATCTGTCCCATATGCTCACAGCTCCCTGAAAGACACACGTCAGTCACTGTGAAGATGGTCTCCAATATAGCAAATAACAAGAGTTGTCGGGAAGTACTCAGTTCAGATATCTCAGGATGAGTGCAGAAATATATAACTGCATTGACAACATTTTACTCACACAGATTGTTTCTGTAAAATTAATTTGACTTTCTCTGTGTAATCTACAGCTTTTGGCACCGCAATATATGATACACATTGAAGACAATGAGATGTGCACTATATAAGCTTTGTTGTTTTCTTTACTAAAATTGTTTTAGTGGTTTGTGAGCAATTCTAAGTTTCAATCTGATATGAATTGATTGATAAATGTTTGATTCAAAGTGCTTCACAGATGATTGCCAAGCGATAACACACACTCTCTCTCACACACACATACAGTCCCTTTAGTATTGAACCACACTGTACCTTTAGTGTTGAAAAAGCATTCCCCACCGTTATATACAGAGAAACATGGTACACTGGCACTCAGAAACGAGAGTAAACACAATAGGACTGCTGCCGTGTTTGCCATTTCTGGGGAAAATAGAATATTAGTGCAATGGTTAAGAAAACGGAAGCAGTGAACATATTCCAGAATTAATTTTGTTGGTCTCACCTGTCCTGAAGTTTCCAATGTTGCGTATAAAAATGTGCTGTTTCTCTGTCTCTTCCTGCTCCTCGTCCTTTCATTCACCCTGTTTTCCCCCTTTTTGGCTCCCCGTGTCTCCTTCTCAGTGTCGCTACTGAACTGATGCTCTTGCTCACTGTGGTCTCAGATATTTATACTGCTTCAGCCTGAGTTTTTTATTTATTTATTTCCACATTCATTTCTACTGCCTTTGTTGCATGTTGTCCACCCCCACCCGCTCTCATTTTAACTAATGCAACTGCAGGCACACAGACAATGTGTGCACGCACACACAAATACATGTAAATGAGCTTTATTATCAGAATGTTGCTCCTGTACAGCTGCACAGACAGTGATCCAGAGTATACACTGTGCACTCTTTCAGATAACATTTGTCTCAGGCGGTGCCGTTTGACCCTTATCAGTGGATCTGGATGGGAACACCATCTATAGGACAACCAGCCAGCGGCCTATTGTCTGTATATGAGAACATACATGAACCCCTGACCCCCACAGAAAGGCCAGGTTGTTGCTCTCATCATGCAAATAGCAAAAGTCGAAGCACGGTTTTAAACAATTCCTGAGCCATTTTCTATGAGAAGTCTCCTGGTGTGTGATATTATGGGGTTTGTATCCAAAAGATGTGAGCAGACATGATAGTTGAGTGGTTGTTGAGCTCACTTTTTGTTTGTGCCACTTTCCTCTTTGTGCTGGGATTTGTTTGAATAACCCACCCGGAGTCCTCTGATAACGTGCTCTTGTGTGTAACATACACACTGGGATCATTTGCTACTTTCAATAAGATTGCATCATCTGCCTTTACTAACCTCACCCCGTCATCTGGGAGCACACGATTCACCTCATATCACATTTTGCATACTTGTGAACAAAAAAAAAAAAGAGGTTATTTTAGGATTCAAATCAAACTTCCAGATCATTTAAAATAAGTGTCCTTAAATGTTACTACAGTTCCAACAAGCTCATGCAGCTGATACGTCCTCCAGATTCACGTCATTTAGGCTGTCTGCGGTGTTTTGGACAGCGTAAATCATGTGAAAGAGGACATTGTGTTCATCACATGTAGTCACGTTTTAATATCCTCTGTATTATCTCATTTTTAACTTGTTTTTTTTTCGTGAGGGTTTCAGGAAACGCTTCAGTGGCTTGAAATTTGCAAAATATACTGAAAGGTTAAACTCAATAGATGAGTTTCATGAACCAGATGAAAAAGTAACATGTTTAATTACAAAGCTTATTATTCTTTACACTAGTTTTACAGCCAGTGTTCCCACAGGCTTGTGCACATTTGGATGTCACTTACGTGCTTCTGTTGATTATAGACACTTGCATAATAAAATTGCCCTTTGAGAAATCCATTGAAGTGGAAGGGATGATTTTTAATCAGATACAAATACAAAAGCACAATCTCGCTGTTTAGGATTAATTGATGACAAGGGGAAGATGAGTGAAGCATGAAGCTCACTCTAACCAGTTCAAGCAGATGTGAATCAGGTTCATGGAGACAAAAGTGAGTCACTCTCAGTGTTAACATGTCATCGGGCTTTATTTATGTTCTGCACACACACAAAAATATGGCAAAAATCTATTTAATCAACAAGGAAATAAAACACAATAAGATATACAGGCTCCTCTCTAGTTGGTTTTACTGGCAGTGCAAGGGTTATGAATAATATATCAGATGGGCGGAATGACAGATCTGACTTTTCCTCATCCCAGTTGAACAGACAATGTTTTCAGATCAGGCCAGTCGTCACAGCAGTAGCACCTGTTTGATTGTGAAACAGGACGTTCGCCACACAAGAAAGCCCCGTAAAGAGCTTGCAATGCCTCGGCTGTCACTTTAATGTAAGGCTGACTGTAGGTGTGTCACAGAATAAAAGGTAAACTGAGAAACTCTTTTTGGAATGTCGCTTTTTTAGTTTTGTACATTGAAAATATAAAGAGAGAATTATAACAAATAACTACAAATGCCAAGACATTGGCAATGTTATTGCTTTATTCATGATATAAAAAGCGCGCCTGCATTCAAAGGAACCAAAAGGGATGACGTCAAACATGCCAACAACATGATTGTAAAGGTTACCATCTAATTCCCGTTTTCCTGGAGAGCTGACCCTGTGGGCCTTCGTCCAGAGGTTCAGAAGACAGCGCCAGACTCTGTAGGAATATGTCTGATATTTAGTTGACATGATCAAGCACAAGAACAACCGAATATCAAACATATCACACAGCCTCCAGCAAATAGGAGCGAGCCCAGCAGACCGGAAAAACCTGTAGCAGAAAACAAATGAAAGAGGGACATCATGTCATACAGTCAGCAGGTTTGTCGCAATGGAATTAACAGAGGAAAACTTGAGCAACCTGTTCAGCACAAAGGAGAGGCTGCCACCTTAGGCATCACAAAGTCATTCACATACGGAGGATCGGAGATGTTCAATGTCTCTGTTTGCGTCAGGAAAAATGTATTGTGGGGAAACAATACTAACAAGTCGGAGAAGGAGAGGTGAGATCTAGAGGGTAAAACAAGACACTGAGGGAAAAGCACACCAAAGTCACAAAGATAAAGATACTTACTCGTTTACCCCTCAGTGTCCCGTCAGTGACACCTTGCTAAAAACACAAGTACGATGAGACCCCTAAAAGTTTTAATCTGTCGGTGTGTGCAGCTTAAAAAGTGATGAAGTGGTGAATGTATGTGAGGTAGTGAGTTTCTCCTCACTGGGACAGCATTTATATACAATCCTGTGAGTTGTTTTTTTTTTTTTTTATGTTTTGGGAGGGGGTACCTTACTGACACACACACACACACACACACGCAGCGCCGCATGTAATTACAGGCCTATTGATCAGCTTCGGTGGCCTGCAGCCTTTCCTCCCACATTAACCTGATCAATAGATGTGATGTTCATCCTACTGTGAAGTCGCACACTCGCAGGAATGAGTGCAGATGCGGAGGCCAATGACTTTCATTTGTCGCCTGTAGGGAGGACAAACGTGAAGCATGACGGTCACTTCACTAAGTCACCGGATGAAGCCTGTTGACAATGTCCACTCTGAACATTCAAACACATCATAAAATGTCTTTCTCAGAAATGTTTGACCTTTTTTTATAGTTCTTCTGGCAAAATGTTTGTTAGAATACTTCTTTAATCCCCAAGATAGATTTTAAGCCGTTAACAAATCTGCACTTGCTATTACTCATTGTGTGTACGCTACATGTTTTTGTCTCAATTTCACAAAATCTTAAGGCAAATGATTTTTTTATTTCAATCCTCTACACAACAAGTCAAAGGTTTAGTTTTTAACACAACTATCAATACTCATAAAGAACAGGAATCATCATAATTCTGATCTTTATCAAAATGTATTAATTCTACTGATTGAGACTTATTTCTTGTATGTGTTTTGCCATTGCTTCTTGATATATTGATTTGATAGTTTAGTTTAGTTTAGCTTAGTTTAGTTTTTAACACAGTATTTCAACTTACAGTTGAGAGAATGATGGAAACATTTTAGTCCTGTCCCTCTTATCTTCCACCTTGCAAAGATGTCTCTACATGTCTTATTATATTTTGCACTTGTTTAATGTGAACAGGTGTAAACCTGCAAACTGTAGCTGGATGTGTGTAGTACAGTATCGCTCAATGGAAAGACATGGTCCCTCTTACACAGAACAATAGTTAGACATAGGAATCTGTTTAAGTGCATTGGTTTGAATTTCGAATGCCAGTCTCATTTGATGGAAGTCCCCAGAAACAATCTTTAATTCTCTAATTCATAGTAAACTGTCTGATATTTGAAGGTTTTATTTAGGCATTATAACAGATCCTGTGAAGAGTCGCAACATCAGACCTGCACAAACTCTGAAAGTCATGGTCACTGCAGGCTGGCCGTATGATTTCTGTATGTCGGGATGAATAGCAATGGTTTTATTACTACATTTGTCTCTTGAGGGGTTGTGTGGGTCTCCAACATGCTGAACTTTGCTCATCCATCAGATATAATTCTTATTAAAGAATACAGAGATTAAACTTGTGGTTGAGTCATACATTTTGTTTTTAACTGGAGAAAAAAAACAAGGGGTATGGCGTAAAAACGTGTGTGTGTGTGTGTGTGTGTGTGTGTGTGTGTGTGTGTGTGTGTGTGTGTGTGTGTGTGTGTGTGTGTGTGTGTGTGTGTGTGTGTGTGTGTGTGTGTGTGTGTGTGTGTGTGTGTGTGTGTGTGTGTGTGTGTGTGTGCTCTGTATCCAGAAATAAGAATCAGATTAAGAATAATCATGGAGACTTGCAGTTTTTTGATTACTTGAGGAAAAACTACTTTCCCATTATTATTATTTCCATTTGCACGCATCAAACGTCATCAGTGACACACAATATGCTATTTTGAATGCAAGTGCATGCATTTATGTACATTCACATCAAATTAGACAACATGCGTCATGAACAATGGCTCTCGTGTGATCAGTCAGAGTGAGTGTCCGGCTCTGTATCCTCTCCTGGTACGACGTTGACCTTGCGAGCCTATTGGGGCGGAATGATAGTTCTCTGATTGCCTAATTGAGAGCCTGGGGGGATTTTTTTAATCTCCAACAGATGGAGGGCAGTGTGAGTGAAAGATGACAGGCTGATGTAAGGCAAAAATGATTAAAACAGGAAACTACACCGGTCTAAATATATATGAATACGTTTTAACCGTAAAACATTTGTTCAAAGTTTATATTGTCAGTCGGTCAGTCGGTGTCAAACTTCGCAGCTATGTTTTAAAATGTCTTTATTCGATATAACATTTTTCACAGACACTATCACATAGTGTTTTATTATAGAGAAATCACAAAACACAGTCATGCAGGTAGAGATAATAGCGTGGTAAATTAAATACTCTAATACAAAAGATAAAACAATAGATAAGATTAAAAATAAATAACTGATGTACACAGAGGTTGTCCCCCCCACACACTTTAGTTGAATAGATGATTTATTGTCCACTAATATCTAAAGTGTCAAGATGGCATATCATTTTAGATATGATGAACAGACTTTAAAAAAAAAAAAATATTAATGCAGTTGTTTCTGACAGAAAATTATTCATTTGCAAATGTGCATGACGCAGAAAATCAGCCATTTTGAAGAAGCTTCATGAAATCTCATGAAAGTCCATAATGTTTTCCCATTCACAAACCTTATAGTGAGTTCTTCTGAAGAATATTTGTTATAATGAAAAAGGATCTTCTCTAACTCAATACTAACAATACAAACGCTAATATGAACAGCTTATTTGTCTGTTGAATCCATGCAGAACGCAGACATACCCACACACACACACACACACACGCACACAGACACACCCAAAAGATGATCTGTGGAGCCGAAGCTTTCCTGGACAACAGGATGAAGTTTATAGGGACTGACGGACAAAGTGAGCTAAGAGTCCAGTGATTGGGAAAGAGTCTCTCTCTCTCTCTCTCTCTCTCTCTCTCTCTCTCTCTCTCTCTCTCTCTCTCTCTCTCTCTCTCTCTCTCTCTCTCTCTCTCTCTCTACCCTGAGGCATGGTCTCTTGGAGGAAGAGAGAGGCAGACAAGGTTAACCATGATTATTCAATATGTTCCCCTGTGTCTGCAGTGTTGTAGGTGGAGGACTTATCTAACAGAGCTGAGAAAGAAAGAAAAAAACAACAATTCAGAGTTGATGGTAAGTTCAGTTGTCACACTGAGAAAGCATCATAAAAAGCACTCCCCTGTTTGATGTTTTCCATTTTCTAATATGGACCTAAAAAAAAAATATATATATATATATATGTTCTTATACTTTATTAGCAGGGCAGACTATTTATTTTTTTATTCTTTTATTTTTGTTAGACCCATGTACTACTTTAGGGATCTATAGGCAATATGAAAGGCGGCTGTCCTCGGGTTTAATTAATAGTCTACAAAAATTACCTTATGCATATAACCTAACACTTTAAAACTAAACCTTTTTTTTTTAAACATAATTTTAATTCGCATTCATTACATTCAATAATACAAATGTGTGTTTTAAACAAAAAGTCTGATTGCACTATAATCATCATGATTTCTTCACAGAAATGTATTTTTTTTAAAACGCACTCATATAAGTAATAGCAACATAATACCTATAGTGAAATGGTTCATTGGACCTTTTGGGATCCACTGCTGGAGGGAGTTTGCATCTTCCCCTGTGCATACGTACATGGGTGTTCTTCAAGCACCTCATTTTCCACCTGCAGACTTTCGTGGCAGACACTCTCAATCCCCCCCCCCATGTCTCCTCACTGAGCCATTTGTCCCTACAGTGCAAATGCTATTCCTATAATCTGGGATTCTGGGAATCAGTTTTCACATTTATCATCAATCAATTATTTTGTAAAGGTCAACAACTTTCTTTTTTCTTTTCTCTGGAATCATTAACAAGGGTCAGGTACAAACACCTTTACTTGTGCTCAGGAAGCTCACCTGGCTGAAAACACACTGCAGTTGGTCAAGGGTGTGGCTCTTTGCTTCGCCGACATTTCTTTTCATGTTACCATTACTGTCACGTTTTGTTTTTCCAACTATGAGAACTATCAAGAACTACCATCAAATGACTTTTAACACAACTGCTTTCTGTAGGCTCTCTAGTATCTTGGCTTCCACAGCGAACTTAGATACCAGAGATGTACCAGTACTTTTGCACAGATAAAAAAAAAATATTTCTTAATAGATCCTACACCCATGAGGCTTCATAGTTCCTCTGTTGAATAGAGGTGCAGCTGACTCACTGCATGTCTGGAAGTTATGGGAGAAACAATGCATTCAAATACAATTGAAGGTGGAGCTTTTTTTATTTTTTTATTTAGTGCAGTTAAACAAGTTCAATGTGTCTGGTCACTTTACTTGCCTGCGGTCACAGGTTGGCTCTCTTTTGTATCATGATTTATATGAATAATAACTTAATGGCATCCCGGAAGTAGGAGTCCGATCTCCCTTTGTGCCCTATATTTTGCCCATGTGCCCTATTGCAACATTAAATAAACCAAAAAGGTGCAGATGCAGCTCTATAATGTCACAGTTAAAATGAATGACTTCAGTTACAGAGGCATTTAATCTCCATTTAATAAGTACTACCAACACGTAGAAAATGTCTAAACTTGTTTTCCAAAAGAATGGCCGTGTATAGATCAGACATAAATGTGATGGTGGTGTTGTGGCAAGCGACGTCACCTCACAATGAGAAGTTCTCTTGTTCATTTAGAGGCTGAAGAGCCGGCCTTCCCTTTAGGGATTTTCTATGTTCTGTTTCTTTTCCTGGCACTCAAATCTTCCTCCCGTAGTTCAAAAGCATTTGATGAATTGATTCATTTGAATTGGTCGTATGTTTGCGCGTGTGTGATTGCATGTTTGCATCCAGATATCATGCAAACAGCAGCTCCCTCCCCTTGTTATTAGCGCTTTATAAATAAAACTGGACATAGTACTGAATTGACTGCGAGGAGCATCATGAACACTTGCTTCAAATATAGGCTCTCATCCTTCAGCACCTCTGTATTTTGGCCTGCTTTGGGTCAAAGTGGATCAGGTACATTCAAAAAAAGGTTGGCTCGTGTGTCAAATGTGAATAAAAAACAGGATGCAATCATTAAACAACTCTCCTCAACCCATAATTTATTCCCAATCACAACAGAGACAACATAAGTGCTGTAAGACATTTTACTATTAAGGGTCTACAACAATACCCAACTTTGCAAACTTGGCTAAATAATTTCTTTCGCACTCCACTGAGAGTGTTGGTTCTCCCTAGCTTTACATGTCCAGACACACAATAAAGATCACAACACAGTTTATTGAAAGCTGGTCCACTGTAATACAATCATTGGTGGAAAACACATTCAGTATGTCAACCTGCGTTGACAATTTTATGCCCATTTCTACCATCAATGCACACAATCTGAGCGGTGTGTGTGTTGTGTGTCTATGCAGGTTTCGTATGCAATTTTTAATAATTGTCCAGAATCAGATCAACCATAATTTTGTGATATTTCTGTTTGTAATTCGCTTACATTTTAATGGCGAGAAACATGTTTAACAGCGCTTTCTTGCAATTTGATTTGAAGCGAAATTGCATCATTGACACATTGGCACGATGATTTGCCAATCATCGGCGCGTGACATTCCTGACACTTGCGGAGCATCTTTTTGGCTGCAGGAAAGTCTTCCAAGAATGACAATGGCGAGACTCGACAAGTGAGCATGTTGCGTGTTGATGTGTTGTGATGCGTTATAAAGCATTTGCTCTGCTGCAGCCGCAGCATCCTCTCTGTACGACTCTGTGGCTGCATTTCTCTGGATGTGGAGCGCCTCCATGGGATGCATCAGAGACGGGGTGATTCTCGCTTCTCCTCATGCGCAATGTGCTCCTTCCCAGATTGCGCCCCGAGTGGCTGCCCACATCGCTCATAGCAAAATCCACCGCCGTATAAACTAAATTCTACCGATTCGCCACATTCGAGAGAGAGAGTGACGATGCGCAATGGCACATGAGCACCGCGGAACTATATTGGTGGTCGTGCGTAATTACTCCTGATGATCCGCCGCCGTTTGTTCACGGACTGTCACGACATGACGCCTCTGCCCCGAATCATATAGTTCAGGTCAAAATCAGTGTTGTCGTTAAGTGGAAATTCACAATAAGTGGAAAAAAGATTCTACAGAATCAACAACTTCTTCACACAAGTAAAAGCAAATACAGTTTCATATAACATACCATTGCTTATTTGAAAGCAGTTTTACTTTCCAATAAATAATATTGTATATAGTTACTGTCAAAAGCAAACAATTTCCAGTTGTGGCGAGACAGACTGCTAAAACTGATCATTTTTCTGCCGATTTCTGGAAGAAGCGCTGATGATGTGGGAGATGAATGTCTAAATCAGGTCATTCGCACTTTAAATGGGAGAAACCTTTTGTGGTTTATTGGTTTCAATCCAAAATAAGGGTGTTGCTCTCAGTAATATGCAGCCTAACCTGATCGTGAAACAATCAACGTGGTCATGGGGACACCTGTGCTATGCATGTGTTATGCAGATATGCATGATTAAGAACAACTTAGTTCTTGTATGTGGTGGTAATAAAACAGTTTTTAATAAAAGCAATAAATGGCCATTGAATGAAAAACATAGTAAAAGCCGAAGATCAGTGTTAATCCATTGCATGAAAACATTTTAAATGATTTATAAATTCCTCTGAACACTCTTGTTCCTGGTGATCACACCACTGAAAAAATAAAGTATACTAAAGCGTTATAGTGAAAGCCATGCAACACATTTTTCACATACTCGTCCTGTGACGTTCAGTTATTTTCTACAAAATACAAAAAGCCTTTTCTGTTCCCACACCTGCATTTAGCATGCATGATATATTAACATTTTATGATATTTTCAGTTTGTTAAAAATGATCTTACATACATACACATAAAACCAACACCAAAAAGTGCCTTCATCCCCTTCATTCAAATGAGCAAATAGGCCAATCTTTGGTACCAGGTGGGGCTGAGCGTGTTGTGGACAGACGTCCGTCTTCTCACCCTGATTGTCAGACACACTGACAAATGGCTGCTTTGTGTTTGGAACCCAGGACGAGTCTCTCAACCAGGATTCTAAGGTCCATGTAAACACTCCAATTCAACCCACATGAAGTAATCTGGCTTACTTGTATCAAAAAAAAAAAAAAAGTTTCAGTAGCAAATGGAGCACAAACCACGGCTCCCAGTGCCTCATATCCTATTAGGAGCCTCCTGCTTTCTGTTGTTCTTGTCGGGGCCGCTGCTTTCAGTTGCTCGTTCTTCGGGGCTTCTTACTTTGGCGGTTCTTGAGGTTTACGCTTTCGGCTGCTGCTTCGGAGGCAGTCCAATCACTTTATTGCCACAAAATTTCCTTTGAGAGAAAATAGAACCACAGAAAACATCCGTGAGAGTGCGTCTGTGTGACTGCAGAAGCATCACGATGTACAACAGTTTAAAGTTTAGTCAAGTGCTTCTGCAGACATACCTCACTGCCTCCGCGTTTGGTCTCAAAAAGTCACACACCAAGCTCTGCTGAGTAAGTTTCTGTTTCAAATCTGCTTTTTCTTTGTCCCAGCCGGCCACCTCCTTCTTGTAATCGGCTGTAATTGTAATCATTACAGTACAAGCAATTTATTTGTCTCAAAAATTCAATTTGAATAATAACAATAAAAAAGCCACATTGTTCATTAACAGAAGTGAAGCACTATTTACCTGTGCGGTAACTTAATTCTGTATTTGCTGTAGCCAGCTCATCTGCGGACGTTTTCTGCAAGTGGAAGAGGAGAATGTCACCAACAATACACTGAATTTATCAATCTTCTTTGCATATGCCCACAAAGTACAACTTTGCCACTTTAACTTTGAAACAGTGATTTATCATAAACTTTCAGAATTTTGATTTAGACCACAAATGTAAGACCAAGACTGCACGGTGACTTTTTTTGCCCTGTGATGAACTGGAGACCTGTTCAGGTTCTACCCTGCCTTTGCCCAGAGACAGCTGGGATTGGCTCCAGTGCCCCAAGTGGAACAGATCAGTATGGAAAACGGTAATAAGGATGTAAATGCATCAATAGAGGCTCAAGTTTCGCATATTGCATTCCAGTTTTCACGGTCCTATCTAACTCCGTAATTATGAGTTATTGCACAAAGAAAGTGTTGTTTTGGAGACACATTCAAAACATGATACGAAAAGACAATAATAGCTCATATTTAGCATGTACCATATCCCTTAAAGGAAGAAGATCTCTCTTTAATAGTCATCAATAGTAATTCATTAATAGTGGCTTGTGTTCAAGCTGAAAACGCAGATCCATTTATTCCACTTTAGGAATAGACAGTTGTACTTTAGCTCCCCAGTTTGGGAAATTTTGATAACAACGGAAAAACAAATCAGCAGTTAACAAATCATACAGTGATGGTGCAGAGTACTGCTGCTGCGTTTAAAGTGTCACTACATTCTGTCAGACTTGGATCGGTATTTGCGTCCTGGCCATGTCAAACAGGTTCTGTGAGCCACTCAGATCTCATCCTCTGAATCCACGAATTAAACTATTGATTCACGTGAGTTCGATAATACAATGACAAGAAATGATCAGATGGAGAAAAGTCAAAGGGTGCATTTCATTTTAAAGTTTAAAGAACTTTTTTTTTTTTTTTAAGTTAAAATTCTATCTGAGATCCAAGTTCAAGGAGGAACTACTCTTTGGTTTGTTTCCTTTTAAAATGATATATTCTGTGAATTGAATATAACACGAGCTCAGGGTATTTCGCTCACCTGACGTCCGGTGCATTCCAGAATGAGCGACTTCACGCTCCCCGTCTTTCCTTCGATACCTTTCATTTCGTTGAGGTGCGATTTCTCGAGAGCCTCGAGCTCTTCGATCTTCTTATTCATTTCCTCGATCTGCCTCAGATACTCACTCCACAGGTCGAGCGTCACGCGAAGTTTGATGTCCAGAAACGTCCTCTGTTTTTCGTCCTTCTCCAACTCAGCCTTGCGCATTTTCGTGACCGCCAGTAAACAGGCGGACAATAATAATGAACTGAATACCATTAGACACACCTTCATTGTGGATTTTTTTTCTTTTCCCCTCTCTTGTCGAGTTCTGCTTCGTGTGAGGTCTCCGTCCAGGAGTGTCGTGTGAAAATTGAGCTCTTCCAACAGGTGTCACCGGCTTCACGCACCTGAGACGCGGCGGGTCTTCAGGAGGAGCGTCTCCCTGGGAGGTGCGCCCCCTTGTGTCAGCATCAGAGACGGCAGCCAACTTGTTCTCGAGTCAACTTTCCTGCTGTTCATTGGAAACACGCCCTCTCCTGGTAGAGGAGTGATATTGCTCCAGTCCACCTGTGCGTCTCATCCTCACGAGGCTGAAGTCAAATCCAGGGGTCACCTTTACTTGAGATCAGAGGTGTCAAACACATTGTAATCCTAATTTAATCTTGAGCGGATAAAGTAGTGCCATAAAGGCCTTTAGATTTAAATTTCAGAGTTTTTCTTTGCTGTGGTACAGAGTATATATGATGAAAATGTCTATACTTTTCACAGAAACTCAAATAATTACCACCAAGAATCACTGCAATCTCGACATAAAGCAAATATGAGTTATTTAACTTCAGCTATAGCTGTCGCATTATGTATGTTTTGACGAAGAGTCATGCTTCACAATTTGAGTGACCCACCACTGTGACCCACCACTTATCAAACTGGGTTATCTCACTCAGAAGTTATAATTACAAATATTTAATGTGTATTTTCCTGTCTGATGTTGTTAAACTGTCAGAAAAAAAAACTTGCGTAGAGGAGGGAGAGGCCAAACCGAAACAGGTACCGGTAGTTAATGAGGTTTCTCTCATTTTCGTTCATTCATTTTTAAAGCTATAATGTATTTATTTTATTGAAATGTTTCTTTTGTTTCTTTGTAAAGCTTCCCTGTATTTATTCAACTTCTGTGTAAAGCACTGTGAATTTCCGTGTTTCAATGGTGCTTTGTAAATAAACCTCCCATACCTTACTTCAATAGTAGCAAACACCAATGTAAACTCAAACATTTAATATTAATAAGACAGTGTATTCTAACACGCGATTTCAAGAAATAGCGCGTGCGCTTCGCTGCACTTTGTACGATCTTCCCTGCTGCGCCACAAGAAACTCAGGACGCATCGAATACACGTAGCGTGTTTGTTCCAGCGCGTGCCGTAAACCACCGAGGCGCAGGTGCTTCGTCACGCCCAGCCGGTCGTGCAGGTAGAGCAGGTTCACCGAACGCACACACCGAGCGACTGAACCCGGCGAGTACAACGCCGGATGTTCCCGGTCCGAGCACGTCTCCTGTCACGACCCTTCGCGCCGCGTCCAGTCGGTCTTCATCACCAAACATGAAGCTGAACTACATCTTCATCTTCCTCGGCGTGGGCGTGATGGCCGTGATGCTCTTCCAGACCGTGGACCGCGAGTTCAAACTGCACAACGTCAAGGCCGGCCTGGTGATGACTTCGGAGGAGGTGAAAAAGAAGGAGGAAGACATCGCGAACCTGAAGACCAAAATCAAGGGCTTGAAGGAATCTTTGTCGACCATCAACAGCAAAATGGACACTCTGAGGATGAAACAGGAAGTCGCTCTCAAGGGGACCAAGGATCAAGAGACGAAGCTGGAGGCCTGCAACAAGCAGAAGGCAAGGCTGCTGTCTTTCCCTCTAGACCTCCAATAAGGCTTATGAACTTGACCTTTCAGTAAATCAGCCTCTGCCTTTATTCTGTTGTGTATTTATGTCTTCTGTATGCGTTCTAATAATCAGTTTGCCTTGCTCATTTCACAGGCGGACATTGTGAAGAAGAGGACAGACATTGAAAGTGCCAGTGTAAAACTGCACAGTAAGTCCATTATTGATTAAACTTTAGGTTAATACTGATCCAAACAAGAGAGCAGGCCATGTGCAACAAGACTGGATGAATTGAAAATACTGAAGGCGGAAAGACTATACGCAACACGCCTGTGAACCGTCCTAAATTCCTCAGATCTTTAGCCTGTGTTCAAAATATTCTCACATAATTAGAAACTTGTGTTACCAGATATGACAAGCTGCCATCAGAATTCTCGACTCATTTTCTTGATCTTTCTAAAAAAGCTGGTTTGTTTTCAGCCTGAAGTCACTATCTAATAACTCTGTGTGTGTGTGTGTGTGTGTGTGTGTGTGTGTGTGTGTGTGTGTGTGTGTGTGTGTGTGTGTGTGTGTGTGTGTGTGTGTGAGTGTGTGTGTGTGTGTGTGTGTGTTTTAATCTCATTTTGTACTCGCATTTCTCTCTTATTTTGTCAGTTGATCACCAGGCAACCAAAACTAAAGCTCAGCAAGAAATTCAGAGCTTGAAACAGCAGATTTTGGATCGAGACAAAGCTATTTGCGCCTTTGCAGACACGACTAACGAACAAGCAAGGTGAGACTGGAAACATCAATCCTTGTGAAGTAAAAGTGTTTTTCTTTGAGGTGAATCAGTTCAGAAGGTCATCGAGGTACCAAAGTATATGCTGTTCAAAAACCTCCCACGGGTGTTTGTGCTACGCTTTTTTGATATCTGTATATTTGATTGATAGACTCACTGAAAATATTTTTAAATAGATAAGGTGAATAATGGAAATGCATTTGGGTACTGCAAACCCTTTGACCTGCCAGATAAACCACAAATTGAAATGCTCCTTCCCTTCAATTGTATTCATCATTTGGTTTGAAATGACAATAAATGTGGATAGAATTTAATGTCACACACGGGATTCTTGTTCCCTTAATAAACTTTTATACAACTGCTAAAGGTGTTTCAGCCATGTTGGACTAAATAGTTTATATCTTCTTATCCATATTGTAGCTTTCAATTTATTGCTATCTTACTATTGTCACATTTCATTTTAGCAGTTTCTTCAGTCCAGCTTCTACACAGTTTGATGCACTTTACATTTCAGTAGATGGTTTCTATGTTTCTATGTAACTTTCAGCTGCACTTCACCAGTTTCAGCCAACCATTTAACGCATTACCAAGTACTGTCTATTTACTTTCAGATAAAAACAAACAATTCATTGTTCAGGCTTTTCTTCTTTATGTTTATTCTTTTCTTTTTATTTCTTATTAATAGTTTCATTTAACATGGTTGTGTGCAGAAGTACACCATCGGGGTCTCGGTGTACCAAGCATGAATCACTGCTTCATACCAATTACTTTCACATAAATAAAGACAAACTACATAACGACTTGTGGATGCGATTGCAAATTGAAGGCAACCGTTTCCAGTTAAAACTCTACTCAAATAATCTTTTTTTTTCTTTCTTTCCTTCTCTTCTTCTCACAGGAAGCTTTGTGGAATCATCTGATCAAGCTAATGAAGTCGCCCAGAAGTGCTCATCAAACACAGTGAACTTTTTACAAACTGAAGCTGGATCCAACGTTATTGTCGTACTTCATGTTTTTTTTTGTTTTTTTTAAATGTATTAGTTATTTGAAGTGGTGTAGAGATTTGACGTGGGAACGGTTGTATTGTTTGTCATCATTTTGTGGGTCTGGAAGGAGCCCGTCTGGTCCTTTGTCACTATAAAGCACTTTTATATCGGGTTATTATCAAAACTATCGCTTCCTGGTTGAACTGGTGTGTTTATATGAACAAACATGCTTGAGGCATATTTGATTTGGATGCTTTGATCCTTCATGAAACCCAAGTTACTGACATGATGAGGAAAGTACAAGATCATTGAAATAGAATGAGAACCTGCATAAAAATGTCATCATTTCAGACGTTCAAGTGTGAAAAATCTGTTGAGTTAACACTGAACATCTATTTTGGGCTTGGCATTGAGGGATTTCTGCTTAGTTAATTATTCTCCATTTATTTTTGTGACATATATGAACTTTACATTGTTCCCCCTCCAACAGATCAACAACTGTAATTTGTACTAAACCAGACTGTAGTTGTTATTTTGATGCACTATTTGTAGTTTTGTGTTGATCGCTAAATTGGGTTTGGGATTTTAAAAAAAAGGAAGATATTATGTTCCTATACCGCCCCCTGGTGCAGAATAAATTATTGACGCGTGAGGCCTCAATACGGTCAAAATAAACATCAAGTGCAGTTCAGATTATCCCTAATTGGGGATTAAATGACATTAATAAAGCATTTGTTTTAATACATTCTATGCTTGGGATGTTATTCTCTTATTCCGAACACAGACACAGTGAACTAGTATGTAGCTGAAAGGTCAATTTTCACCTTTGATACATTGGGAAATCATTTATTAAGTTTTATGGAGATAAGTCAAGTCCAAAGTATGTATCCAGGGTCAAACACAACTCAAGGCCCAACTTCATATTGGCCATGCCCTCTGTGCTAATATTTAACATTTTGTCTGTGGCACAAACAAAAGAAGTAAATGCAACTTGCAACTCCCATCTTTAACTCATTGGTGGCATGATTGTTTTTCACACGAGCAAATAGTGTAATGTGTGTATGAATCAAAGCCTCTGTTGTCTGTTGCATCCTATAGAAATCTGTTAAAGTAGCCCAAGATTATCCCTGTAGGTTCATTGGAAAAAAAATGAGAAAGTTATCCCATAATAAGAGGCAACTATTTTATTTAAAATAAAGTGATCAAGGGTCGTGTTGGCTGATGAGCACTTTCACATGGTCCAGCAGCAATCCCTAACATCCTCATCCTATATAATCATAATACTTGAATGCAGGACTTCCTGATCTTTAACATACAGTGCTGTTAGGAGCCAATATCAAATATGGGCTACTACAACTGTTATTATAAAACGTATTTTCTTATTTTGATTTCAGTCATGAAATAGACTTCATTAAAAAAGAGACTGTAGTTTTATTATAACTCATTTTTTTCCTCAAGGAAATGAATCGGAAATGACAATATGTCAAACATTAATTTAAAAAAAACTTATTTTATGACGCAGTAAATCAACCATTAAATGACTTCCAGAAGAAATTCATTCGCAATTATTTTCTTTCCCATCCATCCATCCATCCATCCATTGGCTACCGCTTTATCCGGGGCCGGGTCGCGGAGGCAGCAGTCTGAGCAGAGTTGCCCAGACTTCCCTCGCCCCAGACACTTCCTCCAGCTCCTCCGGTGGCACCCCAAGGTGTTCCCAGGCCAGCCGAGAGACATAGTCCCTCCAGCGTGTCCTGGGTCTGCCCCGAGGCCTCCTACCGGAGGGACATGCCCGAAACACCTCCCTCGGGAGGCGTCCGGGGGGCATCCGAAATAGATGCCCGAGCCACCTCAGCTGGCTCCTCTCGATGTGGAGGAGCAGCGGCTCTACTCCGAGCTCCTCCCTGGTGACTGAGCTCCTCACCCTATCTCTAAGGGTACGCCCAGCCACCCTACGGAGGAAGCTCATTTCAGCCGCTTGTATCCGGGATCTCGTTCTTTCAGCCATGACCCATAGTTCATGACCATAGGTGAGGGTAGGAACGAAGATCGACCGGTAAATCGAGAGCTTCGCTTTTTGGCTCAGCTCCTTCTTCACCACGACGGACCGATACAACGTCCGCATAACTGCAGACGCTGCACCGATCCGCCTGTCGATCTCACGCTCCATCTTTCCCCCACTCGTGAACAAGACCCCAAGATACTTAAACTCCTCCACTTGGGACAAGGGCACTCCACCGACCTGGAGGGGGCAAGCCACCTTTTTCCAGTCGAGAACCATGGCCTCGGATTTAGAGGTGCTGATCCTCATCCCAGCTGCTTCACACTCGGCTGCGAACCGTGTCAGTGCACGCTGGAGATCCAGGCTTGAAGGGGCCAACAGAACCACATCATCCGCAAATAGCAGAGATGAGATTCTGTGGTCCCCAAGCCGGACCCCCTCCGGCCCCCGGCTGTGCCTAGAAATTCTGTCCATATATATGATGAACAGAACCGGTGACAAAGGACACCCCTGCCGGAGGCCAACGTGCACAGGGAACAGGTCCGACTTACTGCCGGCAATGCGAACCAGACTCCTGCTCCGGGAATACAAGGACCGAACAGCCCTCAACAAGGGACCCCGGACTCCGTACTCCCGGAGCACCCCCCACAGGACATCTCGGGGGACGCGGTCGAACGCCTTCTCCAGATCCACAAAACACATGTGGACTGGTTGGGCGAACTCCCACGAACCCTCAAGCACCTGGTGGAGGGTATAGAGCTGGTCCAGTGTTCCACGACCAGGACGAAAACCGCATTGTTCCTCTTGGATCCGAGGTTCGACTAACGGCCGGACCCTCCTCTCCAGTACCCTGGAATAGACTTTCCCGGGGAGGCTGAGGAGTGTGATCCCTCTGTAGTTGGAACACACCCTCCGATCCCCCTTCTTAAAGAGAGGGACCACCACCCCGGTCTGCCAGTCCAGAGGTACTGTCCCCGCCCGCCACGCGATGTTGCAGAGACGAGTCAGCCACGACAGTCCCTGCACATCCAGAGACTTAAGGAACTCTGGGCGAATCTCATCCACTCCCGGTGCCTTGCCACCGAGGAGCTTCACAACAACCTCGGTGACTTCAGCTTGGGAGATGGACGAGTCCACCTCTGAGAACCCAGTCTCTGCTTCCTCAATGGAAGACGTGGTGGTGGGATTGAGGAGGTCCTCGAAGTATTCCTTCCACCGCCCAACAATGTCCCCAGTTGAGGTCAACAGCTCCCCACTTCCACTGTAAACAGTGTTGGTGGAGAACTGCTTCCCCCGCCTGAGGCGCCGGACGGTTTGCCAGAATTTCCTCGAGGCCGACCGAAAGTCCTCCTCCATGGCCTCTCCGAACTCCTCCCAGACCCGAGTTTTTGCCTCCACCACAGCCCGGGCTGCGGCTCGCTTGGCCTGCCGGTACCTGTCGATTGCCTCGGGAGTCCTATGAGCTAACAGTGCCCGGTAGGACTCCTTCTTCAGCTTGACGGCATCCCTTACTTCCGGTGTCCACCACCGGGTTCGGGGATTGCCGCCACGACAGGCGCCAGAGACCCTGCGGCCACAGCTCCGAGCAGCAGCTTCGACAATGGAAGTGGAGAACATGGTCCACTCGGACTCAATGTCTCCAACCTCCCTCGGGATCTGTGAGAAGCTCTCCCGGAGGTGGGAGTTGAAGGCTGCGCGGACGGAGGGCTCGGCCAGATGTTCCCAGCAGACCCTCACAACACGTTTGGGCCTGCCGAGTCTATACGGCCTCCTCCCAGTCCAGCGCATCCAACTCACCACCAGGTGGTGATCATTTGACAGCTCTGCCCCTCTCTTTACCCGAGTGTCCAAGACACGCGGCCAGAGATCAGATGACACGACCACAAAGTCTATCATTGACCTCCGGCCTAGGGTGTCCTGGTGCCATGTGCACTTATGGACACCCCTGTGCTCGAACATGGTGTTCGTTATGGACAAGCTGTGACTGGCACAGAAGTCCAATAACAGAACACCGCTCGGGTTCAGATCGGGAACCACTGGGAATTTTCTTTCCCAGTGGTTTTTATTGTGGTTTTTTTTTATTATGAAAATTTCCCTTGTATTTATTTTAGCACCAAATACAACACAGTCATTTCATTGTACATTTACAGAGAAAACCAACATTTTCTTGTTCGTTCAAACACACGTTAAATATCAAACATACTTTGCTTCACTTTTTTTCTCACATAAATTAATAAGTTACGTGTCGGGGCCGGTTGCCATGACAACGTGAATATTTCATGATCACGGCTCTACCTCACAGCCAATCATTGTCCACCCGGAAAGCACGTGAGCTCTGTGACGCCGGTCGTGTCTCTCGACACCGGATGTTGACAGTCGTTGAGGAACTTGTCACACGAAAGTCGTCGGTAAAACTGTCCTTTTTTGTTTGTTTGTTTGTTTTTTTTAAAGGCATCGTTTAACTACTCCGTTTAAAACATGTGCTTGAATGATTCTATCGTGTCGCTCTTCTTCCCGGCAGGGCAGTGACAGCATTAGCTTACATAGCAGTGAGGAGTTACTTCACAGTGTGGTTAACATCATTATTATCAGCCTCTGTCCAGCTTCCACGCGGTCCTGTAAATCATGTCAACACATCTCGGGCGACTTCTCGGAGGATTTCAAAGCCTCGGTTCACTTCCTCTCGTGAGGACTCGGCTAAGTCATCCATCCGCCCGCGTTTCATCCAGGCTCGCCTGTGTACGGACCATCACGGTAGGTGGGAGCCGTGATGAATGGCGGTTTATCTGTTTGTGTGTTTGTGTTTGACCTCCTCCCTCCTTCCAGGTGTTTCTCCTGTGGCGTGACTGTACTTTTACCTTTAGCTGATCATTGACATACACAGTCAGCCTTGAGGTTAAACGAGGACATGACCAGGCTGGACACACACACGCACGCGCGCGCGCGCGCAGGGAGAACGCACATACTCCCTTTAGATATACGACAATAGAAATGGTTTATTAATCACAGAAGAAAATTCCTTTGATTCCTAAAAAAATCAGTCCTATAAATCCACAAGTGCAATTAACCACTCCACATACATGTTCTGTTGTTTGAGCTTCTTTTAGAAAGTGTTTGTTTCTGGGTTGTTTTTTTTTCTTTTCAATCTTAAATAAGATGTCCAGATCTCTTGTCTCAAGACATCTAACTCTGTACTTTGTGTTCCCTGTTTGGCAGGCGTTCTCTCTGCCTCTCTTCTCCAAGTCCCGGGACTTCAGCCTGCCCAACTCCTCCTGGAGTCCAGAAATGATACGGCTGTATGAACATTATACCAGCCAATGTGAAGTTGAGACGGCAACGGGAGAGAAAGTAGGAGGGCCGTGGAAAAGACTGCCAAGCTACAATCATTTTGCAACAGGTACAAACATGGACAAGGATGCAGTTTGAGTGATCTTTTACGGCAGTTTTGACCTCCACCACTCAATTACAAGGTTGTGAGTTGTACACAGGTATTGTATACAAGATACAATATATCTGTTGTATGACTTCCTAGATGAAGAATGAAGATGCTCTATCTCATCAGGAGCATGTCTACCCATTATCCAGCATGTTCAGGACACGTTTGTAAAAGTGTGAAAGAGACCATGGACAAACAGATATGTGAGCAGTGAAAAAACTAAGATCCAAGTTAATTATGACATTTATAAAGATAAACTTTGCATGTATAACTTTAAACTGATTTGGTCCAGGCAACCTTTCTTCCCTCAGATAATCCCCAAACGCCTTGTTTACTGTGGGTAACAAGCTTACTCACCCTTCAGCATCAGTCCCTCCTGAATTGTTGGCATTTATTTTTTTCATCTTATTTCACCTAAAATTTGTCCGGATAAGAACCAGATTGACCCGTCTACAGACATTCGTTCTGTTTTAGCTGTAACACGTGTACCTCCACTGAAAAATACCTTTCATATTATCTCCTCCTAGACTGCGCGGCTCTAAAAGACACTGTTCAGCACCTGAGGCCCGCTGCCTTGCGGTCTTGTCCGTAACCTTTTTACCTTCGCCAACGAAACTTGGGCGACCAAGTTGGCTGAGACAAGCAGTGAACAGCTCTCTTCAGAGATGCACTTTTCTAAGCGCAAAGCAACAATTATTAAACCTCTCTTTAAAAAATAAAAAAAAGGAGTAATCTAGATGCATCAGTAATGAACAACTTCAGGCCAATACTGTTCAATCCTGTTTATAGTGAAGAGTGAAATCTTTCACTCTGGTGTGTTTTCACAGCTTTTTCCTGTAAGATTTTTCCACTTTACTAACAGATGATTGTTTATTTCTGTGTTGTTACAAACAGGAGGAGTGTATCCTAACAAAATAATCCAGTCAAAAGCTCGTCTTTTCACGCGCAACACCGAAGAGGCCGGAGCGGCTTTTGAGTACGTTATCTTTGTTAATGAAGAAGAACAGAGGTGTTTGTGCCTTTTCCAAGCTGGATACCTACTGGAGGGGGCGCCAGGGTGAGCAGATATTTAATGTTGTGCTCATGTATGTGTGTTTGTTATATTTCTTTGTATATTGATTTGCTAATGCGACCCGGCCCCAGATAAGCGGCAGACAATGGATGGATGGATTTGCTCATGCTGCACCATGAATGAATGTGTCCATTATTACAACATTTATATTATCATTTATTGGTTAGTTTGGCTCATACACTTGTTATACTTTAGGTTTGCTCTCATAAAAGTCACCATCACATGCATTAGTCTGGTCAATCTGGTCCCCTGATAGAGAGTTATAAATGTCAATCAGGTACATTTGGGATTATTTTTTTGCCACGTTACTTCGGTAAGCCTGGAACATTCCACATTCCCTCCCACAGTTTAGGTGGGTGTCCATTTGTTTTGATGTCTGCTTATTGGTGAGAAAGCATCAATTTGCTGTGTATGTGTTTTGCATGTGATCTTAATAGACCCCGTGTTGTTCCAGAAAGGTCCACGGGGGGGCAACAGCCACCATGATTGACATGGTGACGGGGACTCATGCTGCCGTAGTCTCTGGGCCTGTTATGACCGCCAACCTCAACATCAACTACCGCTGGTACAATAATAACATTTCAGTTTAAAAAAAACCCAACATGTTTTATCAGATTTTTTGCGACTTATAGATCGAAATATTTAATATTTCATACACCCAAGCTGCACATCAGAAGTCATGTAAGAACCTCTGAGTGCTGAGTTATTATATTTTAGATCAGCACAGAGATAGATGCATACACTATTAGATAATTGGGATGCTTAAAGTTTCCCTGAACACTCTGGTCATCAGTACACGTCAGTATGGGACCTTATGAGTTGAACATTGCTAAACTACTGAGTGTGTCACCATCATTTTCACTAAGAGACATTTGTTTTTTCCCCAGCCCCATCCCCCTGGGAAGCACTTTATTGATAGAGTCCTCTCTGGAAAAGAAGGAAGGCAGGAAAACATTTGTTACATGTAAAGTGACCAGCACCGATGGCTCCAAGGTGCACACAGATGCAACAGGTAAACGTGTGTCCAATGGTTACGTCAGTGTGAGAACTTCACTTTAGTCAAATTTCTTTCAGCTTCTGAATTTTAAGTTTTGTTTTTTTATATATCACACATGCAGCTCTGTTCCTGTCAATGTCAGACATCTACTCTTGGGAAAATGACACAAATGCGTCAGCCTGCCATCCACTCTGACAAAGTTGGCAAGAGGAGACCAGAACGAGTGTGCGAGTGCATGTTTTGGTGTGTATGTGCCTGAAAGTGTGAGTTTCTATTTATTTTACAGGCTTCTAAGAGAGGCTTCACTAAGCTGCGGTCCCACTGTACCTTGTGCCGCGATGGAACAGGTTGATTGAAATGTCGGCGTTACACAGCACCGCAGTCTTTCAATGGAGTGCAGACGCTCCTCTCAGTAACCAGAGAGGAGGACATTCAGCTGGACGCTGAGAATTGGAAAGTTTAAGCATTGTCACAGAGAGAGGCTCAACGCTTCACTCTGATGGCCGCCTGAGCTGGCCACTTCCGCGTTGCTCGCCCAACTATTGTTGCATAATGACGACATATCCCACTGAGCAACAGTCGTCCAAATCACTTTGGACTTCCTCATAAATAAGGGAGATATACAAATAACATATAATATTAAACAAAGTCTACGAGTTATAGTGGAAGCTATGCAGCTAATTGTTCATATATTAATGTACTTCTCCATTCTTCCATTTGTTCAATTATCTTTTATAAAATACACAAAGCCTTTTCTGTTCCCACACTTGCATTTAGCATGCATGATATATTAACATTTTATGATATGTTCAGTTTGTTAAAAATGAGCTTACATAAATATACATACACATAAAAGCAACACCAAAAAGTGCCTTCATCCCCTTCATTCAAATGAGCAAATAGGCCAATCTTTGGTACCAGGTGGGGCTGAGCGTGTTGTGGGCAGACGATCTCCTTAAGGCGAAGGTGAATTCATCACAGTCTTCTCACCCTGATTGTCAGACAGACTGACAAACGACTGCTTTGTGTTTGGAACCCAGGACGAGTCTCTCAACCAGGATTCTAATGTCCATGTAAACACTCTAATTCTCTGAGATTTAGAGTGTTTACATGGACATTATTTTCCAATTGTATTGATATTATTTGGTTATAAATTACAATCGATGTTGGTATAATTTACTGCCATGCAGTTGAACACACAGGGTTCTTGTTACTTTAATACACTTTCACACAACTTGTAAAAGTGTTTCAGCCATGTTGGACTAAATAGTTTGGGAATATCTTCTTATCCAAATTGTAGCTTTCAATATATTATTATCTTACGATCATCAAATTTCGTTTTAGCAGTTTCTTCAGTACACCATTGAGGTCTCTGTGTACCCAGCATGAAACACTACTTCATACCGATTCCTTTCACAGATGCGATTGCAAATTGAAGGCAACCGTTTCCAGTTAAAACTCTACTTAAATAAACTTTTTTTTCTTTCTTTCCTTCTCTTCATTTCACAGGAAGCTTTGTGGAAGCTAACCAAGTCGCAGAGACGTGCTCATCAAACACAGGGAACTTTTTACAAACTGAAGCTGGATCCAACGTTATTGTCGCACTGCATGTTTTTTTTAAATGTATTAGTTATTTGAAGTGGTGTAGAGATTTGACGTGGGAACGGTTGCATTGTTTGTCATCATTTTGTGGGTCTGGAAGGAGCCCGTCTGGTCCTTTGTCACTATAAAGCACTTTTATATCGGGTTATTATCAAAACTATCTTCTCCTGGTTGAACTGGTGTGTTTATATGAACAAACATGCCTGAAGCATATTTCATTTGGATGCTTTGATCCTTTATGAAACCCGAGTTACCGCCATGACGAGGAAAGTACAAGATCATCGAAATAGAAAGAGAACCTGCATAAAAATGTCATCATTTCAGATGTTGAAGTGTGAAAAATCTGTTGAGTTAACACTGAACATCGTATTTTGGGCTTGACTTTGGGCTAATTGTTGTAAATCTTAGATACACGATTTGTATTTTTGTACTGATTTGGGTTTGGGATAAAAAAAAAAAAAAAGTTCCTACAGAAGCATATTTCATTCACTTAAAAAAATGAAAATCGACTGTTTTTCTGAATTTATGAGATAATATTTTCTGAAGAAATAAAAAATTGGCCGTGTTGTTCTGCGTTAATGGGACAGTGGTGTGTTATTCCAAGCGGAAGCTCTGCTAGACCATTGTAGGAAACATGCATGGCATGCCCCAGCTCTCGAGATCAATCCAGATTTATTTCCATTTGGTTTGAGACATTGGGAAATACTCATGTTCAAGTATTGTTGATGGAATATTATTATATTAGATGGTCAACTTTGCACAGTGTTGCCTCTGTTAAAACATTATCCCTGTAGCTTCAGTGGAAAAAATGAGAAGTTTATCTCACATTAAGTGGCAACTCTTGTTTAAAATGAAGTGATCAAAGGCCGTGTTGCCCCATGGGCACTTTCACATGGTCCAATATGGCTTTCATTTAAAAAGAAAAGAAAAGCTAAACTCTTGATGTTTTTATAAGAACATTTCAACCGTTTGAGTGTTAATGGACTCAAACAGAAATGGGGCTCAGGGGCACTGGTGCCAAACAATCAGCAGAAGTTTTCCATGTTCTGCACTGCAGAAAGTCCCCAACAACCTCATCCAAGATAGTCATAATACTTGAATGCAGGACTTCCTGATCTTTAACACACAGTGCTGTTAGGAGCCAATTTGAAATATGGGCTACTGCAACTGTTATTACACACATGGTTTGAATATAAAACGTATTTTATTATTTTAATTTCAGTCATGAATATAACTTAATAAAAGAGACTAGTTTCACCTTTCACCTATTTCTTTTCATTATGAATAGTTTATTGTTTTCCTCAAGGGAATAAATGGGAATGAGTCAATTAAAAAAAGAATCGTATTTTATAACGGAATAATTCATCCGTTTAATTACCTCCAGAAGAAATGAAATTACAATAATTTTCTTTCCCAGTTTTTTTTTTTAGTAGAATTTTTCAATTTATTTATTTTAACACACGTTAAAGATCAAACATGGTTTTCTTCACTTCCTTTTTTCCCCCACACAAATTGATGCGTTATGTATCAGGGGCCGATTGCCATGGTAACGTGAACATTATGTAGTCACGCCTCTTCCCCACAGCCAATCATTATCCACCCGATAAAACACGTGAGCCCTGTGACGCCACCCATAGTATCTCTCGCGTGGCCGGAAGTTGACAGTCGTGGAGGCTCGTGTCACTTGAAAGTCACCGGTAAAACTCGTTTTTTGTTTATTTTGGGTTGTTTTTTTTAAAGGCATCGTTTAACTACTCCGTTTAAAACATGTGCTTGAATGATTCTATCGTGTCGCTCTTCTTCCCGGCAGGGCAGTGACAGCATTAGCTTACATAGCAGTGAGGAGTTACTTCACAGTGTGGTTAATATCATTATTATCAGCCTCTGTCCAGCTTCCACACGGTCCTGTAAATCATGTCAACACATCTCGGGCGACTTCTCGGAGGATTTCAAAGCCTCGGTTCACTTCCTCTCGTGAGGACTCGACTCAGTCATCCATCCGCCCGCGTTTCATCCAGGCTCGCCTGTGTACGGACCATCACGGTAGGTGGGAGCTGTGATGAATGGCGGTTTATCTGTTTGTGTGTTTGACCTCCTCCCTCCTTCCAGGTGTTTCTCCTGTGGCGTGACTGTACTTTTACCTTTAGCTGATCATTGACATACACAGTCAGCCTTGAGGTTATCAAGTAAAACAAAGCTTTTTCTTTATTTAACGAACAATATATGTAACAATGAAAAATGTACCTGTCTGAAAACAAAAGTGTTTATCGTAATATAGTTGTATAAAGGCTGTTGTACATTTTTGAGAAATGTATTTGAGAAGGCTACTGGACAAAGAATATGCTCAAACATGCACATTGTCTTATTTAGCCTCTTCCTCAAGGGGACACACACACACACACACACGCAGGGAGAACATGCATACTCCATTTAGGTAAACTCGAATAGAAATGGTTTATTAATCCCCAGAAGGAAATTCCATCGACTCGTAAAAAAAAAGATTCACATTAGTCCTATAAATCCACAAGTGCAATTAACCACTCCACATACATTTTAAATTTTTCGAGCTTCTTTCAGAGAGCATTTGTTTCTGTTTTCTTTTCTTTTCAAGCTTAAATAAGATTGTCTCATGTCTCAAGACTTCTAACTCTGTACTTTGTGTTCCCTGTTTGGCAGGCGTTCCCTCTGTCTCTCTTCTCCAAGTCCCGGGACTTCAGCCTGCCCAACTCCTCCTGGAGTCCAGAAATGATACGGCTGTATGAACATTATACCAGCCAATGTGAAGTTGAGACGGCAACGGGAGAGAAAGTAGGAGGGCCGTGGAAAAGACTGCCAAGCTACAATCGCTCACTCAAGTATGCAACAGGTACAAACATGGACAAGGATGCAGTTTGAGTGATGTTTTATGGCAGTTTTGACCTCCACCACTCAATTAAAAGGTTGTGAGTTGTACACAGGTATTGAAAGCTTTTAAATCTATTGTAAGACTTCCTAGATGAAGAATGGAGATGCTGTATCTCCTCAGCAGTATGTCTACCCACTATCCAGCATGTTCAGGACATGTTTGTAAAGGTTTGATAGAGACATATAGACATCTATAAAGATAACTTTAAACTGATTTGGTCCAGGCAGCATTTCTTCCCTCAGATAATCCCCAAATGCCTTGTTTACTGTGGTTAACAAGCCTGAACTGTTGCTATTTAGTTTTTTCGTCTTATGTCACCTACAACTTGTCTGGATAAGAATGATATTGACCCGTCTACAGACATTCGTTCTGTTTTAGCTGTAACACGTGTACCTCCACTGAAAAATACCTTTCATATTATCTCCTCCTCGACTACAAATCTTTTGCAGGGTTTGAGTTTAAAAAACAAACACCTTAATGACTATTCAATCCTGATATAGGGAAGAGTGAAATCTTTCACTCTGGTGTGTTTTCACAGCTTTTTCCTGTAAATATTTTTCTGTCTTTTCCGCTTTACTAGCAGATGATTGTTTATTTCTGTGTTTTTACCAACAGGAGGACTGTATCTCAGCAAAATAATCCAGTCAAAAGCTCGTCTTTTTACACGCAACACCAGAGAGGCGGGAGCAGCTTTTGAGTATGTTATCTTTGTTAATGAAGAAGAACAGAGGTGTTTGTGCCTTTTCCAGGCCGGTCACCTATTGGAGGGGCCCCCAGGGTGAGCAGATATTTAATGTTCTGGTCATGTATGTGTGTTTGTTGTATTTCTTTGTATATTGTTTTGCTAATGCTGTGCAATGGCTGAACCTGTCCGTGTAATGTGTCTGCATCTGTGTTTTGCATGTGATCTTAATAGACCCTGTGTTGTTCCAGAAATATCCACGGGGGGGCAACAGCCACCATGATTGACACGGTGACGGGGACTCATGCTACCATACTCGCTGGGCCTGTTATGACCGCCAACCTCAACATCAACTACCGCAGGTACAATAATAACGTATAAGTTTTAGTTTTTTTTTTAAAATTCACACAGGTATTTTGTTGTTTTAGTATTTTTCACATCTCTTAAATTGATGTGCAGCAGAACATATAATTGACCAGATTTTTTTGCAACTTATAGATCGAAATATTTAATATTTCATACACCCAAGCTGCACATCAGAAGTCATGTAAGAACCTCTGAGTGCTGAGTTATCAGTAGACATCAGTATGGGACCTTATGAGTTGAACATTGCTAAACTACTGAGTGTGTCACCATCATTTTCACTAAGAGACATTTGTTTTTTCCCCAGCCCCATCCCCCTGGGAAGCACTTTATTGATAGAGTCCTCTCTGGAAAAAAAGGAAGGCAGGAAAACATTCGTTACATGTAAAGTGACCAGCACCGATGGCTCCAAGGTGCACACAGAAGCAACAGGTAACGTGTGTCTAATGGTTACATCAGTGTGAGAACTTCACTTTAGTCAAATTTGTTTTTCAGAATCTGATTTTTAACTTCTTCTTTTTTTTTTATTTCACACATACAGCTCTGTTCCTGTCAATTAATGTTGGCCATCTACTACTTGGAAACTGACATAAAAGCATCAGCCTGCCATCCACTGACAATGTTGGCAAGAGGACACCAGAATGAGTGTGCGAGTGCATGTTTTGGTGTGTATGTGAACGAATGTGTGCGTTTCCATTTATTTTACAGGCTTCTAAGAGAGGCTTCACTAAGCCGCGGTCCCACTGTGCCTTGTGCCGCGATGGAACAGGTTTATTGAAATGTCGGCGTTACACAGCACCGCAGTCTTTCAACGAAGTGCAGACACTCCTCTCAGTAACCAGAGAGGAGGACATTCAACTGGACGCTGCTGTTTAGAATTGGAAAGTTTAAGCATTGTCACAGAGAGAGGCTCCGTGTTGCTCGCCCAACTACTGTTGCGTAATGACGACACGTCCCACTGAGCAACGGCGACGTCTTCTGGAAGTATGGAAATGATGCCTTAAAGACGTGGTTGGACCACTCTTTGCTCAGTGGGATACCCGTGTCGTTCACAACCCCGCTTACATTTTAACAGTGACCGCGCAACAGAGTTGGGTCTGGGTGCGCTTTGCCTTACGGTACCGTTCTTCCCCACCCTGGCATGTTCTGCACGGTGGGACTGTGGCTTTAGTCTGCCACGAGAGATTTTTTTTTTTATTGCATGCCAGTATTTTATTAACAGTCCTATTATTTAACTGAACTGCTTTTTTCTTAATACATTTATTGTTAATTAACACACACAGTACCTCATTACCTCAGTCTTATTTATTGAACAAAATGTAAGCATTTTACAGTATTTACGGTTTTTCTGTTTCTCTGGAGCCTTTTCAAAATAAAATATTCAAATTGTGTGATGCAAATATATATATGCTTTGATCTAATAAAACTACCTCTGGGTTATTGTCTAGTTCACACAATGAATGTCTTATTTTGTTCATGAACGAGTGCATCCCTGCTGACAGCGACAACATATAATGAGCCTGGAGTTGAACGACACCACTGTGCACTCTTAACGACAGTGTAGAGAAAAAAATAGATTTGATAAACGAATTCTTCAACGGCTATATATTAGAAGAGTTCAGTAGTAAAGTCACTTGTGTCAACATGTTATACAAAGGATTATTTATGCACTTTGAAGTGTGCACGAGGGTTTTGTGGTCCTTCAGCTCGTAAAGGAGAGTTTTGTACCACCGACATTACACATCTTCGTACATTTTAGTTTTGATTTCCAGGTGTGGGTAGTTGGAACTGTCACCCTATCGTGTGGTGGATGTGGTCGTATTTAAATGTGAGGTGTGAAGTTGCACGCCATGAGAATGTGATGACTTTCAATGGAGGCACAGGAGCGTCAAACCCCGAAATCATCTCGATATGAAGCGTGGCCCTTGTTCATGGGTTGGTTTTGTCTGGTCCTCTCTGGTACTTTGAACGCGCTTCTTCATTCAGAAATGACTCGGGGGTCGCCACACATTGCCGTATTAAGTAACCCTGTCCACATCACAGGGGTTAGTGTTGCTGTGGGAGCTTGTGTCAACCACAGTTCTAAAATGTAGATTTTTCATAAAACACCTTACAGATTTACACCTCTGTCATGACATTTCCTCTTTTCAGCTACCGATGTATAAAAAGGTCAATCGAAGAAAAACATTCTAAAATAGTGTGGAAATCAATGAAACACTGCCATTGGGAATTGATTAGCCTTCTGTTTATAGGCAGAGATATTTTAGTTATGGACCGGTGCAGCCAAGTGGGTGTTTCTTTCAGTCAATTAGTTTGAAGTGTAGAAACCCTCCCACCCTTTTTAACTGCATTTGTCTTCAGTTCTCACACACTCTGGTGGATGTGTGGTTTCTGGGCTCCTCACAGAATAGGCCTGGTGGTCTTCTGAGGGCCCCTCACATGTCTAACCTCAGCAAAGTGCAGAAAGGCCTGATGGATGTGCTTCACCTTAGTTTTTGCTGCGTGTCAGTTGCTGAGATATTACTAATGTTGTAGGACCTGGACCTGCAGACAAGTTCTGGGGTCATTGTGCTTCTCACTGAGGCGAAAAAGTAAAACCCGATCAAAGTGTGGCCAATGCAACTGAACAACAGAAGCTTTTTTATTTTTTGGTTGTTGTTTCTCTGAACAGACCTGTGGTCAAGTTGGGTTTGAGGAAGCTTGCGGTGGTGGTGTGTGTGGGGGTGGGGGAGTGGATGAGGGGTGGGGGGGTGGGGGGGTGGATGAGGGGTGGGGGGGTGCAGTTGTTTTCCACTTTCAGTTGAAACCACCAGCAACATAGTTGGTCCACTGTATTCCATCTTGTTTTAACAGTTTGACAGTCTATCTAGCACGCAGTCAGTTTTATCCCTCTATGAGACAAGTGATGTTGTAAAGTCTACATTTCTTCTAAACCAACAATGGTGCAGCTCATTGGAGTCACAGAATATAAATGCTAATCATAGCAATTGCCAATGCTTGCATTGGCAATTTAGTTTTGGGAGATTGTTATTTGTACCACTTCACCTTTATTGCAACTAAAGAAAAAAAAGTCCAAAGCCCATTTGATTAATAGTCAGCGAATCAAATTGAGTTGTTTCATGTTAGCAAACGTATGCATGTGAGAACCTTTTACAGAAATTCAGTGAGGATTTTGACATGTCTGAAGTCATTTTTTTCAGACAAAAAGTGTGAAATATTTAAGATTTTGGTTAGTTTGACGCATTTGGAACACATTTATTGCAAAGGACAATTTCTGGTGTTTTTAATTACTGTATTGAAGAAGTCATATAAGGGTAAATGTATCAAACTTTTTAAAATATCGTTCAGGTTGAGTGGCCCGTAGGGTTCATGAACACAACTTGATTCCTGCTTTTAACAACAACAACAACAACAACAACAATTGAAGAGGGTAGAATATAGTAATAATCCACGTTTGTGTGGCAACAATTTACACCATGTGAACTACTGTGTTACTTATGAAATCAAAAGCACACTTTAAAATTAATATTCATATTTGATTGTGTATTATTTTAATAAATACAATACCAGCTTTATATATATCCTTTAAAATAGTAATTTTTTTAATTTACTTTGCCGTTTGTCTGACAAATGATAAATGATTATTTTGATTACAACATTTCATGAGCTTGTCTGATGAAGCTGGCAAAAAAGAAAATCTGCTCAGACAAATAGTTGGATCCTCTCCTCTGTCCTGATCTTGGCCTCGGCATGTGTACACAAATACATGGGACTGTTCAGCATGTGTATCCGGACCTGTCTTAGAGGAGCATTTATCACAATCATGTAAACCGAGAAGACATATCGATTATTCATCGTTTTCTTTGTGTCTTCCTACCTCAGTCAGACTGAGGCTTTGCACTGCAGCATTGATATACATCTTCAGATGACTTGATTGCGGTGAAGACAGAGGCCTTATGAGGTGATTGTCACAAAGCACCGAAATAATTATCACCGTTATGATAAGAATTAAAAAAATTTTTTTTTAAAGCATGTTCCTCATGTAGTCCTTGACAGTTTTGCCCCCCCAACTATTGTATTTTCTCTATTAGTGCGGCGGAAATGTGTGGCAGCAACACGGGATTATATTTCTCAACTGAGCACTTCAAAGCAAAACCCGATCCGCTGTTGTTACGTAACGGCCGGTGACATAACTCCTCCAGCCAGGGACTGTCAGGGCGCACGGAGCGCACGCGGGGCGGGTGAGCGCGCAGCGGCAGGGCGCAGGGAGCGCACGCAGGGCGCACGGCTTGTGTTTGTGTACGAGTCCGGCCCGGTCCAGCTGGACTCTGCGAATTCTTTCAAAAACAACCACACAAGAAGAGGAGTGCAGTTGAAGAAAGGGAAGCCGACACGCACAGATAGAGAGAGAGAGAGGAGAAGAAGAAAGTAGAAGAAGAGGATGACTGCCGACTTTCCGGGCCAGCAGTGAAGAGGAGGAGATGGCTGTGCACGTCTTCAAATGCCTGCGCCGTCCCGGGCGCTAGAGCCTCCAACAGGTAGCGGGAGTCCCAGTAATGTCACTTCATGATTCCAGTGGCCAGTAGCCGGAGTTACTGACTGAGCACCCCTCTGTGGTTTCTCCCTGTCAGTGTAAGAGTGAGAAGTGTGTGTGTGTGTGTGTAGGGCCTCCAAGTGTTTTGACAGGAGAGTTATGGAATATGAGGAGTCCGACGTGTCCCCCACTGAGACCCCCATCAAAAGAGGTAAGTTGATCCACCGCCAACGTTTTTGTCTGTTGTTCAGGGGCGGATCCAGGTAGAAGGCGGGGGACCGAGAGTTAAACATATATATGGGGGGGAGGCGGGGTGGGGGGGGGTTCTTGAACAAGCAGACTGCAAAGTGCCAATGCACTTCATCTGTTTAGGGCATTAAATTTTTCATCTTGCCTTTACTGGATAAATTACTGCTACTTTTAAAGAGGGTGCATGTCACTTTATGTCTTAATTACATTACTCTCTTCAACATCTGTGCAATTTGTAAGCTCATCGAACTAAAATCTAGATATAGCTTCAAAACAAGAACAATGATTTTACTAATTGGTGTGACTGTGACATTGGATTCAGCTTAGAGGCAAATGTCCACAAGAAACCCAACATTCCCAGTTCAATTTTACTTTTCATTATTCAAAGGGAGCAGTGATTAATAGCACCTGAGCCAATGTTGAGTGAATGAGTACACAAGGGTGTCCAATAAGCCCCTGCAGCTATTGGCATTGCCGTTGCAGGTGTGTGGTCATTGTAACAGTGTAAAGGACCCACAAGAACACTGACGTAAAGCTTTCGCGCCCTTCGGTGTTTGTATTGTGTGCTATGTTACCTCTCCCTTCCTCTTCCACACAAAGTAAAACAAACTCTGATTTCCCAGTGTGCCTCTGGGCGCCCACTCCCACCCGCACCTCTCTCAAAGCCGAGCTCTCTTTATGTCAGTCGATTGACCTTTCTTACACCAGCCGTCTCGCTTTCTCTCTTTCGTTTTCTCGTCTCGCCGTCACATTGCTTGCTCTCATCTCCTGCCCCTTCGCTCTCATCCATCTTTACCCCAATAACCCTTCTCATCCTTCTCACTGGGATGTGGTTAAGGTGCTGTGAGTGGGTAAGAATGGCAGTAAGCCTGAATAATCCGTGGGGATTAGCTCTTATTTTTGCTTCTGTTTCTGGTCAATGCTTTACTATTCAAAGCCTCTCTTTGGCTATAATCAAACCGTTGGCAGTCACGCCAGGTAGGAGAGCTTGTCCCTTTGCCACAGAGACCCACTGCACACCTTTCTTCACTGCTCCCACAGTGCGGACACTCAGTTTGCTCTGGCTTGTTTGCACTGCACCGACGGGCATGATTATTTCAACAACATTGTCTCAGCTGAAGGCACATGAAGTTCAAGGCTGGAAAAAAAAGAAATGTTTCCTTTTCATGCATCAACATTGCATTGATTACCATAGTTGCACGGGACTGTCTTAAAGTCCTGCATGTTAAAGTTCCCTTTCACTTAAAAGATTTACAATATGTTATTACATATTTTTCCATGTTTTGAAAGATTTTAATCTACAATGGTGTGTCTGCTCTGAAAGCTATTTGCTGATGGACACAGTTAACCTTTAGACGCAACTGTCAGCAGTTTCAATTTGGAGCTGTTTTCCTCTAGCAGAGATTAAACTGTCGTGGAAGGTTTAGCACTTGTTAATAAACTATAATCCTAAATCCTATCTCCATATATTAAGGATCTTTTTTTTTTTAATTCATTAACTTTGATTGTGATTTTGGTGTTATGTAACCAGCTGAAAGGCAAATTAAATGAAGGACTTTTGAAGACAAATACAGTGTACAGTTATATTTAACTGCTCGGGCACAATTTAAAGAGTCTTTATGTTGTTTATCAACAGGGCTTTGAAGAAAATCTCCACATTAGTTAGTGGTTGTATGAATTTTCTTACAAGTCACAACAAGTGAGGACTTGATACTACCTCAATCCCAAGAGGGTCTGATTCAGATGTAAATAAAAGAGAATCAATTTACCTCTTATTATTATTATTATTATTATTATTAGACTTTGTCTTTACAGTAGAACATAAACAGTTGATCAGATTTTGAAACGTTTACATTTTATCAATCATATTCGCTCATCTTGATATCATCTTGACAGAAGCAGGAACCTCAAAAAAACTTGCATTGAATAAAAAAAGCTACAGGTGCAATTTCAAATTATTAATTAATTCAGATTACTGGAAAACTATTGCGTCAATAACACTGATATAATAGTCTGAGTGCGGTTTGCTTTACAGTTCACAGAGACAAGTTAAGTGTTATGCAACAAACTATATGTGAACACAACCTAGAAATGACTTTTCTGGTCAAAGACAAATAGGAAACTGGTGTGTTGTCACAGGAATGAAAACTTTGAATTTTTTTTTTTTCCTTAAATCATAAGCTGTGGAGTGGGGCAGAAAGCAAAGAAGGACCATCTGACCTACTATCAGCCCCAACCCACCAGAGGGATTTTTGACAGTATTACCTACGTGCTGTGAAGGTGCTTTTCCCATCATGCCTTTTCACTTATTGTTTAAAAAAAACAACCCAAAAAATCAATTCTATTAAAAAGAAGGAACTTATTAAATATAAACAAAGGGGGGGTACTACAAGACACTCTCTGCATGTGACTGCCAGAGTGAAAGTGGAATAATTTTAACGTTCAAGCTTTTGTGAAAGAAAAAAGTTGAAAACTAGACATGAAGGAGTTAAAGGATTTATGAGAAAGGAAAAAAAATGCAGTCTGGGGTAATTTACCATATCCTGCCACTGGTGCTTTTTTCAGGTTAAAGTGGAGATTCAGTGCGGTCGGACTGTTTTATTTCCACAGGTAGTTTCGTGCTGCTGAGGTAGCTCTTCTTAATGCGACAAGCCTCTTCGTTCTGGTGGCTATTGTGGGTGTTTTCTCTTTTTCTCGAGTCCGACGTTTAGAATTTTGAGACACTTTGAGTTCCGTTCCGTTTCCCAACGGTCAGAAAGTCTTGGTTGTTACGAGACAGGCATGCAGGGTGTGCCTCAGGGATCTATTGTGGGTCCAATCCTCTTCTCTGCGTGTTGTTCTGCAGCAAGTTCACTTATTGCATCACCTAACGGTTATCTTCGAATACATGATAACACTGATGACCTCTCTGGATATTTGAAAACACTGAAGACATTACCTTTTGGTAACGAAGCACCTTGTCCCACCGTGATACATTTACATTAAATTGTATAGGTTCTGTGCTCCGTGCGCCATATTGGTTATGTTCAGGCAAACTTGCTGACCTCCCTCTCTGGGCTTGGTGGTCTTTAGCGCTGTTATGTAACACCGCATTTCAGCATTTACCTTATATGTCAGGATGTGGAGATGTATTGGTGAGAATTTCACCGATGAGCTGCGCTGGTGCCTCTTCTGTCGACGGGGTCGGGTATGGTGAGCATGCGGTGGATTTATGGCCGAGCTGACAGGTGCATCTTGCTTAATGTGTCCATGCTGTGTCCCATTTAGGTTGCACAGACGCAGGTGTCAGTGATTGCGTTATACATGTTTGCCAAACTAACCACCAACCACTGAGTTTTATTCCGTTTTGCGACATGAGAGTTTTAATCATACGAAATCATGAGCGACACGGTCGATGAACGACGGGGACTCTGAGCCGCCATGGTGTGCTAGTTGCATTTTTTTTTTTTACTTGATTACAGTTACTTGCTAGTACCTCAAAAAAACAACTAGCGAGTTGCTTAAAAAGCAAGTGATTGGTTATTTAGGAAAGTCATTCACACATCACTTTTTTGAATTTGCCTGAATAATGTGTCTATCGTTGTGCTATGACACATTAGGGGGCTGTCCACATGATGTGGGTCATTCTGTGCCCAGGATTCATGAGAACTTTTTTTTAAGTTCTATTAATTACGTGTCTCATGAGTAGTTATCATGGTGTTTTTAAAGGTACATTCAAGCAAGTATACGTTAGAGCTAATCAATTTTTTAAGTTAATTTTAGATTAATAACAATATATGCATGTAGGTTAAGATTGGAGTTAACCAAGGAGCCATTTTTCATGAAAATGACTTTCCTTGTGGTGGATGCGCTCGGTCATAATTCAGACGTCCGTCAGGTAGCAGGATGTCTCAGCAGCACTCCCGTTGTTCAAAGTTGCTCATCCCTCATGTTTAGTTTAAGGACTAACTCACTAATGGGTTCAGTGACAAAGCTTTCCAATAATTATATTAAAAGACTGCAGCAGACAGATACTTAAAAATAAGCTAGTGTTTATTTAAGGCTGAGAATACAGTACAGTGCAGACACTGTGGGGGCAGGAAACCGGAGGATGACGCTAAAGCATGAGCACAGGAGCACGACAGAGAAATGACAGCACAACTTTACTGAAATGTCACTTTCTGTAACTGTTGTCGATGTCAAACGGGTAATCAGTTACAATCACATTACAGCCAAAGGTAGTTTAGTTTCAGTCATGCTATACGTTATAAGTCGTTTTCACTCACGTTGGTATATGAGTGTGTTGCAGGTTTTCGTTTCGTGCCGTTACAAAACAAAACCAACAGCTTTTAAAATCATTTGTACATGTATTTTTCATTAGATATCATAAAATCTTGAATTTCTGTCACTGAAAAAGACAAGTGGTGTACCCTTGCTACACTGAAGCCTTACGAATGCACTACATAATAACTCCGCCCCATTACCAAAAATCAAAACGAAAATAACACAACTGATTACCTTTATATACACTTCACGTTGCATAAATGAATTGGAAATTGTTTACTTATTTCTGTCTTAACTGTTCAGTGTTTCCAGCAAATCTTATTTTGATGTTTGATAAATACAAAAGGAATAGAAGTACCGGTGCTTTATTATCTCCTCAGGGGAAGCTCTTTAAAGAAACATGCAGGTAAGTCACATCATTGTCAGTGTATCCAAATCAGTCTCTCCACATTGAATTCAACTATTTTCCACATTTTCCACATTGACTTAGTTGATCTATCCGTCGTTAGCAATCTATGAGCTGCAGGAATTCACCAATAGTCACATGTGACAAAGTCAGATGGGCTGGACACGAAAATAAACATACATCAAAATAACCGTTTACTTTAATGTATAGAAGGTACAGGAAGCCACAAAGGAGAGGGTAAAAAACATGTGACAGATTGGCGAATCAAGTCTTGCACCAATGACAGACTACGAACACAGCGATCGTTTAAAAGAAAGTCCTTCTTTCTGTTTTGAAACGACGCCTTGATTCTGTTCTGATAGTAACCTGTTGTTCAATATTTGTTTGTCTCTCCTCGGTTTAGCAATCACTTGACGTCACTTACTCATTTTGTGTTGAAATGGGTTTGGTTTTTTTTCTTCTTCTCCTACACTTTCCGCGCGTGTACGCTGCTCTGCTTTCTGCTTTCTGCTTATGAAGCAAAACTGATTTGATGAGGGCAGTGAAACAGAGGAAACCACAGAGGGCCTGATCTGGCGCCAGAGACAGGCCGACGAGCTCCACGTCTTCCATTGATACTTATCAGTACCGACCTGACACACACACACACACACACACACACACACACACACACACACACACACACACACACACACACACACACACAAACACACACACACACACGCACGGTAATAAACAGACCCTTTTCTTACACACGGTCTGCGACTGAGACTAACTCACAATTGCGGTCAAACAGTCAGACAAAAAGGGGGACCTGTTGCTTCATATACACCCACTTTCCTCTGATTTTTATCTCTTTTGTGTAGAAGTGCTGAAGCCTCCTATCATATTGCTTCATTGTCAGTTTTCATGATGTAGTTTGAGAGTTTTGCCTGGCTGCATACATTTTCATGTAACTCTACTACGTTGTCCAGACAAAGACAAAAAAATTATTTCTGTGCGTTTCATCTCGATTTGAAACTTACGTCTATTGATCTTTGATTGCATTGCGTGTTGTGTGTCTGATATATTAGCGCTTAATGATGCTGAGAAATAAACTTAGTGTTCTCTCCCGTTTCATTCTCCCTTCAGGAGGCGCCGTGTCCAAGAAGACTCATTTAAGTAAGTTATCACTGGATGCCGTTTGTGCGTATGTGTATGTGTGTGTGTGTGTGTGTGTGTGTGTGTGTGTGTGTGTGTGTGTGTGTGTGTGTGTGTGTGTGTGTGTGTGTGTGTGTGTGGGTGTGTGTGTGTGTGTGTGTGTGTGTGTGTGTGTGTGTGCATGGTTATGACATTGTTTATGTTTGTGCTAGATAATTGTGCATGCATTGTGGTGGGCTTCATAGTTAGTGAACATACATCATTGCACCTGTATTGCACACACACACACACACACACACACACACACACACACACACACACACACACACACACACACACACACACACACACACACACACACACACACACACACACACGCACACACACCCGCACACACACCCGCACCCAAAACCCTTGCCATCTGAAAGCAGTTGATAACGATAACATCTAGTCTTTTTTTAACTTCTTTGGTTTAACACTTTCTGCCACAACTTTAGCACACCTGGCCGTGCTATCGAGTGTGGAGATGCTGCGTGTGTAACACACCGCCTGTCTTTATTGTAGTTGGTGAAACGATAAAAACGGGCTCCTGCTGGAGCAAAGGATGGGTATCGATCATTGTGGTGGTCTTGGCTGCTTCGGCGCGTCGCTGAGATGCTTCAGATGAAGCTCTGATACCAACAGGAGACATGAGAGACTTGTTAGGTCACTGAGTATATTCACTCGAGTTGTAGACAGTCTTTTAAATTTCTTTTGAAATTGCTTATTCTCTGCAACCTATGCTCCTCATTTTTTGGCAAAAATTGTCAAAAGTGACCACATTCCTATTCCCCTCAGTATATTACATTGTTAAAATGTGCTTCTCTTAATCGAGTGTAATATTAAAATACTGACTTGAGTAGAATTGTCCTTGTTACATTTGACAATTGATGCTGAGACATTAATTTCCCTTGTAAATTTCCCCTTTTTAGTATATTAATTATGTTAACTTCATTGTATTTAGTGGTTGTCAAGAGGCGAAGATACGGCAAGACAAAAGGAATTATTCTGTCATCGATCTTTTTTCACTTCGATAATCTTATATGTGCAAAATGAAGAAAAGGAGAACTTAAATAACTCTAAAGTGTGAAAAGTATTTTATGAAGCCTCGTTGCCTCGGCAAGTCACATGTTTTTTACGGCATCTTCAACGTCATGAAGTCCTGAAGGAGCCAGACAATACAAAGTATTTAGTGACACAGACTGAGGGGGTGAACGACAACAACAAAGGTATACAAGAAAAGTACCTTGAGAAAAGAGTCAGAGCAGGGGACAGTCCCCCCTTTTTTGTCTCTGCTGTCTTTCCTCTCTCTCTCTCACACACACACGCACACACACACGAACAAGGAAGATGAGGCAGTGACTGACACTCAAAAGACTGCATATGTGCGATGAAGCTGCAGTGAGCGCTCCACCTGGTTCACCAAAGGACGAAGACAATACGGGGGAAGAGTGAAAGATTTAGGTGGTGCAAAACTTTAAAAAAAAAAAAAAAAGAAAACTACAGAGAGTGTGTGTGTTAAGGCAGACTGCTGAGAGACAAAGTGAGAAGAAAAGTGAACTTGTGAAAGGTGAAAGTAGGACAAACGTCTGAGACAAGTGGAGGAGTGAGGATGATGCGAGGTAGGATTCAGTGTGTGTGTGTGTGTGTGTGTGTGTGTGTGTGTGTATGCGTGTCTTTGATCAATTGAATGCTTCATGATGGCAGATCTGAACACTGAGTAAAGTGCAAAATGTTTTTGATTGTGTTTGATATCGTGGTCAGAACGTCTCGTAATTACGGCGCGTCTTTTCTTTGCTTCCATCAAAACCTGAGAAACTTTCACAGAAACCTCTAACGCTTCAGCGTCATCATGCTTTGGCATCCAGCTTATTCGTTTATGCAAATTCACATGTGGCCTTACATTTTGCTTCTTTCTTTTCAATGTTAACACAACATTGATTCATCTAATTTACTCGTCCGAAATCAAACTGCATTCAAGTCGTTCAGTCCATAATACACACATTCTCCTTGTACTTATAGCTCAGTGTGTACAGAACCTGTTCAAGGACCAGTTGTCTTTTTTTTTTTTTTTTTTTTTAATTATTTGAGAATCTGTCTTGGCAGATGGCTATATTCACGCAAACTGATGATTTTCACTTTGACTTTTCTGCAAAATGATTCATCTGTGTCCTCACTTTGATCAATCTGAAATTTGAATAATGCCACAGATATTTCCACCGTGTGTTACTCCTACATGTACAGTTATTCTCATGTAAGATCGAGTAATGTTGTGCAAAACCTCAAACATTTGGAGACAAATCTCATGCTTAACGCTCACAATCTGTTTGTTGTCGGAATTCACTATGCTTCCATAATCATAATCAACCATTTATTGGGCAAGTCATCATAACTTCTCCCTTCTTTCCTCTTTTTTTTTTCTTTCAAACAAGCGATTCTATATTGAAAGCAATCTTATTATACATAAATTAATTGTTACGCTAAACAATTAGAAAGGTGATTCTGCTCATATTGTTGCCTCTTTGCTCCAGCAAAGCATAATTTCCTTCCAGTTAATTCACAGTATTTATCATTTAATTTGAAAATATAATCAAGCAAAGCATTGTACAGATAAAACTGGTGTACATTTTCAAACTCGCCCACAATGCTTACAGTGAGTTATCTTTAGAAGTGTAGGACAAGGGGCATTTTTTTCAGATTTACAAACTGTACAGGACAATCATGCTCAATAGCGTATGAACTAATCCTTTACACAGAGGCAGTGACATATATTTCCAATTTCCTTAGTTAAAAGTTCACCATCATGTGTAACTTTGGGCAGTCTAATACTATTGCATGTAAGGATGTTAGATGTTGACTTTAAATGAACATGAAAACATCCTATTTAAATGAATACATAAGGATACACATTTTACGTCAACCTCTGATCCAGGGCACCAGGTTGCAATGTGACTTTGCAATAAAAAAAAAATAACAATAAAAAAAACCTTTTTGCGCACAGCAAATACTAAACAACAGAAAACAAGATGCTCTGCTACTGCAATTCATCCATCAGAGTAGATCGATGCAGACAGGATGCAGACAAAATGCAAGACTGTGATCAAAGGTGATGACGGTGATTCATTTCATTTCTCAAACAGTACATTTCCAAGCTTCATAAATTTAACAGTCATCGCTGGTCAAGGAGGCGGCAAAGAAGCAAAGAGCCTCACAATGACCGATTACCTACACACACGCACGCACGCACGCACGCACGCACGCACGCACGCACGCACGCACACACACACACACACACACACACACACACACACACAGACCGATGCACAGCTGTTGTTCAGATGCCTCTGGCATGCATCATATCTTCGCCCTGCAGCTGTGTGTGGATACTGTATGCGTGCACAAGAGGAAATCAAGCTCCAACTGATGAAAATAAAGCTTCATACTTCTGTGTCTTCGCCACAGCTGGAGTACAACGCATTGTTCCAACTCTCACAGCTCTAATCCGAATTCCCACAGCTCAACATTCAGAATAGCTTTTTTCAGCTTGAATTCTTACGCAGGGTCTTTATCAGATAGGATTTCCTTGTTCCTCTCGGTGCACAAACCTGCACTCCGCTTCCAAAGCTGCAGTAGCGTTTGGCTTCAGATCAAAGAAAAACTTCAAAATCGCAGGTGACACATTCCCCCCCAAAATATGGTAAAAAATGAAATGCAGCAGTTGAGCTGATTCATCGCTTTCACTACTTTCAAACCATTACCTCCATCAGACACCTTCAAATTCAACTTCAGAGTTAAATCTGATGCTCATAAGTGTTCAGATTAGTGTTTGATTTTCATTTTGGGTATTTATTGTTGTTAAATAATTAATGGGAATCACTTGTAAAGGTGTTCTCACATATTTGAAGCAGCCAGAACAGTTTGATTGTAACACATTGATTTACAGTACGTCTGCTGAGCAGTGGTTTACATGGTCATATTCACATTAAAAATCTAAACAAAACAAAACAAAACAAAAAAACACATCTAATTAAGCACATTATCAGGGGGATGCATTTTATATCACCTAAGGACTTTGGGCCTCCAACACACCGGATGCAGCTTTATCTGCCTGGACACTTGGTGACGACACTTCGACTTAATTTGGAGAAAATGAGTAAAACAACTAAACAGTAAAAAAAGTTGACATGAAACAATGCTTCAATGCTTATTGAAACAGTTTAGCAATATTCATTTTCCTGTTCTCTTTTGTCCCGGTTACATTCTCGAGTGCTAAATTACATTCTATTAAAAAATTATTCAAATGAAAGAAGAAAGCTACTCTTATTTCACATTGTCAGTCCTATTCCCCTCTTTTTTAGCAGGAACAGTCATTTTGAAGTTGCTCATGATATATAATACAATTGTGTTATTAACTACATTTGTAAACACAAATAAAACCCATGCATTATTTTAAAGTGTGACGTTCAGCTGTTTCTTTAGAAAATCGTGGTGTGCCAATGATAAACGAAAACATTTTGGACAGTTATTCCCCACGTAACTGAAATTCTAAAACTGCTGATATATGCTCGTTGCCTCTGAAATGGTGATGTAAAATGTACAGAATATTAAAACAAGATGGATCTTTCTGAAGAAAAGAAGCAAAATGCAATGTAAAAAACGATTAAAAAATGCGCTGGTGAATTGTGTTTAAACCTACGTAAGCAATCCATTACGCAAAAGCATGTGATATTTCGACATTGTGTGGGTCTGTGGGTGTGTGTGTGTGTGCGTGCGTGTGTTAATATGGGTGCAATGTGGGTATACAAACTTGTGTTTGCACTCGTACTTGCGTATGTACCAAAGGTAAGTTTCCATCAAAGGAAAGTTGAGGTTTTCTGTCCGTTTACAGTGCAACAAACAAACTGCTGACGAGGAGATTTCAGGCAGACATTGACGATTTGAGAAGCGGCTCATCTGCATCTATGTTGTTTAAATGCCCCGAAACAATTATTAAAACCATAAATTTGATTTATTCCTCTTAGAATTTGCTCAGTTGCTTTCTTTTCTTTTCTTTTCTTTTTTCAATGTCAGTGTTCTCAGTTGCGACTTGTAACACCAGCGATCCTCTTTGTTCTTTAAGTTGCACACGTTAAGCCCCAAATCAATGTCCAAGTCTCCAGAAATGATATGTAGCTATGTGTTCGCCCCCCCACCAAAAAAAATAGGAACTCACGGTTGTTTTTCCAGTGCTTTTAAAGTTCACGCGAGTGTTTTGTCATTGATCGCTGAAAATACTGATTGAAAGACCGTGAGACCATCTCTGTGTGGCGTGGTATACTGTTACGTGCGGAAGCGTGGGTGGTGCCACTCTTTTTATTTTCACTGACGATTCGAAATATTTCCATCACTGGAAGTGTTGGTGAACACAAAAAAACTCCTCCATCTTTTAAGTCCACGCGTAGCATGACGACGTGCGGGTTTAAACGAATACATTAACCCTTTCAAAACCGAGAATATCTTTTCGGCCTCCGCTTGAAAGTTTTACACTCAAAATGAAAAGGGCGCATCTCAGGCGACCACAAGGTCTGTTTGAATAATTTTGGGGTCAAAATAAAGGAAACGGTTGTGATATTTGTTTGAAAACTTTCCAGTGTGTTGAGAAGGTAACATGAGATGCATCACAGTGTTTGGTAATTCTGTTGATTGAGGTTTGAGTTATCTTTGGAACATATACAATTGATTATAAATGTCTCTGAGGTTCTTCTGTTTCATGTGATGGAGAGCATTACTTGTTATTTCCATGTTTTTTGTGCAGTAGACTTTTTGTCTGAGGTTGACACCTTCGTATTCTCCGCCTTTCCCCATTTGCAAATATTCCACATCTTCAGCAGTCCAACTGGCCCTCTGGATTGGACAGATTGGTTTCACTCAGCTTTGTGTGATGCGTTGAGTTCCGATTAGTCTAGTCAGACGAGCACAGTAGAAATCTAAAATATTGAGAGTTTGTAAAAAGACAAAAAAAAAAAATTCAAATGCGCTAATGATCAAAATAAACAATTTCCATAGATTCCTTCTTGGGTTATCAAAGTGAATAGGAATGATCCACAGAGACATTAGGTTTTGATCGCTGATCCGCATTTCCTCAGTCACTCTGAGTCAATTTTCTTTGTGTTTTTAGCTCATTTCCTGCGCTGCTCACAATATTCTTCAGTGACTTTTAATGTTGTAAAAGGCATATTCCACATTTGCAAGAGCAAGTCATGCTACAGTATATGAGCAATGCCTTTTTGCCATACTACAGTGCTCTTCTGCTTTTTTTTTGCAAAGTGAAACACAATCAGTTCATCATTTGTGACTGAGAAAGCCACTAAAGGAAGAAATAATAGCGGCGTCATATTCTTATCGCTTCCTTTCCTGTACATGCAGGGAGGTGCTGGGTTTGTTTGGTCTGCCGCTGCTGATACAGACAAAAGCGCTCACACAGCCCATGTTGGTTGTCAATGATTGCTCTTTCAAATTCCACTTTCAGGTGTCCCGTTACTCTCAGGCTTTAAAAATCAGCAAGCATTTTTTTTTTTGTTGTATTACTTTTGCATAGAAAACAAAGGATATGTTAATTTAGCCTTCAAAATGTGTTTATTTGAGTTACCTGAGCTACCATTGCTTTGGAAAGCTGTTGAAACAACTGTGTGTGAATGGGTGAGTGAGTGAACAGCGAAAACTTGTGGGTCACAGTGGATTTCCTGTTGTTTGAGGTTGACAATCAGAACTGAAATAGCAGAAAGAACAGACCACCAATGTTCTCTGTGCTGATCCTGCACATCAGACAGACCCACAATCACACACTCATCCACTTTAAGTTTGAGGTGTGTGTTTTCTTTGCTGTTGCTGTTTTTTGTTGTTGTTGTTGAGCGATTAACAGGATAATTCAAAAATTGGTGAGCTATTAGATTAGTGAGACACGATAGAAGTGATTTGATTTTTCCTAAGATCAATATTCTATTGCAAGGCGGAGGTGTGGGCTCTTTCAGTATTTTCGTCTTGTGTGTGAGTTAATGCCACCCTTGGAGAAATCCTTTTTCTGTATTGTTGTTCAAACCACAACGTCTCAGTGAGACTTACAGTGGCAGTGGTTGAGTCTGTGAAAATCTTCACTATTTTCATGCTGAATCTTGAGGTTAATCAGTTTCATATAATTTGTGAGAACTGCAGTCAATGGCCCGCGTCATGCAGTTTCTCATTCGTCGCACATGTTTGTCTCATGTGTCATTTTTATTCGCGCCTCAGACCGGCCGCCCTCCACCAGAAGCCTTTAGGAAATCCTTTTGGCATACGATAAAGAGGGCACACACTGACACACTAACACACACTTGTGAAGAAATCTGACACAGTTATGCACGGAAACGCAAATACTACGGCGTATAAATATCATCAACGTGCACACGTAAGAGTCAGACGGTGAACGCTCACACACTTGCTGCAATTTGTAGAAGGAAGCGAGAAGACGGCAGTAAAAGACGATCAACGAGGTTACTGTGTGTTTACAGTGTACTTGATACTTCATGCTCGCTGGCTGTGGACTGTGTCCATACAGACACATGATAAGTGATCAAGCTGCTGCACAGTCTGGTACAGTTTTGGTACTTGACTGAATGAAATGATCTCTAATTGTGAGAAAAATCGCCACTAAGTCAAAGGCTGGTGGGAGTGAGACTCTGAAGATCAGGGGTATGGGGAGTGTTGGGGGGTGGGGGGGTGGGGGGGGCATTACTGGCAGTGATGAAGGAGAGAGTGTATTACTGGCAGCAGTGTCCTTTATGACCGAGACAGAGAGGGATTCGCAAAGAAAGACCTGACATGAAAGAGGGACAGTCAGACCGAAAGAGAAGCAAGGCAACCACTTGAAAGGACTCTGAGGTTGACACCTTCGTATTCTCCGCCTTTCCCCATTTGCAAATATTCCACATCTTCAGAAGACTCTCTTTTTTAATGCATTTGATGTTATTTTGTTCATCAGGAAGAGCAAAAGGTGTCTAAGAGAGGAAACTACCTTGTTGGTTTGCCATGGTCGCACAACATGCGACGTTTAAGGGGAAGTACAGCTTCACCTTCTCATGGTGGGAATCACTTTGCAGTCTGCTTCTTTGGTTAAAGATATGTGTTGTCATATTTTACAAAAACAGACAAAAGCTGTGTGCTATCAGTACTGATCTTGACATTATCCACTGATATTTGTTTCTTTACTTCTAATAGCATACAAATTTATTTTTCTGAAATCATAGCAGATGCCATGAAGATTAAAAACTTGCCTGCTGAGCTTTCCTTGAATTTTAGTTGACAGTTTGATCCCTGTTGCTTGTGATGTCTGACCAACACCCAACCTGGCAACTCACCGTCACTGTGTGAGTGTGTGAGAAGGTCATTGTGGAATTCACTGACGGCCAATTACTATTTATCTGACTCACTATTATGTGGCACCTTTGCAGAAAGAGCAAAGTGGTTTTTAATAAACGTTGACACAAAATGTACTTTTGTGGTTTTGCAGCTCAGATTGAAGTTATTCCCTGCAAGATCTGCGGAGATAAGTCCTCTGGAGTGCATTATGGAGTCATTACCTGTGAAGGCTGCAAGGTGAGACACACACACACACACACACACACACACACCCTAGACACGCAGCCACTAAAGCCCAACTTAAAGAATAATTTTTGTTTTTCTATTCGAGAGTTTTTGCATCCCAAATTTCAACTTTGGACCATAAAACGCAGACTTGGTGACTTGGTTTCACAACAAAATCAAAAAATAAAAAACATTTCACAAATCGCCTTTTTTGTTTTATTTTCAAAAACATCAAATCTCGGTGCGTCCCATACACCAATAATGCTGGTGTTGGTCTCGGCTGCTCCTGCTCACAGGGATTCTTCCGGCGTAGCCAGCTGCCCACTGTGTCCTACTCCTGCTCAAGGCAAAGTAACTGTCAGATCGACCGAGCCAGCCGCAACCGCTGCCAGCACTGCCGCCTGCAGAAGTGTTTGGCCCAGGGCATGAGCAGAGATGGTGAGACATGAAAAGACACTCATTGAACACCTAATGAAGCTACTTTATTCTTTCATTCACACCATGCTCTTTGTCTTCTCTGTTTGTTTGGGGGTTTTTTTGGGGTTTTTTTTATAGCCGTGAAGTTTGGTCGAATGTCCAAACGTCAAAGGGACTCTCTGATTGCCGAGGTGGAAAGGCACCGACAGCTGCAGCAGGAACAGCAGCTCCAGGGAGAAAACCAGCCCGTCCTGTCGTACGGCACCAAGAACCGTCAAGACCGATCCCCCCAGCTCCTGCAGCCCATCTCCTCAGCGTACTCCTACGCCGGGGACGCCGAGCTGCTGAACTACGCCGCTGACGTTCACCCGTACCTGTTGTGCTCCCCGGGCGACTCGCAGGTTTCCGGCATGATCTACCGAAGCACCGGTGTCTCTCCCACTATGAGATCCCAAGGAAGGGTGGACAACGGCGGACACTCTGACATAAGAGGTGAGGCGCACACCTCACTCAACACACTTCTAGTCATCAACCTCACCTGGTTTCTAACGGAGATCTCATTGTTTCTGTGTCGCCAAAGGGTTTGACTCCAGACAATCGCCTCACGAGTTGATGGCGATTCATTCCTACAACTCCTTCGAGGATCCTTACAGCCTCTATCCTCACTCTCTGCGAAACATAGGTGAGCAAACGGGACTGAAAACGGGCAGGACGCCGAGTTGTATTTGTAGCGTTCACGATCTCCTCCTCCTCTCCAGATGAACTCTGCGCCAGCATCGTGCGCTCCCACAGAGAGACCAGCCAGTACAGAGTGGAGGAGCTGCAGGCTCTCAAGTTAAAGCTGTTCAGCAGAGAGGAGATCCAATCCTACCAGACCAAAGTACACCTGACTTTCTCTCTCTTCACTCCTCTTTTTTTTTTTTTCCTCCTCTCTGGTTTTATGTGTGTGTGATCTGCTCTCGGTCTCGTCTGAAAACATGCCATGTCTCATGTCTCGAAGCCACATTTATTTGATGAGTCAAAGCGAAAGCACAGAATATCTTCACTTATTTCCCCCTCTCCTCCTCTGTCCTGATCAAAGAGAAAGAAGAGGTGGCAAATAGAGCGATACATGACAAGACCTTCACCAGTGAATTGAGTGGGAATGACTTTGTATGGGATCAGTGAAATGTCAGGCTTTTTTAATTTATTGCTTCTGTATGCAATTGAGAAGCACTTTTCGCTGCTTGTAGTTTTCCCAAAGATGTAGGTTTACTTGATCGGCACCATGTAATCTAGTTCACCACTCCTACACTGGGAGTGTATAAAGAGATTATATAGTATATATTGCTTCCAATACGATATTTAGTTTGTGTAGAATATGCATCTGCAGAATTGGTAGTATCTATACCACACCTCAGCTGCATTAAGACCAACAGCAGGGGTAGAAATGAACACATTTCATTGTGTGTTTATTATGAAACTCAAGGATGCTGTACAGTATGAAAACACATTGAATACTACAGTAAAAACACCCAAACATGACGCAGATGTTAACAACACACTGGATCACAAAAATCATTTTCAAAACAACTATGTTCAAGCGCACATTTCCAGTGCTCTTTTCCTCCTTTAGTTGTTTTGCAAATTAATCACTTGACATAAAAACAGATGTTCCCTGTGTGTCACTGCGGTTCAGTCGGTGGATGAGATGTGGCAGCACTGCGCCATCCGGCTGACCGACGCCGTGCAGTACGTGGTGGAGTTTGCGAAACACATCCCAGGTTTCCGAATGCTCAGCCAGAACGACCAGATTGCACTCTTGAAAGCTGGTGAGTTTCTCACTTCACAAATATGCACTCCAAGTCAAAACATTTTGCTCTTTACTGACGCAGTTTCGTGCCGTTCTTCCACACAGGGTCCATGGAGGTGGTTCTGGTCAGGATGAGTCGGGCCTTCAACACAGACAACAGCACGGTGTTCTTTGATGGGAAGTTTGCCCGAGTTGAAATCTTCAAGTCTTTGGGTGAGCGCACTGACTGATATATCTGGAAAAATGCCACAAACCTGGCAACTTGTTGATGCTGACCGGCGTCTTTTCTCGCAGCCTGTGGCGATCTGATCATGGCGGTGTTCGACTTTGCTCATGATATGTGTGCTCTGAAGCTCAGCGAGCAGCAGATCGCTCTCTTCAGTGCTTTGGTGCTGATCAACGCAGGTGAGAATCCGTGGAACTGTCCATCGGGCAACATTAATGATTGTATATAGATTTTTGTTGAGGGGGGGACCCATTTTTCATTCTTATTCCTTTTTTTTCCCTATAATTTCTTCATGTTGATCTAATCTGGCTGGACTCCAACCCCATTCATTTTGATTCCTCGATGTTTGCTCACAGTTCTGCCTTTAAATATGAATATGTATTGAGAGTTTTGCAGAGTAAATTGTTTAAATAACAGTAATGTTCATGTGATTTTTGTAAATGTTGTTCTCTGCAGACCGTCCATGTCTGGAGGACAGAGGCAGAGTGCAAAGGGTGCAAAGAAGTGTGGAGTTGGGACTCACACACATTTTACACAGAGACCACCAAGAAAATCTGATGCACAAGGTAAAAGCGTGGACAAATACTCACTGTCGTTACTTTGAGTGTCTTTATGCAGAATCAGCACATGTGGAATACTGATCCAGCATCAAAATAAATACGCTGCAATGTAACCAAAGTGCGAAAACCAATAGAGTAGTAGGATGTTGGGTCCATTATTTTTTTAAATTCTTAACTATATTGTGCTGGTTGTGCCTATCAGCAATTGCTTTTATCATCACACTTTCTTAGAATTAATTTCTTTATTTACTTTTTTTGAGGTTGTAGGTCTCCTGTGCATAGAATGCTGTGCAGGATACACAAATTGTTGGCATTTTTCTTTGTCAATTCTCCTCCAATTAGTTTGAAATCCATATTGTTGATGGGAAGTGATGAAAAAAAACATAATAAGTCTGTAAATACTTAAAGTGCCAATTTGTGTTCAAATGAATTAACATTCCAGTAAATTACAAATAATGCGTTATATAATCAGGGAGTTCCACAGTGTTTCATCCTCAGAGCCTTCCATCACACTGCATGTAACACTTTGCTCTCTGCCGCCTGAAGTCGGTTTGTAACCCGAGCGTGTGTTTGCTCCCTGCAGCTGTACCAGAGGATGGCAGTGTTACGTTCCCTGTGCAGTCTGCACATGGAGAAGCTGCGCTGGTTCAGCCAGCGGTACCCGCTCACCGCTCACTCCATGTTCCCTCCGCTCTACAAGGAGCTGTTTGCGTCTGAGGCCGAGCTGCTGCCGGGGGCCACCCACTGATCATTCACTGGAATATGCAAAGACAGTGGCACACACTCGCGTTTCGACATGTTGTTTGAAAAACCAGTACGTCCTGAAAACAATATATTTTTCTAATATAAATAATCAAGGAAGAAGGCACAGAACTTGCGGAACGGTACAGAGATGTTCGTAGTCATCTTTGTCAAAGATGAGATTCAATATTTTGAGCTTGAAATGAAGATGTTGGTTGTTCCAGGGAAACATTTTGGTGTTCTTTTAACAGTTTGTCATCAGTCCAGTACGTGATTCATTCTGTCTCAGGTTGTAAAGTTGTGATTCTGTCCAGTCATAGTTCCTGTGTGTCACGGTGTCTCAGACGTACGGATTCAAAGAGGCAACACCCCGGTCAAGAAATGAAAAAGCCGCTCTTTTGCGTGGAAATTCACTTTTCCATTGGTATTGAGACGAACCATTTCTAACATTTGTAAAGTAACACTTTGTGGAGTTCAGATTGAATTCTCACAGGTTTCTATTTCTCATTTATTTGCTTAAAAAAAAAAAAAATCATCGAAGAAAAAAAACAAACAAAAACACACCAAAAAAGTCAAACTGGTTCATATTAATAAAAGTAGTGCTTTTGATAGTGAGGTAAGCCGCCTCTAGGGGGCGACAGAGAGTTCCATGAAACGTTAGGATATCTTGCCTCTAGAATTCTGTTTTCTGTTTAACTTCTGAGGAAAGTGATCATGCCAAAAAATTATAATAATAATAATCTCAAGAGTAAAACCATATATTTCAAACATTAACACGGATTATGCTGGTAGCCCAATAAATAAATAGGTAAAACAACTTGCTCAGAATGAAATCAGTTTGATCATGCAGTCATACTGCGATGGTGGATTCTCCTCCTGTTTTATCTCTGAGCTTTTTTTTTTCCCAAAAGTTTTGTTGGCTGCAGTTTTGCTGTGACATTTGATGAATCGACGCAGTGCTGAATGTGCCAGTTTCAAACTGAACACATCAAAACAATTGTGAAACAACATGCCTCTCTGTGTCTGTATGTCTGTAGAGAAGCATTTCTCCTCAGGATGATGTCACAGATTGACCAATAAATCTTGCAGGGCAGTGGTTTATCTATAATGTTCTCTGTTTGTCTAGTTAAACCCTCGCAGGTTCTTTCTTTTTATATTAAATATTTTTGAGCTTTGGAAAGATTTTGCATTCAATGTAGACTTGATATCCAGGTAAAATGTCAAGATTTGGTAATAATATCTTTGTCTGTGTGCTAACTTTTCTTTCCCCGATCAACTCTCATACGTGTTGTTTTCACTGTGTATCTTCAATAAAGCCCTGAATAAAGAAGAAGAAATGTTGAGGGGATTTCAGCATTAAATACTGGACTTCCAGGTGTAGTTTTCTTTGTTCCCACGACAGTTGAGATTTTTAATCGAGATGATTTTATGTGAGCCTTTAAATAAACTGCTGAAGCTGTGACACTCGGCCAGTGTAACGATCTCATTTGGTTCTTCATTGAAATGCAGTAATAAATCGGACAAAAGAGTCATTTATCGAATGTCCGGGGAAAAAAAGCTTAATCAGAGCAAAAAGCTAATTTCTAATTCTCAGCAGCATGGTGAATAAGGTAGCGTAAGCAACATTTCTGTGTTGCAGCTGCAGTGATTAACAAGTCGGAAATATTAGTCACTGGTGACTTTTGAAAGTTGTTTGTGGAAAGTTGTCATACACAAAAAACTGTTGCTAACCAAGTGAAGAGGAAGGATATTGAAAGGGTCTGCGTCAATTGGATGAGGTTAAATTTTTTTCTTCTAAAAACCACTAAGAGTTAAGTGCACCTTCTGTCTGCGTCTCTCTGACGCAGGTTTTTGGCAACGATGCAATTTTTTTGAACAACTTTCATATGTAGTCGTTTGTTTTGGGTTGTTTTTGTTGTTGTTGTTTTTTGTATTTGTGGCTTCACATCAGGTAAACAATTCTTGCAATGTTCCACAATACAAATTTTATTGTTCCTGAACTCGTAATTTCACTGGCATGTTGCCTGTATGTGTCTAGATGCCTCGAAGAATGAGATCATGAATGTGACTTCACTAGATTTCCCAAATGAAAAGAGTATATTCCAGCAACTTCAGGGTCTTTTTCAACAATGGTCACTGATATCAGTGATGTAAAATCATCAGCATTAGCATCAACAAGCATATCCTATATACATACATACAAACACTATATAATTCTGAATGCAACAATATTCGAAGACAGAAAACATTTTCCCAGTTGCATCAGTAAAATCTTGCAATTGCAACTGTCAGGTTGGTGGAAAGACATTTAGTTAAAGGTTTACCTTTTAAAAATATTAATATGCACAAAAACAAAGAGAATCATTTGGTGTATGTTTTGAAATGCATGACTTTGCAATCATTTTACTGGTTTGGTTCAATTATTGTGGCCCTGACCCTAAAAACTGTCTGACACCTTTAATTCCACGCCGCTATTACTTTTGTACACAATATGTGCACTTCTCCAGTAAGTTTCCAGTCGTGCACCACAGTTACAGTATGAAAGAAAATGTCGAGTTTCACAAAACATTTAGTCTTTTTCAAGCTTTTTGGGCCATTTGAGGAATTTCAAAGGACAGCACAGTAAGAAGCCGGTTGAGACACAAAACAATAACTTCAACTGCAAAAAAAGGGAGTTTTTGTCTGGTTTGTGTTTTGGTGGGAGGAAGTGCCTTGAGGTCACATTTGGTTGCTCGTAACCGTAACCCTGGACTCAGTGGGAGATAACAAGGAATTTACGGTATTTGATATCTTTTTACAAGAGTAAACATTAAATTGCAACCGTCGTGAGAATCATGCACAAAAAGTATACACAGTCTACAATCTACCACTTTGCAATATGCATATACAGTATAGACACATTGTTACTGGATGAAATTGTTCCACATAATGCACTGGTGTCAGAAACGGATCTGTTTAGTCTTCATGTAGGGTAACATTTCATCCAGATGGACTGTAAGAAGTCTGGAAAGACGACATTAGTGATTTACAAGAGACATCAACAAAATAAATTCAGCATTGGGCTAACTACTCATCTTCAGCAGAAATCCTCAATGATTGGAACGATGTACTTTCAACAAACCCAGATTTTTCAGAGAAAGGATCATCAAGTAACACGGTGAGATATCCAACCAGGAAGCTTTTAAACATGGAAATAGCAGAAAGTATCACAGTGGTCCTGCAAAGTCACATCGCATGTATTCATCGTTCATGGAGTAGAATATCGAGTATGGTCTCCTTGTGCCTGTGTACAATTTTCATTTGTGCTGGTCCTCCTACCCCCAAAAACTCATGCACAGTCACACTTTAATTCCACCTAAGTGATGCAAGTTGAGCTGATCTCGAAGAGAGCGTCAGTCGTTTGACAAACCAACACAGTGCTGACAGCTCGGCTAAAGTGCTACACCCATTTCCACATCCTGAACAAGAGAACAAACAAAAGTAGCGCATGAGTTACTTTACCAAGTAACTTGCACGGCTTGTTATAACTGTATTCAAGTACTAATTTTAAGTCACTTGTCCAGAACTGGCACTTGCACATGGTGACCAGTACAGACGCTGTGATGTGAATTCATGACAACATCTGGATTTCATTGCGTTTCAATAGATTATTGAGGATCAATTCAAATCATCTGGCCCTTTACACAGAATAATACAGTCAATTATTTCATGTGAAGTTGAGGAGATACTGAAAGATATCATGTTAAATCTTGTTGTGAAGCATGATGGCTGACCTCTGGGAAGTCTGTCTAAACTTGTATCTTTGATTATCAAGATACATCACTTTATGTAACCCCACTTTATATCCAAACTAAGTCATCCTTAACAATCTTGAGGCTAGAAGAAGTGTCCTATTATTTCAGAAATCAAAACTTGATTCAAGCCTCCTAACCTATAGAGTAAGATTATGTCTGACTGCTCAGGGGACATTTTGGAAGTTTTATATTGGATTTTAATGGCAGAATTATGCAACACATTTATCTTTTAAAGTCAATATGTAAGAAATGTTAACAGATTGTTGTATTTTATTGAGTTGACTACTCTATACAGTCTTGTAAGTCTCAATACCAGTTGTGGGTTTGAGGCCTATTTCACATGACTTCATGTTGGGTAACTGATCTGGCAAAAGAGGTGATTATCAAGGCAGTCAAATCTAAATGTCAAAGACTGACGAGATAAATGCTTGAAACTGACAATATCACAATAAAGCTTCATGTCGGATCAAGTCCAGCTCATAATTTACCAGCACCCAGGATCAGAATGGATCCTCTATGAGTCATGGAGAAAAAACTTCCTCTCCCTCCTCGAACCCCCCCACGGCAGCCATAAAAGCGTTCGCCCGGTTCTGCTGCCTGTTCCTGCCTGCCTCGACCTCTCTCTCCGTGGGACGGACAGCTCGGCGGCTTCTGTTGGACCAATTAAAGCGCCGCTGCCCCCGCGGTCGTTGGGCGGCCCCTGCTCCTCCTCCGCCCCCCCCCCCCCCCCCCCCCCGCTGCTCCGCCGCTCCGCTTCCAGCACCGGCCGGTCGTGATCAGAACGACCCGGACAGGATCAGCCTCACGATGGGCTCCGCTTGGCTGCTCCTCTGTCCCACGACACTGCTCCTGGTTCTGCTGAGCTCTGCCTCCCGAGGTTTGCTCCATGTATTTCTCTGCTTGTTTTGTTTTGTTCTTTTTATTTTAACTTTTTCTTTCTCTCTGGATGTGCCAAACTTAGTTGTTTGTTTACCACCGGCTCCATGTTTGGTTTCCTCCGCAGCTGCGTTTACGTTCCTCTATTTTTACGCAGCGAACAGATTTTATTTTATTTATTTATTGTTTTAGAAAATAAGCTTACTTGGTAACAGATTAGATGTCAAGCGTGTCTCCAATGGTATGTATTTTGCTGCCAAGTACTTGTAAATGCTTTGAAACTTGGTGCGCCATACTTATTGCCGAGTTACAGTTTTCTTTTTTGGGGTACATGTTTAGTATGTAAACCTCAATATCTAATCACGCAAAGCTTCCCAAATCTCAATTGATTTTACATAGATAAACTCAAATATGTCCCGTCTGTTTGTTTTATTCTTTATGGAACTCTCAAAGCTTCAGTATTATAATACTGCATATTACAATACATTATTTAATAATAACCGGAGGCCATAATTGTCTCAATTAATTTTTATCTTTATGTTATTAGAAGTAACTGACAAAACTATTTTTCTACTATAATACTTTCTTTAACAGTCATATCTAATGAAACATGGAATGAATCTCAGTGGTGATTCTGTCTATGAATTTATAAACCAACTTACAGTTTTCTCATTAATTCTTGCCAATTCCAACGACAGTTACATTACGCTATAATTACATGTTTGCGTGCGAGAACTCTTCATATTCTAACTGTAGTTGGCAGCTCATCATGATTATCAAACAAAAACTATTGTCTTGCATAACTCTGTGGTGCCCTCTCTCACTCTCTCTCGCTCTCTCTCTCTCGCTCTCTCTCTAGTATATTTCTCTCTCTCATTCTCTCTGTCTGTTTTTGTGTGCAACTTTCCAGTTGACCTGGATGAGAGGCAGCATGCAGTCACTGATGACCTTGACAAAATCATGCAAGGTGTGTGCGTGTATATGTGTGCATTCTTGTGCACTGTTTCCATAGGGCCTAATTACAATCTCACATGCTCCCTGTGGCATTTTGCCAGCTCCTTCTAAATGGGGAGGCCGTCGCAGGGTCGGGACTTGAAATTGAACTTGAAGTTGAAGGAATGCTCCATCAGTTACGCTCAAAAAGTTTACTCTAATCTTGACAACAGCATGATAATAGGCTGTGTGGCTGTAGGAGACATAGTGCAGCCTGTGAGGAGTAGCGCTCTGAACACTATATGTCAGGTCAGCAGTTATTACTTCACTTATGGGAAAGTTGCAGTCATGACTCACGACTATAGTTATGTAGGTCAGATTTGATTACAGAAATTGGAGTACAGTGTGGCTGTATATCTTTCTTTATGTTTGCTTTATTAACATACCGATTTTTCTTCTGTCCTATTCAGAGATGGAAGACCCAGATTCATTCATGCTCCAGAGAGAAGTGGACTTGACAGAGCTCTTAGATCCTAAAGGTAGACCACTATTAGGAAATATAGTTGGAATGAACAGCAGAGAATAAGCCCTTGTGTTTTTGCCAAACCCTTATATTTTATTTTTTCAGAGTTTCCGGTAGAGCAGATAATGATATCTGCACCAGGACATGGCACAAGGGAAAGAGGTAAGATTCTACTGACTGACCAGCTCATTCCTACTGCAGGTTATATTAAATCTTCCTTCCTCTCACAGTTATTGAAGCTGCTTCAGCAACAGAATGGATATGAAACGTAAAATTAAAATGTGAAATATAAGTAAAGTAGAGCCACTGTCTTTTGTGGATACATCAAATGGTAATCAGAGTTCACTTATATAGTGCTTTTTCCAGAGTGAAAGTAAAGTTCTAAACTCTTGAGATCATGTGTGTCAAAAACAAAATATGTCTCTGATCATTTTCCTGTGATTCATGTTGAGTCATTTATATATTTTCTTCTATCAGGGGGTTTCAGACCAGGAGGTTTGACACCAAGGGGACGTATGTATCTGCTTTATACTTCTTAATTGTGTGCTCTGTGAACTGAACTCCTTTTATATCTTCTTCTGTCAACATTTTAAATTTGCATGATGGTTCGTATTTATCTCTCAAAGGTCAGCCAAGTTTCGGCCCTCGGTCTTTCGGGGGCCCTCCCATGATGGAATATAAGGTTCAGTTTCCCCTCGGCAAGCCGACGCCTGAAAATCTCCAAGCCATTTGTCTCCACGGAAACCATCGTCCTCGCTACCCAGATTCCTACTTTCCTAGTTCTGGTTTTGGCCAGCTGAGACGAAGGGCCAGCGCCGTCAACACAGCCGAGTCCTGGTTTGGTACATGCTGCAAAGGGAACCAGACGTGGGAGAGGGAAGTGACACTGTGTTGCGCCACACAGGCAGTATGTTTTTCACGTCTTTTTTTTTTTTTTTTTTTTTTTTTCAAGCCAATTCTGCAATGTTTTGCCCTGTTTAGATGCACATTGTCAGTGTGACACGGTCTTCTTGCACCATTTCCTGTTCTTTCCGTCTCCATTTACTGGGGGGAGATTCTGCTTTCAGAACTCTGCAATAGTAATTGCGGAGATAAAAGCTGGGATTAAAACCAATGGGACTTCAAACATACAATAACATGTAATTTATGTGATCCACACAATCCCTCATCAAGAAAAGTCAGTCACAGGCGTCATATCATTGGCTTAACTAATGTAGGAGGCCTGGTGCAGCAAACCAAACACGGTGTGTTTTGTTTTCCCATGTTTTGGAATCATCCTCAGAACATAAAGAGAGACGAGACATTCTTCACATTGCAGAGCTGACGGTACTTGCATTTTTGAACCAAAGTCAAAGGCCTGAGGCACTTTCAGTTGATAAGCCCGTTAAATGCAGCCCAGATAGACAAAACAGACAGGCCTTGGCATGAGCTGCTGGGAAACTGTGTGAGACCAAAAACAAACCTGTTTTTTTTTTTTGTGGATTGGAAAAACATTTGATCGTTTAATCCTTTTCGTCTCCAGGGTCGGGTGAGATAGTCTCTTGACTGAGTGTGACTTCAGGTGGTCTGTTCAGCTGATGTACAGCCTCAAGCGTTCAGATTGTATGTCAAAGTATTTAACTCATGCACACTGTGTGTTTCTGTATTTCTCTCTGTGTGGACTGCAGTGGGAGCTCTCGGTGGATTTGTTTTGTGAGGAGGACGCGTCAGTAAAGGATCGTCTTTATCACTGCTGCAGGCGGTCTGGCCAAGACAGATTGAACTGTTTCAACAACGACGCTCCAAACCCAAACTATGATCCCACTGAACTGATGCCAGTACAGCCACTTCCACCTCCTGCCAACTTCACGTTTGACTCCAGCACCTGCGAAAGGTACATTGTGAAATGACTAAAATAAAGATTAATATTTAATGATATACACATTTACACGTTCCACAAAGAAAAATTCCACAAAAAAAGGCCATCATTTGAAGCAAGGTTGTTTTTGCCGTGGGCCAAGTATGTGCCCTTCAATATTTCAAAATACCAACAGAAAGATAGTACTTTAATGATACTTAGAAAATGTTATGTTACAAAGACAAAGTGCAGATGTTCTAAAAGAGATAAAAAAAATAAAAAAAACGTTTTTCTTAAATCTTACGTCTGATTTCTGTTTTTGTTTTTCTTACGGCCAACTAATAGTGCACAAAAACACTAAATACAATTAACTGATTCTACTAACAAATGTTCTTTCTGCAGCCTAAGCTTGATACACTTCATTCTTCTGAGCTGCTCATCTTATGTTTCAGTATATTTGCTAAAAACTTTCCCGAAACTCGAAGATAAGACCGTCCACTGGAGTCAGTTGTTTCACCATTACAACTTTCCATTTGATCAAACTCACTCAAATCGTCACAGTCGTCTGGTCTCCCTGTTTCTCGCACATCAACCTTGACAACAAAGTTCCTACTTGCTGCAATATGTTCCACCCACTTACACGTGCCGTGATAACAAACAAAAAAATCTGTGTTATTCAGTTCACTTCTCTGGTGGTCAGAACATTTTGTCTGATGAAAAAAGAAAGAATAAGAAAGGTGCGGACCATATCTTTGATAATCCATTCAAAGAGAAACAAAGGGACTGCATGTGATTTGTAGGCGGGTGTTGAGCGACTTCTAACTGCAAAACACATACTTGACTCTGGCCTTGTGCTTACAGGACACTTGTGACTCAGTATAGAGCCAGAGGAAACAGAGGGAAGCAGCAGAAGAAACCTCCCACTTCCATGAAAGTGGACATGAACTTTCCTCTCGGGCGGCCCACGGCGGAGACAGTAAAGTCAATATGCCACAACCAGAAGCTTCGCCCGTTCTATAGTATCAAGTGCCTGCCTGCTGAAGGCTACGATCTGGTGGCGCGACAGGCCAGGACGGTCAACCATTTGGAACATGGATTCAAGAAGTGCTGCAAAAAGAAGAAGAGTTTGCTCCACTGTGCTGACCAGAAGGTGAAACCAAACACCAGCGAACGTGGCGTTCTGCCCAGTTGAATAATTTGAATTACTCTGTATGAATAACCGTGTCGTTGTGCGTTTCAGTGGCGTGAAGAACTGGACAGGTTTTGCAAGCCTAAGAGTGGAGAGCAGGTTAATTTCAACTGCTGCGCACCCGAGAGCGCACAGGATCGCTACAACTGCTTTCAGGCGATCTCTCATGACCCGTTCTATAACCTGACGTCCGCCACCGAAGAGATCACTCTCACCAAGATATGTAAGACGCACAAGATCATCAGGAAGAGGTGAGACCAAACCGCTTGTGTCCGTAGGTCTGCCAATACTTTTTGTCTCCTTCTTTCCCTGTCGCAAACTGAAAAGTCTCAAACGTACGACATTGTGAAATTGCTTAAAACTCTCTCAGCATATGTGCAACATCTGTGATGACAATTATTGCAACGAGTATTATTAATACTGTGACTGGCCTTAGATTCCCTGTTGGGGTTCCTCTCAAGGCGTTTGTGAAAAAATGCTGCCCTCTGTCTGAAGAAGAGAAGACCACATGTTTCATGCAGAAGGTGAGTTAAAAAGAGTCATTAAAAAAAAAAAAAAAAAAATCATCAATGCAAAAAAAGAAAATATATCAATATTTGAATATTCATACAGGAGTCTTCAAATGATATCATATTGATACCTCTGAGGTGATTTATAATTACATCACAGAGAAAACCACAGATATGGATGTCAGGGTTTTCACACGCATGCGTGCACGCATTCACACAGACCGAAAGTTTAGACTTATACTCTTTAATGTAAGGTGGGTGAGGTAGTAACTGTGATAATAAACAATTTAATTCAAGTGAGAGAGAAATTAAAAGTATGTATATGGAAAAATATGCAGTAAAACAGTAAAATGCTATGGAAGTAGAATATACGGTATGCTGAAATTAAAAGGTTTAAACAAATACAACATAAATATGTTAGGAATCTCCGTAGGAATCCAAACACTAAATAAAACGACATAAAAAGACATTAGTGCAAAAAAAACAACTACGGAGTCATCAATTACAAAGAGCCAGTTACGTTTAAAAAGAGCGTAGTGGTTAAAAGCAGTATAAGGATGAGAAGTTTGCAGATTCGAACACGAAAAAAAGCTTTTCTGTCATCGTGTTGCAAGACCATCTGGTATTTTGTCAACACGTGTGCAGTGGAATTCCAGATCCACAGCAACAGAGGACTTTCTGACAGACCAGAAAGGAGAACACAATAGTCGTTTAATATGCGAGTTGGGAATGTGTGCAATAGATTCAGACAGAGAAAAGGTCACACTCCGGATCTGTTTCTCAAGAAAAAAAATACAAAAGTATGGAACAGCGATGTGACATTATATTAAATCTAGAAAAACACAGTTTGTCTGATGTTGGGTTTTTTGTTGTTGTTGTTGTTTATCTCTTTGCCCACCTCTCCATGAAATCAGGTTGTGGACGTTTCCAAGAGCGTGTGTTCAGTGAAGAGGCCGCTGCCTGCTGTCCGCCGCTGCTGTGCATTGCCTTCGCACGAAACTCCACACTGCATCTCCACCATTCTCAAGGACGGCATCACCAAAGCTGTCAGTGTCTTACAGCAGAAGATGAGGAAAAGATGTCCTCTCTCCTAAAAAAAACCCAACAACAACAAAAAAAATGAAACGTACGAGCGTTTGCTGCAGAACCTGCTGGCATCAGCCCATGCCGGGAATGGGATGACAGAAGAGTTCCAAATGTGGACCAAAATCTAGCTTCACCTACTGCCAGTGTTATTTACTGCTCTCTGAAATCACATGACAAGCATTGCAGTCACTTCTGATTTTACAACTATCCTTCTCAGGATATAGATTTTTGTAAACAGATTGTTGTCAGATTGCTTTTTTGCATATTTGCATATTTGTAGATTCACACTTTACCAGTTCTTAAAAAAGCTTTGTGATCTTTTTGTTTCTTGTTATGTGGTTTTGTGGTTAAGATCATATCTGCAACAGTTCTAATAAACACTTTGTTTTTTTTTAATGTTCCTCTTGTGTTGTCTTCTTTCTTGGATCCTGTATGTAATGTAATTCCTCAATAGCAAGTCAAGACAGGCACTGATGGGAACATGAATGTCACTGTTGAAAATTAAAGAATAACCCTGTTTGCAAGGATATATTTCGCAGAGTAATGAAATAAACAAAATGTCAAATATTCAAATGAAATTGCTGTTGAAATGTGATGTTGTATAAGAAGCAGTGGTAAAATGCCTCTAACTTGGGTTTGTTTCAGATCATATATCATTTATATTACAGATGCACACACAAATTGTAAGTGCTGGGGATGTTTGTTCCAATGTAATATAGATTCATATTTTCAGATTATGAAAGACAAACAGATGTTCTTGCTGCGAAAAGTGCAATGCAGTACTCAACAGTTACAGAAGCGTAGTCAGTCAATTAATCATATGAAATTATTATTGTGCAAACTAAAGAGAACTATACATACTACTACTCCAATTTGCTAAGGTATGGGCAATTTTCTTGACTCAACCAGCATAGTCTTATGTATGTAGTAGGTTTAAACAATCAGCTAAATTTCCACAGACTTCGAGTATATGAAAACCAAACTTTTATTCAAAAACTTTCACAAAATTAGAATTAAGCTATGAGCTAAAATAAGGTACATGCAACCTTGATTTGATCCTGCTGTAATTACATGATATGCGTCTGTGTGACTCATTAGAATATCCTGCAAATTGCACATCAGTCCATTTTGTATATATATTTTTTTCTGTTATTGTGTTTTGAAGAGGCACCAATTATGCAAACGTTCAATGGAAGGAGCTCCATGAAATCGGAGAAAAAGAAAATAACATGACTGAAAAGAAAGAAAGAAAGAAAGAAAGAAAGAAAGAAAGAAAGGAGGCCAGTTCCTGGAGAGGAGGTGTGTGAGTGGAATTCCATGGATCTTTGTCTTTTTTTATGGTGTGTTGTGCTTAGAGGATTTTAAAGTTTATGATGGTTTTGCAGTAAGCTGATATAATTTATACCGGTCCATAATAAAGTTACAATAAATATAGTTTTACATTCCGTGTACTTTACTGAAATTATCAAAAGACCCATGCTCTATGATTCTCTTCATCATGCTTTTTTTTTTGTTTTACTTTTAAACAGTAAAATGCTCTCTGCTGCCCCCCAATGGAGATCTTGCATCACTCGTTTGGATCCACTGAGGACGACCTAAAACAGAGGCAGTTCCCGATATGTACACACGGGGGGCGCTGTGCTGCTGCTGCAAGTGGTCCTCCGGTCACTTGGAAACAGCGGCAGCTCCCGGTCCCCCCATGGGGGGCGCTGTGGTGCCTCTGCGACGCGAGCGTCAGGATTCAACCGTCGGCGCTGTCTGTGATGTTCACAGTCAAATCGTAATGGCGACTGCTGGAATAGCTGACTCGGGATCGACAGCCCCGACAGGTATCTGTCACATTGACCTTCCTGTTCTGTCGCCTCGACAACGACCTCTTAACGAGCTCGGCGGAGCGTTTCGCCGGCGCTGGAAGTGCCGCGGTGCGGTGTGGCGGCTTTATCCTGCCCCGGTTAGCCCGTTAGCCAGCTAGCATCGAAGTGTCCAACCGAACAAATGAACCAGGCGATGGGGAGCCGGTTTGCCTCTCTGCCTGATCAACCTTATTTGTGGGGGATTAAACACACGAGGTTTAAGTTCGGGAGGAACACCTATATTTTTTTGACAATTAAATCGTAATCGTCTCGATAGGATATGCTACGCGAGTAATTATCGTGACCACGTTGGCTGAACTGTTTTGTTATCAAGCTGGTCGCTCCGTTAACGTCCCTCGGCGGTTATGCGACATGGAAACAGCTGGAGTCAGCAGCTCGAAGGGTGAAGCTTAAAATATTGTCACTTTTGAGTAGTAAATGAATGAGACGCTTTTTTTTTCTTCAAATATACCTCGATGTAAAGGAAACGACAGATCCCCTGAAGCCCCCTCCCTTTACTGCCTTCCCCAGCCGTTACACCCCTCCTCTTTCCCGGACTGTTTGTCGACACATTTACGGTAAAGACGGAGCGATTTGACTTTTGCAGTTGAGGTGGGGAATTGTCTGAAACAAGCACCGGTCTCACTTTATTCCTTTATAAAGAGACCCTCTGGTTTGTCAGGCTTATCTAGTTAAACACCAGACTTCATCCATAATCCTGACGCCCTTGTCCAATTGATAAAAGTCTTGGTTCTCACAAGTTTCAGATCCTTGCATGCTGAATCATTTCTAAACTCGTCTTGCTGTGGTTCCCACACAGATACAGGCTGGAGGCTGACAGCTCATGTGCTTTTCTGGGATTTCTCATTTCCCCCGAGGATGGACTCGATGATTGGGATGATGCTTCTCCTTAATCCATTTAGTTGTGTGTCACCTATTAGCTTCCAGGCAGAAGAGTTGCTCTTCCCTCAGCAACAGTCCGTTCTGAATCAGTGAATTAAAAATAGTGGCTTTAAAATCCTCTCATGGCTCCCACATGGCCCCCATCCAGAGACTATATAAGAAACAGCATCCAGTCAAATGTTTGAGTGACAGTACTATACGGTGGGTTTTTGTACTAACTCTCACTGGCCTTGTTTCCCAAACGGGCCGAGAACCAGTATATTTATGGACTCGTGAGAGAGCGTGTATGTCCCATATTATTGCCTTGGTCAAGCTGCAGGCTACATGTAAGCAGGGCTGTCAGGGACTTGTTTAGTACACAGAGAGGAACAGATGGTTTGCCTATTGTCGCAAAGTCTGCAGCAGACAAGCTAAAGTCATTGTGAAGTAATTGGGTTAGTCTGATTACCAGCCAAGATCTCCTGCTTAAAGTGTGTTAAAACTAGTTCTGCCAGGACCTGGGAGAAAATTGTCAATTTATGAAACTACAACCACATTTGTTTTTGTTTATTTGTTTGTTTTTGGAGTTTTTTTAAATCCACCAATCAGTGTTCCGAAGTAGTCTGTTAAATATTTGTTCAATTGTTGTCGCATGATGTCCCAGAGAACTCAGTGTCAACTTCGAGACTAAAGCCTGACGACAAGAGCAGATTATGCAGTCTTATATGTCGGAGGATATTTGGGTAGAAATCCGATTAGGTGAAGGGAAAAATTCAAAACGAATATTGAATTTAACGAAAAGACACATTTAAAAATGGCATAGGTTCTTACTGTGATCAAGATAAATAACAATTAAAAAAAAAAACAATTGGACAATCATAAGTGTGATAGTTATGGATTGTTCAGCCATATATAGGACACATCCACTTTACTTCCACTTTGAAAGTCGCAGCCTCCAACTAGCACAGCACCAATAATAGTTTTTTTTTGCTGGTGGATTCCAACATCCCCTAACAATAACATTTTTCAATGTGAAAGAACAGTGGGGGGATTCCTCAGCCAGACCCTCCTTTGACTAATACCTTCCATCCCCCGTACGCCTATGTGACATTAAATGCCATCGCGGCTCAGAGATGTTCAGTGTGGCTCAATTACTAGGTTAAGCCCGTGAGGCTGACCGTGTCCTGCTCCACAGATATAAGGACTCGGTTCTGGAGGAGAGCTTTACAGCGAGGTACGCGCATGTTGTGCGAGTGTGTGAGCAGAAACTGCATGACTCGTAATGATAGTGTGTTGTTTGACATAATGAGAGGAAATGTGGGCAGACTAATGCTCATTGTTTCCTTCCTGATGGATTGAAGTGTGTCCTGTTAATGCTGAAGCGATGCATGGCGTTCAGTGACTCCCTCGTTTTTATTACTTGACCGTAGTTTTAATATGATAACCTGGTTTGTATTTTTTTTTCTTTATCACGTAGCATCATTGCTCCTGGTTTATAACCTGTTCAGGCCTTCACTCCTTTTGTATATATTGACCTGTTGTACTGCGGCATCGGAGTAGACGTTGCCATTGGTTACAGGCTAGAGGTGATTCGCAGAGTGGGCGAGGTAGCAAGTTTCTACAGCAAAGTTTATGTAAGGCCCTAAAAAATCATGTTGACTCTTTCTTGTGAAATGTCAATTGTGGGATTTCTTTTCGCATCTTGAGTTATTTAGCACACGTTTAGGAGTCTTTTCTCTCCGTCAAGCATCCGTGTGCGCACTCGACTTGATCGAACACTATGCAAAATGCCTTGAAAAGTTATGGGGAAACACAGAGAAGTGTGCCGTGATAGAAAAAGCCTAAAATTGTGCCGATTTACTCAAAAAGGGGCGGTGATGTTGACACACGTCCTCGGGGAGCAGATTAATGTGGAGCAGTCAGCTCGGGGGAGAAGTAGCTCCAGTTCATGCAGAGCTGGTGTGTCGGCTGCAGCAGTCGGGAACCGTGGCCGCATTTAGGTCTGGGCTCATCATTGGTCTTATAGCCATCAGCCAGTGCTGGAAATATCTCCGCTAATTAACCAACTGTGTGCTTCATAAATAGTCATTAACAAATTTTTCCAATGCAAAGTCTCCCAACATTATTTCAAGTCATAACTTCACACTTGACTGCATGGATTGACTTTCAAATAGTACCAGCCTGTTACTTATGGTTGTGAACTACACGTAACGATATATCTGAGTGATTATCTGTAATATCGTGTGAATTAAATTTGTTTTTCCCGTCTTAGGCACCAGCAGCATTCGTAAAATGGCACCTGCAGAGGTAAGGACACGAAGAATTGCTTCTCACGCACTGCATTATGCATGTCCTTATGTTCTGTGAATGTTGTTGGGCGTCAGCTCTCGAAGAGGGAAGGGGAGCAGGTTTACAGAGTTCGTTTCTGCGTTTGTATTGGCACCAGCAGCTCAAGACATCTGTAAACAAAGGTTTATTGTAATGGCGAGAGCCTATGTGTCGCTCCGCACGTGATAACAGGTGGATGAGCGCCAAGGAAAACACGAATCACAGTTTTTGTGTTTTAAATCCTTGTGCGCCAACTCCATAAACTGTATTTAACTTAATAGTTTATTACAACAGCAGGGTTTAGTTTTGTCATTTATACAAAGGATATTTATTGGCAGATTTGGTCAGTCGTATCGCCATTATCAAAAAGGTGTGAAAAATTCAAATGTATCTAATAATATAAAACTCAAATAGTGAAATACACATACACATACACAGATACTGATCACACTCACATCACATTAATTACTTCCCCTTCCTTGTCCTCTCAAACCTAGTTTTGCTGGTATTTCAGTGACTTGAAAGCTCTGTTGATTTCAGCGTGTTAATAGGATACAGTAGTCATGTGAGGATGTTAAGAAAAATCCATTCAGGCTGAAAGCTACACATTGTACAGCCTGTTCCTGTTTGCATGCACACATATTCTACATTATTCATTTTTTTTTTTTTTTTTATCCTTTTCCTTCACTCCTCAGATGCCTGGCTCTTCGGGCACAACTCAAAGCATGAAGAAAACCATTGGCCACCGGGGTGTTGAGACCACCACCGGAGAGACCACTTACAAGAAGGTTAGGACGGGCCTGGGGTCGGGGACACCAGTGCTTTGTTGACACTCTTTTAGCACTCAGCAACAGTGGTGCCAGGTGGGGAAAAGTATAGCGTGCAGGCCCAAATGTTTGGTGTTTGCTAAAATTAGTCTGGAAGTTCCTCTTGCTCGAAGCCCAAGAATAGTGAGCGACGCAGCATAAGTTAAGTCACAGGGGTGAAATGTTGTTTGTGCACTTGTTTGTTTGTTAACTTGCTCTCTCTCATTCTCTCGTTCTCTCCCTGACCTCTCCAGACCACATCATCTGCCCTAAAAGGTGCAATCCAGCTGGGTATCACCCACACAGTTGGCAGCTTAAGTCAAAAGGCAGAGAGGGACGTTCTCATGCAGGACTTTGTGGTGGTCGAAAGTATCTTCTTTCCCAGGTCTGCACTGCAAGAAACATTTAAAGAACACATAGTGAAGTTTTATGTCTGAATATACCCGTACTTAACCTTTCCATATCTGTCTCTTTCCCTCATGTCTTTCCAGTGAAGGAAGTAACTTGACTCCTGCTCATCACTACAGTGACTTTCGCTTTAAAACCTATGCTCCTATTGCCTTTCGTTACTTCAGAGAACTGTTCGGTATCCGGCCAGATGACTACCTGGTTAGTATTTGAACCACATATGTTCTCTTTAAATGTTACTTTATTTTATGTATTATGCTATGCAAAATCATATAAATCCGTTCAGATTTCCCTTGTTTTCTGATTGAATCGGTCCGCCCATGTAATCCGATCTCCAGCTCAGACACAAGAACAAACATGTTTAAGTTATTAGTATGCAAAAAATATTATACCTATTTGTTGAATGCCGTTATCATGAATTGACGTTGCTGCTGGAAAACATTGACTGAGCCCTTCGGTTAATGAAATGACAAATTGGATTCAGGAGTTAACACACAGTTCCCTGCAGGTTAGACTCAAGTTCTATTTTTCAGAATCGCAGCAGGTTTCATGGCTGTGTTGATGTTGTTATGAAGGTTGTTTGTGTTGTATGTGACTTGGATGATAACAAACCACATTTTGAGAGGAGTTTGTATAGAAAGGGAAATGGATCATACAGTTTTTTTTGCCTCTGTATATGAGGTGTTTTTAGCACAACTGCTTTCAGAGAAGAAAACAATGAGCGACGCTGCAATGCTTTTTCAATCATTTGACTGATTTTACAGCTCTGACTTTTGGGCACACAGCTTCTGTAATATTTGTGAAAATGTTTTGTTTGCACCATTGCCACATTCCCTGGCGCGTTGGGTATGAATGTGTGCCGTCAAAGTCTGATCAGGAAACTGTTGTCCCAAGTACTTTTTTTCATATTCCTGATTTGGCCGTTCTGTATTTTAAAGGGAGCAATAAGAATTGTAGTTATGGGGACCGATGTTTAATATTTGGATCAGATGCTAATGCTGACTCATCTCTCTCTGAAGTATTCTCTCTGTAACGAACCACTGATCGAGTTGTCAAACCCCGGAGCCAGTGGATCCCTTTTCTACGTCTCCAGTGACGATGAGTTCATCATCAAGACTGTTCAACATAAGGAGGCGGAATTCCTCCAGAAACTCCTGCCTGGGTATTTCATGGTGAGTCTAAACCCAGTGGAGACTGTAAAGGTGTTCAGAAACAGGATGAGCAACCAGCTTGTGACATGGAAGGTTTGAACAAATGTAAACTTTTTTTTTGAATTCTGTTGATTATATTGTTTTGTTTTGTTTTTCCTCTCCTTCTGCTTTCCAGAATATAAACCAAAACAAGCGCACCTTGCTGCCCAAGTTCTATGGACTTTATTGTGTTCAGGCAGGGGGCAAGAATATCCGTATTGTCGTGATGAACAATCTTCTGCCTCGCATCATCCCCATGCACCTCAAATATGACCTGAAAGGCTCCACCTATAAGAGGCGAGCCTCCCTGAAGGAGAGAGAGAAGGCTGTTCCCACTTACAAAGACCTGGATTTCATCCAGGACCTGCCTGATGGCCTGCTGCTCGAAGCGGACAACTACAATGCCCTGAGCAAGACAATACAGAGGGACTGCTTGGTGAGTCACAGTGAAGCCTTTGTTCTATATAGAATTAGGGATTTCTATTGAAGTGTCATGCTCTAAATAAATGAACTCAAAAGTCCCAACTGCACTGAAAATAGTGCACAGCACAATGCATGATGGTTATAGCCCCACATGAAAAATATCAGAGACAGATGGGTTTTGTCTTCCTCAACATTGACCTCTTTTTCACTGCCCCACAAAATGTATATTTAGAAATGTGAAAAAGACATTGAAGGATTTTATTGCCAGAAAATATTTAGATTAGTTTTATTACTGACAGTTTTTTTTCTAAGTAATCGAGTGAAAACTTGATTTTATTTAAATAATTTTTTTTATAAAAGTGGCTATAATTTCTTTTCCTCTCAGTTGGTGTTGTTGGACTGTGTTCTTAGTTTCATGTTTCCCACCCCCACCAGTGCTGGCAGCTGTGGGATCATGCACGATCAGTTGTTGGAGAAATGACTCACTGGAGCATGACACTGAAAAGCAATACTTTGTTTACTTTGAGGAATGATGCCATTTCAAATGATAGGAAGAGACTGGTGATAATCACTGCAATTCAAAGGCAATAACTGCAACTTAATATTAAATAATGTGCCACTTGACAGCTCCATCGTTGTATTTTCCATATGTTGGTACAGCTGTTGCAGAGTTTTAAGATCATGGATTACAGTCTGTTGATGGGCATCCACAACATGGACCAGGCCAGTCGAGAGCGTGAGCGTGGTCTGGGCAACCCCGGGGACAGCACGGGGTCAGAGGGTGCGGTGACCCCAGACCAGCGCCGGCCACAGGCCCAAAAAAGCCTCTACTGCACAGCCATGGAGTCGATCCAGGGGGAGGCTCGGGGGAAGGGAGCTTTGGATTCAGAGGACCAGTGAGTTTAACCACCGGCATACCCGTGTTGGGGGTTCTGTGGTGTATCGTGGAGCGGTCACTGTCAGAGTAAAGGTAAATTACACGATGTACTGTTTCTCTGACCTTTCAGCATGGGCGGTATTCCAGGTCGAAATACTAAAGGAGAGAGACTCCTGATCTACATTGGCATCATAGACATTCTCCAGTCCTACAGGTACAAATCCCAGTGATGTCAAATGAGTTGCTTGTGTACATTTTATCCTTTTCGATTTATGTTCCAGTGAATATTTATTTTTTGACCTATCATTTAGGTTTATTAAGAAGTTGGAGCACTCCTGGAAGGCTTTGGTCCATGATGGGGTAAGCCGCTTGCTAAACGTTCCGTAGATACTAGACGTGACAAATTGTGTTAATATGCAATCGACAAATTGGATAATTCACCACATAGTTGTTTACAAATGAATTGGAGCAAATGAAATGTGATGTATTCGTTGGATGTGTTTTCGTATTGGCTCCAGTAGCTGCCAAGTTGTAATAGTGCTGTTGCTGTTTCTCTATTTTAGGACACCGTTTCAGTTCACAGACCTGGCTTCTATGCAGACCGTTTTCAGCAGTTCATGTGCAGCACAGTGTTCAAGAAAATTCCATGTAAGTGTGCATTGATTTTTAAACTTCCTTTAGTTGACCACATGCTTGTGAAAAGTCCTGGCCTCCGTCTTGATGATCGCTACATGCGTGTTGTCTTCAGTGAAACCGTCGCCTTCGAAGAAGGGTCGTGGAGGAGGTCAGGGGGGACTCAGGAGGGCTCCCACACTGGGGGCTCCTACTCCCCTCTCCCAGGCCATCCACAGCCAGTTCAAAAGCACAGAGTCGGAGACTGACAGCGGTGAGAACCGAAGCACCACAAGTTGTCGGGTCACATTGGGCGGTTTACCGTCTCTGTCCTCTGACTGGATACAGTCACACGGAACGTTTTCAGCAATTTGTGCCGTTATTATCAACTTTGTCAGGTGTGCAGATGGGCAGACCAGATCTGGTTCCCAGGACGCCACCGCTGGTAGACAACCCTGCTGACTGTGAGGCCAACCTGTCCACCTCGTCGCTTGGAAGCACAGGAGTCGCCTCTGCTTCTCCTCCCCTGCGGTACCGACTTCAGTTCCTCTGTCTCACCTGCACTGTCTTTGTTTTTGGTTTGTTTTTTCACAACTAGTGTTCATATTTCCCCTGAGCATTAATTCATCTGCTGGTTGTAATGATCATCATCAATCATGTTTAGATAATGCAGACCTCAATTGATGCAACAAGAAACAAACAACAAAAGGATACAGGCGGGACCAAACAGGGTTTGTGTGAAGCAGATAAGAAAGACATGACCAGGCTGTATTAAGCCTGCCACTTATCTTGTGTATTGAAATCTGCTGAGCACTTATTTTTTTGGAGGGGATGGATCACACCTCACTGGTCCAGCCAGCTGCCAGAGCAGCAGATATCCACCATCCAGGAGTGGGGTGGAATCCCCCTCCTGCACTCTGTTATAACTTCTGTTTTTGTTTTTGACTGTGATTTTCTGTGTGTTAACAGTTCGGTAGGAGTGGAAGTTCATAAGTCGGCAACATATGACCAGGGGACTTCCCACAGGTAGACAAGGCACTGAGGTTTTGGTTGGATTGATCTGTGTGCTTGTTTCTCATGAATTGTCGTTTCTCTGCGCCAGCTTGGAGGCAGAAGGGGCCGTCGATAATTCTGGCAACTTGTCTGGGAACGAGGATGCCATTTCTCTCTCTGACATCATCCCGGAGACAAACATCTGCTTTGTAAGTTTGCTCAGTGACTGAAGACGATCCTTTCCAGTGCATCACTCAATCTATTATTTAAAATCACAATGTGGATGGATATGGTGCGCTGTTTATAAACGCTGCAAGAACTTTTACTATTTTCCCATTTTGAATATATACAATTTTTCACACAGAGGAGTTGCAATGGGTTTTTTTTCACAAAGCAATTCACAGAGATTCATTTGGAGGATTGTCATTGATTTTTTTTTTTTTTCTCCACAGTAAAAAATAAAAGAAGGAAGAAATAAAAAAAGAGAAATTGCCTTCTATAGACAAGACTTTTGGACAAGGTGATGTGGGCAAAAACAACACAGTGAGTGACGGTCAGACCTTCACCGCAGACTCTCCGGTGCTCCTCCACAGTTTTCTTGCCTCTGCAGTACGTAACGGGGCCGCGGGGCAGGCAGCAAGCTGCAAGAGAGGTTGCAATCGCAAACCAAGGGATGATGGGACGATCAAGAAGAAGACGGTATATGGTAGGCTTTCAGCCCCCCCCCCCCCCCCCCATCGACACACTCGTGTGCACAGCCGTCCACACCTGGCCCAATGTCTGATCGTCTTTAACATGCACCCAGAAGAAGTGCCCGCTTCTCTTCGCTGTGGCAGCATCACTTTGACTAAAAGATTTGCCTCCCGTCGGTCTGCTGTGAAGACACAGCGCATCAAAAAAAAAAAAAAAAGAGTTGTATATTGTAAAAATTCACGCTCGTCTCACCAGTGGATGGTGAAGACAAATTGTCCCCGAAGAGTCGGTCGTCCTGCCGACTTTTTCACAGCATGAAGAGATGTGACTGTCGGGCAGGGAGACACACACACACACACACACACACACCAAAAACAAATTCTGAGCACATAAAGAGCATAGTTTATCTTGGAGGAGGAGGAGGAGGAGTTTGTTTTTTCTTTTTTCTCCCGTGTTCACACATTTAAAGTGGGTTCACATTTCCTTGACTCGCACTCCGGTGTTCCTGTTACTGCACATACATTTACCCTCGGCACTCCTCACCAGCAGACGCACTCGGAGCCATCGATAGACACCGTGCGAATCGCTGCATCTCTCCTCGCTGAGTGCGGATTTACACTAAACATTTGAAACTGGCTGATGGATGGCCTGAACCAGACCTGTACGGTAGTTTTTTCTTTTCTTTTTTTAAGTTATTAATCTGAAAGCCACAGTGGTGCCGCTTGGATCTCCCCATTGCTGAATGTACATTTTAGTGTTTTATTTGCATACGACGTGTCTTATTAATATGGCAGACCACATTTATACAACCCCCGAGAATCTCACCCCTCTGACGTGGCCACGTGTGCTGGAGTGCAGCGCCACAATCTGCTACCAGTAAATGCTGTTACGTAAATGGTATTGATTCAATGGAATAGTCATGATTTGAAGTTACAGTCTGCTGTCTGTCATGTCTGTGCCTTTACATATTTGTACCGATCCCGAACTGACATTTGTCCATGTTACTGTTCTATTCCCAAATAGAAACCTGCCTTATCACTACAGCTGAAGTCATCAAACTGCCATTTATATGTCTGGACCAACCACAACAGTCGTCTGGGTTTAGAACAATTTCAGATTTGAATGCAAACACGAGACTAGTTTGTTTTTTTTGGGGGGGGGGTTTCTTTCCTTGGTTACATTTATGCTGAGCTCCTCATTTTAACACTCCCAGTTCCAGACAGTAAGAACGTCTGTTTCTTAAGAATTAATTTCTGCTGGTTACAGAAATGACACCTGCCCCCCCCCCCCCCCCCCCCCCCCCCCTTCACTGTTGGACCAATGTTACTAACCACATGTATAAGCTTTTTTTGGGGCGTCTTACTCAGCTTTAATGTAGCTGTTCATTAAAAAAGAAGTGCTTTGTTTTCAAAAAAGGTTTTGTTTATTTTATTGTTTATGGCACTAAACCAGCCACTGGGGTGGATGGCGATGGTTTTACCCCTCTTGATAAATATTTATGACACAGAAATTTGAATCACTACCACACGTCTGTAGCAAAGGTCAAGTTGTCATTTCATGTTAGGAATTCCTGTTTGAGTCCTTAAGCACATGTGGATTATGCACCAGGGAGGGAGAGAGGGGGGGGAATGCGAGCTGCAAGTACAGAATGACGAAGAAGGAAAAAAAAGTACACCTACTTTATCAATGCACAGATGAGGATTATGGACTTTTGTATTATAAACAAGTCACGGCGCCAAAGAGAAGAGCAGAGTAGACGGGTGACGGATTCCTGCGAATGCTCAGGAATTGGTGAAGTTAACATGATAGTGACACTCCTGGAGGTGCGACTCCTGCATGGACTGATGTGTTCTGTGTGGTAATAACACTGGGTTGATCTGTGTGTGTGTGTGTGTGTGTGTGTTTTTTTTTAAAGGATTTATTATTGAACTGGATGGTTTGTATTTTATTTTATTTTCTTTGCCGATTCATTTCAACTCTGACAAAGCTGTATCCGACATAAAACCAGTCGGCCCAATAACAGTTTATTTATTTTCAATGCGAATCAATTGGTTTACTTTATTTCCTGAAACATTTCTAATATGGAGCTCCACATTCCTGTGAAATTCAAGTTACTTGATGTGTGGTAGCACATAGGATCTGTTGTTTACCACCTTTTTTTGTACTTGATGGTAATAACGTCTGGTATGTTGCTTGAAATACTGATCATTTCAAATAAATTAGTTTGAATTTGGTTGCGTGAGAGTCAAAATACCACCAAAGAAAACACTCCAACTATCTCCTGATTAGATAACCAGACTATATATTTTGTAACTCCTGGATTGTGGTGTTTAGTCGGTGGTCCGGCGTAGATTGTGGATCACAATCCTCTGGTGCTATGGTGCCCTCTGCAGTAGACACTACAGTGAAGTTGGAAGTCATGCAATATGAACTACAATCTGCCACATTTCAACTCTTAAGAAGTATATTTATTGCTTTGGACGATTGCTGTAGGTTGGAAAGTTGTATTATGTACTTAGATGATTGTAAGTAAACCGTATACTGACAGAAGGATGTCTGAGACTTTATAGCATGTGCTGCCTATAAAGGGGGACTATTTGACAATTTCACCTTTTTATATTTCATGTTTAGATTGTGATATGATAGATATATTATCTCCATGATGATTCTGGGTTGATAATCCCCCCCCCCCCAAAAAAAAAAAATGCTTTTTCTACATGAATGTTTCACTCGGCTTGCGAGCCAACATTGCTGGTTGTCCTATATGCTTCAATTCCTATATTTTTACTGTGTAAATAAACTGTGTATATGTACATAGGAGTCACGGAAATGCCTTTTCATGCAATATGTGCTGCCTGTCCCTCCTGCCATGTTTCAGTCATGTGGTGGTGATGTTTTCATCTCTGATTTTAAATGATTAAACATATTTTCTAAATCTTGGTTGTGGTCATGTTTTGTTTCTCGGCTGTGTGACCAGCGGACAATGAATAATACATCTTTAACATGCTTTGTCAAATAGATTTATTCCTCTCCACAGAGTATGAGCGAGGTTACACAGATGTTGGAGTACATGCAGGGATCAGAGGACATTTCACTATTGGAAATCTTGTTATATAACTGCGGTCTCCTCTTCTACGAACACCTTCCCCATGATTTCATATTCCAGAGCTCTCCAGTTGAACACGTTTCCTGGTTTAAAGTTCTGGCCACCGGCAAAGCGTTTGATCTCGGAAGGAAGAATAACGTGGTCCCACATGTGGATGTCTGAGATCATACCAATAAAAGACTGCTTCTTATCAAAACCCCCGCCATAACTGTCCTGTTCTTGACCGATCATGGTGATGGGATCTCCAGTAATGGATCGAGTGTCAACGAATCTTCTAACACTTGGTTTACCATCCACCCACAATTGAGCTACCCCGTTATTGCTGTTCCAAGTAGCACAGATGTTGTGCCAGGTGTTTACGGGAAATGACAATGACCGAAAGTATATACTTGTGCTCGTGATGGCCATTTCAATGGTGTCGCTGTCTTCTGGCTTGAACAGCAGAAACGCGTTGCTGTGCGATGGCGTGGACAAAGAGAAGAGTCCGTACATCCTGGTGAGATCTGTGAGGAATCTGAACACAAGTGGCATGTGAGATAAAGGAAGGAAGTCACAGAAGACGATTTCTGCTTCTCACTTATCAATGCTTACTTGAGGCAGACGGTCGCAGAGTCAAAATTGCTCCTTGGGGTCAAAAGTTTCACACGAGCATAATCTGTCTCTTGAGAGAAGACGAGCACTTTGCCCGACAGATCTGCCGAGGTGGAAAATGAAAGCTGTACATTAATCCTCCTGAAAACACTGTTTTCCAGTAGCATGATAATATAACTTGACGATTTGACAACATTTTTCACAGTTAAACTTCAGTAAATTCATGTCTGAAGCTTTGGCTCATCTGCACAGACCTTCTGATTTTGCCCATGTTGCAAAAAGGATGACTGGGATTAACAGTTTCTCCATCTGAGGACAAAACATTGTTTTTTTTTTAAATTTCTGTCACTATAAGAGCAACCAGTTCAATAATACAATAACTTTACGTATCAGTAAAACATCACAATTTTCCCCCTCCCCAATAACAATAATGACAAAAATAAAAGCAATACTTTATATATTGTTATATACATTGCATTAAATTGAATTTAAAAAGCCAATACGCAAATATTACAGTTTCAGCACAATTTTGAAATGAACATAGAAGCTTTACCTTGTACTCTGGCTGTGAACACTCCTGAGAGATACTTTTGGTCAAACCTGCTTTTATTTGTCAATCAAACTATTGATCTGTTTCCTTGAGAGAGGACTTTAGCCTCTTTCACAACAGAAAAGTTAAATAGTACAGGTAGAGGTTGAAACGAGGTGATTTCTTTTTTATTGATCAACAATTTGTATCTGTCTTCACTAGTTGTCTTATATGTGCATTTGAACTATATACTTACTCCCACCTTGTATTGGCATAGAAGAAGGATGATTAGGTCCATTGATAGAGGTCTCTGGTTCAAAGCTGAACCCCACAATAATGCTCTTTTATTCACTGTGGGAAGGAGACGAGATTATCCAGAGTAAAGCCCTGGAAAGGTTGAGCAAATCATGGGAAATGATTTTAAAGCTATATTTATAATAAGTTTGTTCCACAGGTGAGAAGTAAAAGCCGTTGTCAGTTGTCAGCAGAGATCAAGACTTCATTACCCACAAAGCCTCAGTGATGACGTAGAAACCTACCGACTTCAAGATGGGGCTTGAAAGTACTATGGTCTGGTAAGGAACTTTAAATGTGTTTAAAGTTGAATAGCCACTCGTTCGTCTTGTTCACACTGAGCGGTCCGTTCAGTAAACAAAATATGCTTCTGCTACTGCTCTCGGGAGCAACATGGTGCGGTTGTTAGCGTTGTTTCGGTCACGTTTTGGAGCTTCTCCCTGAGTCACTGTCTAACCTGCCGTTAGCCAGAAGGAGCTAGAAAGCTAACGTGCTCTGTTCCGAACATTTTTAGACACAGTGGGGCTATTTAACGACTTTTATGATTGAACATGACTTTAAGCCGTGTTGCCTTGCTTTTTATTCCCCTGAGGCCAAATCTGTTAGTTAAGTGAGCAAATAATAACAGCTTTATAACGTGTTAGCATCAGCTAGCTAACAGAACCTGAGCCTGCTGTCATTGTGTTTTGCTGGAAGATCTTTCAGAGGTTCTCTTCACAACACCGTTTATTGTGAACAAATTCTATATTAAAATGTTGCATGCATTGGGCAAACACCTTCAAGTCATCGATCTTCTTCAAAGGGACGTGTTTTTCTACTTTTTTTACATTTTGTCGTTGAATACATTGTCATATGCAAAGATACTTATCATCCAAACCTAATATTTACAATTTAAGCTTCAAATTCGTATGTTTTGACAAATCGACTTATGTGATAACAGTACATTTAATCAAACCTCAGTCCATCCATATTCTTTACCGCTTCATCCTGTTCAACTCTCCCCCCAAATGTTTTTTGATGAACCATCATCTGTTTCAATAACAAAAACCTTACGTATAATGAAAACATGTGCTGTGTTGTGTTGTGTTTGTAGTTGGCGCTAACTATTGTTTAAATAAAACATTTTTGGAGTAATAATTCATTGGCATTGTAAGTGTCATAAAGTTTTCTCCTAAATGGTGAGTCACATTTACAAAACTGCTATTGTTGTTAACTCGATAAATAATCAATCATTTATTATTAATTGGCTTCTCTCTGACAATTTCCTCTACTAAACAATGATGTGTATATTTTTGGTTTAACATTTACAATAATTTCCCAAGAACTAGCATGTATTTACACTGCTGCTCTTTTCCTCATAGTGTGGATAACAGTGAGTACATGCGAAATGGAGACTTCTTACCCACCAGACTTCAGGCCCAGCAGGATGCTGTCAATATCGTTTGCCACTCCAAGACCCGAAGCAACCCTGAGAATAACGTTGGCCTCATTACCATGGCCAAGTAAGTGACTAGCCCTTCAGTTAATGTATTGATATTTGAAATATGATCATTATATAATAAAAAAAAAAAATATGCATGTGATTCTTGTAGCAACTGCGAGGTGCTGACCACACTGACTCCTGACACCGGGAGGATACTGTCCAAGCTGCATGCTGTGCAGCCTCGAGGAAACATTAGCTTCTGCACCGGCATCAGGGTGGCACATGTAAGTCTCTGAAGACACGGAACCTCAGGTTGTTCCCATTGGTCTGCAAACATGTTACCTTGCATGGCAGCCATTGTTTGTGAATCTGAGCAAGTGGGGGAACGAGGCAATTCATTTAAAATGAACAGAGATCACTGAACCATTAAAACATGCTACAAAACTAATGTTTATTTACTTATTTTTCATAACTGGGAATAGCGGCTTTAACCAGTAATATTAACCTTAACTAGGTTAAGATGAGTCTCCGTGAGAAAACATTATACAACTACTCGTGGCTGACTGATGTGTAATTTAGTAATCCTTTATGTGAATGATTCCGTTTTTATTTTATTTTGATAGAATGTCTGTGGTAAGCAAATCCTGTGTTTAGTGCCCTTGATTGTCTTCTCACATATACAAAAAAAAAACAAGCATAAAAACAATTTAATAATTCCTCTGGTCTGTTTTTGTCTCCTCTTTGTAGTTAGCACTGAAGCACAGACAGGGGAAAAACCACAAGATGCGCATAATTGCGTTTGTTGGCAGCCCAGTGGAGGACAACGAGAAGGAGGTGAGCACAGTTTTGACGATTGTGGATTGATGTAACACTCTGTTGTGAGATACAGTATAAGGAAGAAAAAGAAAAACCTTCCAAGTTTTATTTGACCGCTTTCTCAGCAAACATGAAGTGACAGTAGAAATATACAGTCAAATGTATTTTGTACTATCAATGTAATCTGTAGCCACTTTCTCAAATGCAATTTCAACTTGAGCTTTTGCAATATTTGTATGTAAATAATCAAAATGTGGAGTCAGCACAGTTGACTCAGTTGACCTTATTTTCTGTGCTGAAACATCTGGGTCACACTGCAGGGAAGACATTTTATTTCTCCAGCTCATACAAAAAGTCACGTTTTAATTTCATTTTTATTGTTAAAATATGTCTCTGGGGTTGATGCAGATATACATTTGTATAAATAAAGTCATCTTATTTTCTTGCAGCTGGTCAAAATGGCAAAGCGTTTGAAGAAAGAAAAGGTCAACGTGGACGTCATTAACTTCGGAGAGGAGGTATCTTTACACGGACGTTTCAGACCCAGTGAATGTCTATTGGCGATGTTTGTACTCTGCGTATGGTTTTGTCTCGATCTCAGGCAGACTCTGGTTGTGGTTGTCATCTTCAGGAGTCAAACACAGAGAAGCTGACAGCCTTCATTAACACACTCAATGGGAAAGAAGGCGCAGGTTCCCACCTGGTCACTGTTCCTCCAGGACCAAGTCTGGCTGACGCTCTGCTGTCGTCACCCATCCTGGCCGGGGAGGGCGGGGCAGTGCTGGGCCTGGGCGCCAGTGACTTCGAGTTTGGAGTGGATCCAAGTGCAGATCCAGAGCTGGCCTTGGTAAGACGGGGCTCAGAAAGAAAGGAGGATCTCCAGTACAGTAACACACGCTCACAACCACATCTATTAGGGTCAACAGTTGGCTCATGGTTCTATATAAATTATTAGAAATAGATCATTGTAATGTGTTTTGATTGTGTTCTTTCTTCACCTGATACCTCTGTGGAATTGCATTGAACTGTCAATATCTGGACCAGTTCTGCTCTTTCTCTGCTATTTTTATCCACTAATTATAGGATAAATGTTTGTTTTTTTAAGCACAGCTTAATTCTAATCTTTGATGTTTGTTCTTGTCTTGAGGCTCTGCGTGTGTCGATGGAGGAGCAGAGGCAGCGGCAGGAGGATGAAGCTCGCAGAGCTGCTGTTGCGTCAGCTGCTGAAGCCGGCATTCCCTCCCCTGTTGCAGATGGTAAAAAGATCCCCGCAAAGTTTGTTTATTTAGCATGATGGGTTGCTTTGTGTCGACATCATATATTTATAGATGTATATTTATTTTTTTCCCTGCCACAGAGTCTGAGGATGCCCTTTTGAAGATGTCTGTTCCACATACAGAGTCGGTCACACCGGCTCTTCCAGACTTCAGCCGTATGACAGAGGATGAACAGATTGCCTATGCTCTGCAGATGTCCATGCAGGGATCAGGAGCAGGTTCAGACATTGATTTTTTGATGATTTTAAGTGAAATTTATGCTGCTCAGTCACTATTTGCCTTTTTTCCCTTTTATTTTCTTTGATTGCTCTTATATCTCTCATCTAGTTGTATTAATCCTGCTTTTCGCACACATATCGACGAGGTATTCACAAATGACCATGAAGTAGTTTCTATTTTCACAAAGTGTGGATTTGAAGGAAACTCAAATTTATAGTCACCAATATTGCAGTGAAGTCAGCTGTTAATAAAAATGTCTTTACGTTACGGTACTTGTATGTGAAGCTAATTTAGTCAGTCTTTACTTGCATATCTTGGAAAACATCAGCTTGGAATTATAGCATTTGTGTTATCTGCTACAGTTGTTTCCTGTCTGTAGAGCATGTTTACGACCGAGATGACTGACACCTTAGTGACTTTTTGAAACGGGCGTAAATCTGACAGTGAACCTTTGAATAATCTTTGGTTTAAAAAAGGAAATATCCTGTAACACACTTTTTCAAGATCAGGTTTTTGGAGTTCACTGGATGTGCATTTTTCAGCCAAGACTTGCTCTTCACGAGGAATATTTCTCTCTGTCTGCAGAGTTTGGCGCTGAGGACATGGACACAGGTGCTGACTCCAGTGAGGCTAAGGTAAACGTCCTGTTACTGCATCAAATCTAAATATTTTATTTTTCGGAAACAATGGAAAGATTAATCGGATAATTTAACTTCCCTGTGTTTAGGATGAAGAAGACTACGATGTCATGCAAGATCCAGAGTTCCTTCAGAGTGTTTTAGAAAACCTTCCTGGAGTCGACCCCAACAATGAGGCCATTCGTAATGCCATGGGCTCTCTGGCTTCCCAGACGGGCTCCAAACCAGATGCCAAGAAGGACGAGGAGAAAAAGAAATGAAGAGCAGAGTTTAGGATACTGCAAGATAAACCGAAAGACCAGAGAATTGCACTGCATGTGTTATTCACTGTCACAAAATCTCTATCCCCATTACAGGGTTGATTTTGTTTTTTTGTGTTTTTTTACTTCATTGATGTAGCTGTGCAAACTGTAAACATTTGCCTTCTATGGTGTTTGGGGCCTGTTATGATTCTCACTTTTTTGTGTGTCAAGCACACAGGCTTGATTTTGAATAATTTGTATCGTAACGGCAAAATGACGCGGGCAGATTTCCTCAATAAATCTGTAGAATATAAGGACGTGCTTTATTCGATTAATTTATTTGAGTGAATGAATGGTTTATATATCAATGCTTGGACAATACAAACACATTAAATGATCAAGAAAATGAATAAACAGATGCCAGTGGCTTCATTATGCCTGTCCTATAAATTCTATAATTAACCTAGAATATGTGCAACTTGCAAACAAATCTAAAACATCAAAAAACTAAATGTAAAGAACAGAACTTTACTACAAATTAATGAAATACCCTTTTTCTCTTCAGTCTGAACTGTAACCCTTAATTATTCTGTATTTTGCTAGGTTTTAAGTTAACAGTGAACTATTTCATTGTGGTTATATGTTTGATTGGATATATCTCCATAAAAATGTATACGCCCAGGTTGGTGTTATGGCCACATGAATTATAAAGTTACTTGGAACTGTGTACTGGGTTTATTTTTGTAAAATGTGTCAAAAGAAAGTTTGATTAAAGCCCTTTGCTTCTTAATTCTGAAGCTTCTTTGTGATTGAAGACGATCACAGAGAGCAGTGGGTGTTTTAAGCAGAATTTTGACAGAATGGAGCTTCGGGTAGTTTTGAGTATGTAAACATGCGGTAGGCTCTCCGTCGCACAAACTAGTGACGTAAATCATCTGCGACGGACGAGAAAGTCAGGAACCAACTTCGACAACTTCTCTGCATCAGGTACGAAGATTAATAACGCTTTCTCCACGTTCCACCAACACAGCATGCATTAAACACGATGTGTTTGGACTGCCTTTGCTGCGGGTGTAATGTCGATGTGACTGTACATTTTGGCTTATTTCGATTTCAGCTTTTCGAGGCCGGTTAGCAGCGAGGTGCTAACGTGGCTAGCTGTTAGCAGCAGCAGCGCCCACTTGTTGCAACGTCAATTAAGTTTCACAGCAAACTTTTCAAACTTTCCGTGTTTTCTCAAACACGCCTGTCATTCCCCAGAACGCCAAATAAAGAGCATTTACTCATGCAAACTGTTTTTTTGTTTTGCTTTTTTGTTTCACATGTTTAGGAATTAAGCATTTTGGTGGACATTTATTCTTCCCTTCCACGATTCTCTCACCCCACATGTCTGCACGCTGCACCCAAAAGGAATCCTACACAGGAGGAATATGCAAACCTCATACAAAAAGTCCCCCAGCTCAGAGTCGAACTCAAATTGTAAAATGACTGTTCACCGTTATTACGCTAATCTTTCTTCCTGTTTGTTGTTGTGCACGTCTGTAAAATGGTTATCATTTTTCACGCCACATTTTTCTTTGGTAACTAACAGTCGATCCCTGCTATGGACTTAAAATGTTCTATTATTCGCTTGTATATTTGTGTTTTCCAATTCCTTTGGTAGGTTGTTGCTATTAGTGTCAACTCATTTACAAGCTCTTAGTTTTTATGGTTATCAATTCACACATGTATACATTTACAGAAACGATTTAACAGTGATACAGTGATTTTTTTTTAAATGCTGACAATGAAGGATGTTGAATGTCTTCTTTAATGGTGTGCTTTGTTTTCAACATAAAAATTGACTTGGTTCTTTGTCATCCATAGTCCACTGCCAGTGTATGTGTCCGGCCTACTACTGGCCATGGGGGACATGAAGACCCCCGACTTTGACGATCTGCTGGCAGCATTCGACAGTCCTGACATTGATGCCAAAGAAGCTATTCAGTCAGGTCCTGAGGAAGAACGGGATCAATTGGGGACTAATGTTGGTCGGCGACGGAGCGGCTCTCCACCCGGCTTTCCCCCCGCTGCCCCGCACAGTGAACCGCCTGTTGTCAGCGTTATTGTGAAGAACACAGTGCGATCAGAGTCTGTTGAAGAGGAGGACAAATCTGTCAGGGATAAAGCAGACAATCCTGCCAGCAGTGCCGTAGTCTCTCGGGTCAGGGTCAAGTTGGATGACCTCACCGCACAGATTACTCCCAAACTGTCTTCTGCCGCTGGATTGGAGCCACAGCTTTCCAATGGCATTGAGGAACCTGTTGCCAGTCATCAGCAGCAGTCCAGCACAGAGTGCTGGTCCAGGTCTTTACCTTTGAGGCCAGTGCTGAATGACAAACCGGATGAAAGTCATACAGGAGCTGAACCTGGATCCGATCAGCACACAGCAGATGTCATAAATAGTTTCAGGCCCCTCCTCTACCCCGAGCCGTTGAGCACTGCTGGGTCTACCTCGCCACCTCCTTCTTCCCCACCGCCTGTCAGCTCCCGCACCTCCTCTCCTCGTAAGGATGAACCCCATTTGCAGAGTAATCCATCATCCCCTCTTCCTCAAAACAAAATCACAGAAACTAACAAACTGGTGGACACAGATGACGACTCGGACACAGATTTAGAAGGGCCACTGGTGATCCAGGAAAGCCCTGAATCCTCGCCACCCACATTCAAACGCAGAGGTAAATTACACTCTGATCTCCGTGTGTCTCCTTGCACCACTTCCAGTCCTCCTCCTCCTCCCCCTCCTCCTCCTCCGAAACTTACTTTTTCCATGGCCCCTGTAATATCTAAAAGCAGCCATCAGGATGATGGTCCACCAGCCTCCAGTAAGTCTCCCCTCTCAGCTGGTGAGACACAAAGCTCCCCAGAGCATCTCCCTTCTGTCAGTACACACTCTGCTCCGGTCCAGGAGGATGAATATCCGGACCGTATAATTGAAGAGAGAGACTCACCAGAAAGCCCCCCGCCCTATGAGACGGGTCTTATTGTCACCAGTAGAAGCAGCTGCTCCGCCTCGGACCAAACACCAGGTGAAAATGTGAACTGCAAAGAAGTCGATCAACAGGAGGAGCCGATGGAAACCAGCCAGGGAGGTCATCCAGGTGGCGTCGAGTCGAGTGAAAAGGTGTCTGAAGATGGAGAAAATTTAAACGAGCTGAACTGTGACGCTGACTCGGAAGACGCTGCGTCCACCGATGTCGCCAACGCGGGTTCAACTCCGTTGCACCCGATCAAAGTGAGAATCAAAGTGCCGACGAGCAACGGCTCGAGGAGGGGCGGCGCATCTAAAAGAGGCGGAAGAGCCACTTCCAAAAGTGTGGACGGTTCGAAACGTTCGCCGAGAAGTCGTAACGCAAGAGCCAAAAAGGAGTTGGTGCAGCAGTCGGCAGTAGCTTTGCTCCAGGACGCCTGTGCGGCGACGCTTCAAAATGCCGTCAAGGAGAGAACCTCGGCGGAAAGAAAACCAAAGGTTTCCCCGACAGCCGTGAACATCACAAAGAGCACCACCCTGCCCTCTGTCTCCTCCAGCAGAGGGGCCGTCAGCCTGCGGAGCCTGGGGCAGAAAACTCTCAACAGTGGAATGACCCTGCCTGCGCCTTTCCCTCTGCTCCCTCCGCAGACCAACAGCAGGCCAGCGTCCATAGTCAACAACACTGGGGCCATCATATCCAAGAGTCAGACCAACCTGGTAGAAGCCTTCAACAAAATCCTCAACAACAAGAACCTGTTGCCCAGTTATAAACCTGACCTGAGCGTCCCTCTTCCAGCCGAGTGGGGCATTCCTCTGCCTGCACAGGTAAACTGCTCCTGCCTTTCTCGCGGAAACAAGTCGTGGATTTAGTTGAAGGCTAAAAGTAACCGTTCTGTCCATTCACTACCTGTGTTTTGTTTGTTTGATGGCTTCTTGTCAGGCTCTGCAGCAACGCTATTATTTATCATTCGGTGTCCCAATTCTCTGTCCATATCTGAGACAAAGCCCGTCCGCTTCCCCTGCAGGGTTACCGTTGCTTGGAGTGCGGCGACGCCTTCGCCCTGGAGCGGAGTTTGGCCCAGCACTACGATCGGCGCTCGTTGAGAATCGAAGTGACCTGCAACCACTGCACCAAACGCCTGGCCTTTTTCAATAAGTGCAGCCTGCTTTTACATGCCAGAGAGCACAAGGAAAAAGGGCTGATCATGCAGTGCTCACATCTGGTCATGAAGCCGGTCCCTGTGGAGCAGATGATCAGCCAGCAGGAGCCAGCAGCAGCAGCCTCCGGTGAGTCGATGCTGCTTCTGGATGCCTTTGTCTGCTTCCAGTTGGATTACTTTGTATGCATGTTCACAATCATGCCCCTACTCATCCTGTTCTGTGAATTATGTGCACTCTGTTTTAGTCCAACTTTCAGTCACCTTATGGCAGGGCCGATACGCCTCAGTGAGAGTGATGCTGTCCAGCTCCCTCACAGGGAACATTTGATTACTGGGAGTAATCAAATCAGTGTAGTGGTTTGATCTGGTGTGTTTCCATGCACTCCACAAATATGGTAAACGCTACATTTTCAGTTTCAGTCCTGGGATTCCCCTTATTTAACAACGATTAAATTTTTATCTGACATGGCATCCATTTCCACTGAGCCATGTCCTGTTTATTGTCTTTTGTCTCCCGCTCACATTGTGACTCTTGTCACAACTTAAGCAGACATGAAATAACCGATTAATGATTAATACATGCAGATAGACATTAAACTATTAACTGTCACTGTCTGGCAAAGCACATTACATTCGGCTGGTGGCAAAATTACTCTGATAATCTAGTTGCTCCACAAATTGAAACCCTTACACATTCTACAGTTTTGCTGTGAGGGGTCAGTTGGTTAAATAATGATTGCACCATGTCATTTTTCCTTTCTTTTCTAATATTTAAAAATATTTCCAGGCTCCTCAGGCCAGGCCAACCTAAAACCAGTGGGCCAGGGCAATCAAGTTGCACCTATTAAGAAATCGGAGGCGGTGCAATACAACAAGAACAAATGTCCCGAGTGTCAGCTTCATTTCAGCAGCAAGGAGGAGGTGTCTGAGCATTTTCAAGAAATCAAAGCGGCACAGAGCAGTGTAAGTTGCGTGCGTGTGTTTTTCCACCTGACATCCAGAATCACTGTAGGAGGGGGGGAAAAACCCAAAGTTAATTCCTTGTCATCGCTCCTCTTCTCCTCTTCCAGTCGTGTACAGAGTGTTATCCTCCCATGCTGCTCCCCAACAGCTGCAGCGCAGCAGCTCACCAGCGCATCCACCAGGTCTGCGCTCCACACGTCTGCCCAGAGTGCGGCGGCACCTTCAAGCAGCCGGTGTTCCAGACACATTTATCTGACGACTGTTTGCACTTCTCCCGACGCATTGGCTACAGGTGCGACGTCTTCCCGCGTGGCCGTACAGCCTAAAGCGACCCCTGCTGTCGACGCAGTCGCCTTTGCTCCTTTCATCGGTTAAAATAATCTGTGTCTATCCTCCAGATGCTCCAGCTGCCTGGTGGTGTTCGGAGGACTGAACTCTGTGAAGTCTCACATTCAACAGGCTCACTGCGACTTGTTCCACAAGTGCCCCAGCTGCCCCATGGCTTTCAAATCTGCCCCCAGCATCCAGAATCACATCAACGCCCAGCATCCGAACCTCACCGAGAAACAGACTCTGTATGTGCAACACTGGTCGTTTGCACTCACGAGAGCACGATGCTTTGTCTTCAACTAATCAAACCCTTCTTTTCCCTCCCTCCATAGGTTGATTTATAAATGTGTCATGTGTGACACGGTTTTTACACACAAGCCCCTGCTGCACGTCCACTTTGACTCTCATCTCGTCAATCAGAAGGTGCACGTGTTCAAGTGTCCTGAGTGCTCCAAGCTGTTTTCTCAGAGGAATTCCCTGCTGGAACATTCCAAGGTATGTATTGTTTTTTTTTCTTTCTGTTTCCTCTCCTAAAGCAGCTCAATTAGTGTCCAGTAAGTCTTATTTGTACACGTCTGTGTCGCCGTTTGACCGTCGTTTACTCTCACGACTTCTCAGATTCACCGGACTGCCCCTCCGAAGCCGCCTTCACCTCCAGCTGCCGTGAAAACCGAGAGCTCCGACGAAGAATCGACGAACGAAGAGAGCCTGGAGAAAGAGAAGTCCGTAAAGTTTGCTGCACCCTCTGGGTGGACATGTCAGTCTTGCCACTCACGGTTTAGAGCCAGAGAAGACTACGTTAGCCACATGCGGGAAAAGCATGACCAGGTTCGAAAGTTCTCAGATTTATATGTAAACTACATTAAACATTTTTTTCTTTTTTCAAACTTTCAGATGAGCATGCATGTTTTTTGTGTTGTCCAGATTTTGAAGAAATATCCCTGCAACAAATGTGCAAGCTCCTTCTCCAACAACTCCAACATGATGCGTCACATAAGAGACAAACACACAGACATAAGTCAGGGTTTTCACTGTCAGTGAGTATTTTTCTGGTTTATTGTCTGGATTTTGGAGGTTTTCCGAAGATTTGATGTCAATTGGAGCAACTGCGGCTATGCGGCTATGTTACTTTGATCCCAAATACAAAGTACCTCCGTGTGTCTAGGTTTTGCACCGAGGACAAGAAAACGTTCAGCAGCAGAGCGATGCTGGAGAGACACATTCTGCTGAGACACACCGCGGAGGCTGAGAGCCACGACGCCGTGCAGGTGAGCCTCTCCTCTCGGTTACAAAGCTCTGAAGTTGTTAATGACCGTAGGAGCCTCGGTTTAGGCAACTTGTGTTTTGTGTCCTCTTCTCGGGAACCTTCATCCGTTTTACTTGCCATAATGTCGTTTGAGGGGGTTTAGTTTAAAGCTCCTGCCTCTCAAGCTTTTATGGGTCTCACAGGTTTATAACCTCGGTCACTGTGATACACATCTGGATGCAGTCTGCATCAACAAACAGTATATGCTACCTGTGCATTCAGGATATGAATGTGGTCCAGGTTATTATCTCTGTGGGATTCGGTAAAAGTATTTATACTGGAGTGTCGGTGGCGTTGCTGTGATCTTTGTTTCTGCTGCGTGTCCCATCATATTCTAGTAGCCGTCGTTTAATAGCCGTCGGTATCCATCTTGTACATGTTCCTCTACAAATCCCTTTACTGCCTCTACAGTATTTAGCATTAATACATTTCTATCTTGGTGACCCTGCAGCGGAATCCGAAACTGTGAAGGTTGACGTCACTGGCTGAGGTTGATGCAATTTGTGTAACCGTTTGCATTATTTGTTGAATTTAAAAAGCGAGTATGTTGTCTTGATGCTTGGGTGTCGACAGGGAGTCAAAGACGAGGCGGAGACCTCATCGGAGCAGGACGGCGGCGCGGGGACTTGCCGCAAGAAGCGGCGAGAAGCCGGGAAGAAGAAGCTGGATGAGGATTCCACAGAGAAGGGCTCAGCGAAGAAGCAGCGCTCCTCTGCCCCCTTTCCTCCTCCCGACTCGGGCTTCCGCTGCGCCCCCTGCGGTTTCACCACGGAGGAGCAGGCCGCCTTCCTGGAGCACATCGGCCAGCACCGGGGCGCGGAGGGCGCCGCCCTGCAGTGCCTCCAGTGCGGCGCCTGCTTCGCGTCCTCCTCCTCCCTCTCGCGCCACCGTTTCATCACACACAAAGTGAAAGGCGGAATGCCCGACAGCCAGCCACACTCGCCCGGCAACAGCAGGGTCCACAAAGACAAGAGCTCGGTGAACGGGTCGGCGCCGACGTCGCCGTTCAGCCAGGCCTCCGCCAGCCAGGGGAGCGAGGAGGAGGGAGCCCTGGGCTGTAAGGTGTGTGGCAAACACTTTGAAAAGGTAACCGATCTCAACACACACTTCCGAACTCACGGTATGGCGTTCATCAGTGCTAGGAATGCAGGGAAAAATACCTAATCATGAGAAAAAAATGTGGGTGATCTAGAAAGAAGAAAAAAAATCATCGAAGTGTGAATTTTGCACTGATTTTATCCAAAGATTGTTGCTCCGTGAATGCAATGTAACATAGTTAACGACGATTCTCACCTTTCAACATGAGCCTTTGCCCTTTGACACTCAGGATTTAACGCTGCATTTATTTTCTTCACTAGTAAAACTGAGAGACGACATGAGAGCCATCGTGCCCTCAGTGGACGCTTCGGAGGTTTCTCAATTGTGAATAAAGCATCAAAACGGTTGTTCAGTTTGGTATCAGACTGCAGCAGGAGGCTCTTTATCGAGCTCTCATCGCGGGGATAGTGTGTTGACTTGTGAATGCACATTGATGTGTGAATAATGAGATTACTGTGTGCCCACGAGGGCATGTAAATGTCTGTCGGCATTCACACCTCCACTCTTTGAATATTCAAAGTGGATTTTATTGCTTTTCTGCAACACTGTTCAACTTGTTTATCCGCGCTCTCATCGCCGGCTGCCTCTCGTCGTCCTGTTTGCTGTTTAATCTGCACGGTGTATCACAGCGTTAGTCTTCAGAGCACCGGGATTTGAAGCTTAATACTGCCGTGGTTTGAAAACGACAGTTAAACTGAGAGCAAAAAAAAGAAACACAAAAACTGGCATTTCAGACAAATCTTTGTCATTGACGGGTCAATAAAGGTGAGCACGAATCTCATCACGCGCATCCACACAGATTATATTACGTGCACAGATTGTATTACTGACAAATTCTGCATCGTGCATACTAATCTGTTGAAGAAATCCAGATATACACCCACAAATCTCATTACAGACTCAAAAGTATGAATTTATGCACACACAAGTTACATTGCTTGAGTAAAGAGACTTTCCTAACATGTGGAGGACACAAACACCAGTGTGGTGGCCTCATCTGTAGTTTTGTTCAAGTTACAACTCGTCAACTCCTACTGATATTCTCTTGTTGAACTATGAGGATAAAAAAAACCCATCAAAATCACACAAAAACGGATTAAATAAAAGGCAGTTCACAACGATGCCATTAGATAAAGTTTCACTTTTACTCGCTTGTTTTAAATAATGACCTGACTCGCATGATATTTCTTCGTAAGTACAGAGAATTAAACATTTTTTTATGTTGTTGAAGTTGTTGTTTTTTTTTATTTAATAGGTGTGCGTGTGTGTAAAATTGCTTTAGGATGACAAAAAATGACTAGTCACTCCAATCAAACAAATGTAAATCTGAATGTGGGAGAATATTAGTTAGTCTCAACAATCGGTTCACAAAATGTCAGAATAAAGTTCTGTCACGTTTATATTTTATATAATGCCATGTAATTGACATGTTTCACGTCAATAATAATTTAGTATCTAAAAGCTGCACCTTCTGTATCGATGCTGCTCAGTCTTCTGGTTCAGCGGGGACGTGGAGGACGCTCTCGACATCCGTCTGGATTAGATTCTCGGTTTGTGAGGCTGGTGACTGAGATGCTTCTTTACGGTTGAGAAACGTCCCCGTCTTGACCGTTCCACTGCTGCGGACCTTTGGACTCTGTTAAAACCTAATCCTACTGTGACCAGGTCTTGCTGATGGTTGATGCACGGCGTGACAAACGTTTAGTTTCAGGTTTTTTTTTTTTTTTTTTATCCTACTGACTTGTTAACCTGAGTGACGTTTTTTTTCTTTTACCCCACTGTTTTATCGAGAATCATTGGACTACTGTAAAGCCTGATGATACATTTCCTCAAGCACACGTGTTGATTATTGTCAGCCATTTTTCAGGAGCATGTTACTGTTCATTCATTCGTACAGCTCAGACCAGTTCAGAGAGTCGGGTTCCAACCTGCTGTTTCCGTTCCCGTGACGGTCATTCTAAAAACACTGGAAGTTTTGAAATGGGTCCGATGACAGATGTTCAGATTCATCCGCTCAAGTTTAACATTGGATTTTAGGCCTGCAGATATCGGATGTAGTGGATACGTGTTGTGTGTATTCAGTGTTAAACTGGTTAAATACTCATGAATCCATCTTGTGATGGTTAAATTTTAATTCAAGATGTATACATGACTGTGCTGTTGAAAATGGCTGACCCTAATCTCTCATGTACACACTTTATTTATTATGATCAGACTTTTCAAAGCATTTAAATGTTTAAACACCTTGTTAGTGAAATGTTGTTGTTTTTTTTTCTAGTCTGATTTGTTTACTTTCAAAGAGCAAAAAATAATAATAAAAAAAAAACTTTGGTATGCAAACTGTCTTTCTGAGTCTCGCACTAAAATTGACTGCAAATAAAGTGTCCGTACTTTTTCTCAGTGCAGCTGAGAAACTTCAGCATAAATGAGACAACCGTGTGTAAAAAAAAAAAAAAACTTGAGTTGAATTTTTCTCAAAAAGACAAAAACACATTGACTGATGTCAAAAATTAATTTCATTTAGGTGTAACATCTTGGGAATTTACGTCATGATCTCATAATGACCATTTACAATTAATGTTACAATAACACTAAACATACATGAAATATCGATGTTATTTATCCTAATGTCATTGATCAGACGTCGTCTTCAGTCTGTTTGCTCCTCTGCTATTAACCATGTTACTCCACAAACACGTGAATCAGTTTTTGACTGCAACGTCTCCACACCTACTGTTAATGTATTATTCTTTATTGAATCAAATATATAATCTCATCCTGCATTAGTGCAATAGCAAATGACTCCTAAATCATGAAGCCGGTCAAATAGCGTCGTTACACAATCGTCTCAGTGCCGGTAAAATACACTTAAACACAGCATACATCTAACAGAAACGTTGATTAAAACAGGTGCATCTTAACAGAGCATTATGATATAGATGCACTCTATCAAACAAAAAATATCAGCGAGTCATTTAATGTCGTTTGCATCGACGGCATCGTGTGTAGTTGAAAGTGCGTTATGATAATTCTCAGACAGTGAGGCTGTATTAGCGGCAGTGAAGCTCCTGCGGTTGGATTTGATGGTTCTGTTCTTAGAGAAGCAGGAGGCCCATGCAGAGGAAGAGGAAGGGCTTCAGCAGGGCCGAGATCCCCTCCACACTCAGTGATGGCGCTCCTGCACAGACGGGTTGGTGACGGGGAGACACGGCAACATTTCAGTCAGAAGCATTAAAATGAATGAAAACCAGGTTTTTTTTGTTTGTTTCAATCCCCTAATCAGTCAGATTTGAAAGAGATGCCAGTTTCCTTCCCTGAAAGCAGCAGGATTTCCTTGACCTTTACTCGTGGCACGCCAATAAACCAGCAAACACAGTAAATGAAGCCTCCCCCCTTTTCTTTGAAAAGGAATAGATCGCACTGTGCCGTCTCACCTGAGACTTCATCTGAGCTTTGACCAGAGTCCTCGGCGGTTTGTTTCACGCTACTGGACCCAGTGGCGGCCTCGTCGAGCGCCGCGCTCTGGGCGACGCTCAGCGCACCGAGCTGTGCGTCGTTGACGGCGGCGGCATTGTCCGGCCCGAAAGACCTGAGCTGATCCTCAGAGAGCGCCTGGAGGGGAAAGTGGGGACAGAAATATATAACGCGTGTAGTAAAACATTCCACTTCTGATTACTTTTGCGATCACGCCGTCACAGGAAAAAAGTCAGCTGGTGTTACGGACTTTCAAGCTGTCTGGAGGGATTTCTGGGATAACCGCCTCCTCGATGAAGGAGAAGACGGACGGTTCCAGAGAAGCCAGCTCAGATGGCTCCAACCCGGCTGTGGGAGACAGACTGGGTCACACCAGGTCCACTTTACACTGGGGTGTGCTTAATTACTCACAAGAGGAAGTCTACTCACGGATGATGATGCTCAGCTCACTGGTTTGTGCTTCATCCCAAGTGTTTGGGGCTCCGAAAGCATCCGTGGCAGTTCTTTTAATACGCTTCATAATGGCCGAGGCACAGCGGATGCCATCCATGGAGCCCACAGCATCTCTGGGACACAAACACGCGATGGGTGAAAGATCTGATTCCGTTCTGGAAACCGTATCCTCCACAAATCCAATTAACCACTGGATGTGCACTCAGAACTGTTTTGCACCATCAAATTGGAAGGTAGGACGAATAAGCACTGATAACCAGGATGAAAATGTGAAAATGGGCGACGTTGGAAAATTCAGGATTATTGCAAATCTAAATTTCTGAGTAATGTCAGTTGGTATGGCTGCTGGCTACGGACATAAAATCATGTGCGTATAAAAGTCCCGAAGGAGAAAAAACGACATTGGAGCCATGAAATGTGCACAAACTTGAAGGCCTCGGTGTCGAGCTGCTGGATTTCACTGTTGTTCAGACCACAGATGAACCGGTTCAGCGCCACCATCTCCGCAGCGCCGAGTCGCAGCGCCGTCAGGCGGTACCGCTTGGCCACGCCCTTCCACACCGACCTCATCTGTTGAGGTACAAGTTAAGAGTCATTTCGTTACACTGTGGCGGGCACGCCGAGACGTATGCCGCACTTCACCTGTGATTCGGTCCAGGCACATTTGGCGATTTCTTCCAGGGAGTCCAGAGGGAAGGGGAGGGTCTCCAGGTCCACGTCGGAGAAGCCCTGAGTTATACATCCCAGCTGCATGACCTGGCAGTCGGCCATTTGTGACACTGGGCCAAAGGCCTGTAAACGCATATAGATATCGTTATCGATGTATATTTGTCTCATTGGGAATGACTTTTGAAGTTAAATAGAAACTGCATAAGAATAGTCAAGGGAGGAAATGGTGTAACTAAAATAAAACTGCATAGCAACCAATGGCACAATGATGGCTCATTATGTATTACCTGCCAATAAGATAACTTTGGCCATTTAAACTTGAATACAATTAAGAATTAATTATTGCATGATGATATTTTGTAGTGGTGATGATTAAGGTTTTAATGGGAGTCAATGGGAATTTTCTTTTTGTCCTTAATGACTGAAGAATATGGTTTATTATTATGGTGTTGAAATTGAAAACTGATGCTACACAAAAACTAATGATGCATCATCATATTCTGGCTGCTATTTCAAATATCTAAGAAAACAGTAGCCAGCCAACTCAACATTTGTTTTATGGAAAATAATTTAAAAAAAATTATGAAAGAAATGAGCAACATTTAATCAAACTGGCAACTAAAGGTTAAAATCTGAAGTTTTTTTTTTTTAAATAGGAAGTCAATAGACTAACCCTAACCCTACATTTTGATGCTTGAAAGGATGCATGAAATCTTTAACACAACCAAGATTGAAACTATATGAAAAGAAATAACATTTGAAAAGTTCACTTCCTAAAAATAATGAAATATTCCTGAAATATTGTTCGATTTCTACTGATGCTGGAAGGTTACGTGGCACCAGATCACTGCCGTCACTGTACCTCGGTTGCTTTCCTACGAAGCACGGCCAGCTGCTCGGCGCTGAAGTCTGAAGACGAGCCGAGCGTCTCCACAGAGTCCAGGAAGGTTTCCTTGGACATGGTGTCCAGCTGCGAGGGTTTCCAGTAGCTGTTGCTCATTCCTACTTCATCAATCGCCTGCGCAGTGGGTTTGACCAAGTTCTTCTCACCGTTGGAGTCCATGTTGCTGGGGTCAGCTGAGATGTGAAAGAAAAGAGCAAACACAGCATGGAAAGGAAATACAATCGGGACAAAAGTTTCAAACGGAAAACAGCCGTTTCTGCTTCACGGGATCTTTTCACCTGTTGTCTCGGACGAGGGGTCCGTGGCAAGTTCAAACCATTTCTTCCTTATGGCGTTTGAAACACGGCGCCTCTTTGACATCAGGAAATAAAAAACATCCTTCATCCAAGGCTGATATGGAAAAAGACAAGAGGATAATGCTTAAAAAAAATTAATAAATGGAAACACATCCATGAGAATTAAGTCTGTCGGGCATCAACATTCAGTTTTTCTCTTGTTTATTGTGTCCCTCATCTTTCCAGTGTCGTCAGCATAACAAGTTCATCGTCATTAGTGACTAGTTGCTTTTTGAAGTTGACAATGACTAAAAGTTGAATAAGCAGAATTTGATTGACAATATCGAAATGTTTCCAAAGTTATGTGAAAAAAATAATTGTCATTCAAAGAAAGGTGAAATTAAATTAGTCATCAAACTGTCATTAGTTATTGCTGATAATGTGACCCAGAGAAAAAGGCACAGTACTGTGAAATGCAGGAAAACTATACACTGTACACACTTTCTTAGGCAGAGTTGATACGGCATCATCGTCCAACAGAAGAAAAGAACCGATGGTTTCGGCTGTCTCGGCTGACCAGCTTGATGGATCTCTGAAAAAGAGCACAACAGGGTCGTTGCTCAGACTCATAATTCACCTCACGTTGTATTTGACTGTATGAGGAAAGTAGAGTAGCTGAACAAATCCTCTCCATATGGACAGACGGAGATGGACTGAAGCCAGTGTGTTCTATTATATTTATATGTATGTACCGGTATGTCTTTGTGGTTTCCGTAACACTTCCTGAAAATCTCCGCATGAAGAGTGATGGAACATGAGCAATTTTGTCATCTTCTTATGAGAGAAACTACAGAAGTAAACATGAAACATAAAGCCTGAAACAAAATCTAAATGACTGAGTTCACATCCTGTAAGGTCTCTGGTTTAAGAAAGAGACTTTTTACCCAAAGGTCTTCTTGACCAGCTGAATCAGGTCCTTCCAGTGACGTTTGGGGACGTGTTGGCAGTCTGCCATCATTTCCAGAGTGGAGTTGAGGACATCAGGGGCCATGAGGGTCAGTTTGGAAGGTGGCAGCTCACAGACAAGCTCCCCGAGTATGGACACGTCTGTCATCATCAATCCAGACAGATCTGTCCTCTGCAAAGAGACAGTCAACAAACTGTAGATCTGGACATCATGCATACAGATATATCAACTTGATATTGATTGGAACTAGAAAAAAAACAACTAAATGTTAGGTCACAATTACCTCACTTATTGCACTGATAGGTTGACTTACCACCAGATGCACCCTGTAGTTTTTTTTTTGTAATTCACACTTTAACCAGTAATTCTATTAAAATGGTCAACAATCCATTAAAGGTGCACTATGTACATTTTAAGTAATGTCACCACTGTCCTTTAGGTGGCAGTAGTGAGTCTCTGTAACTTCTCTTTGTGTGTGTGTGTGTGTGTGTGTGTGTGTGTGTGTGTGTGTGTGTGTGTGTGTGTGTGTGTGTGTGTGTGTGTGTGTGTGTGTGTGTGTGTGTGTGTGTGTGTGTGTGTGTGTGTGTGTGTGTGTGTGTACTTTGGCCAGGCAGCGCAGAGCTCTGCTGATCAGCGCGGGGCGGGACCAGGCACGCAGAGGTAACATGCTCAGGTTGGCCTCTTCCAGCTTCTCTAGGAAGGTGGGGCACACGGTGTCGGGCAAATCCATCAGCTTTGGAGGCCTGGGACCCAGGAGACGTAAAAACTACTGAGAAAAATATCTTCAAAATGCACAGTGAAGTCGGACAACGAAGGTCCAGGTTGCTTACGGCAGGTGAAGAAAGTATATTGTCGAAATGTTATCCAGCTCCTCTTCAGTGATGGTCTTAAAATAGTCCTTTCTCTCTTTCTCAAGAGCGAGAGACAGATTCCAGGCAACACATCTGACCTAGAAACACATTTTGTGTGTAGATGTTTTATGGTTCAGTTCCGCAACATAACATCACACCGACACTATATATGAAAGAAAACTAAAAGCCCACCTCAGTCTTGGAAACCCACTGTGGCGCCTCGGCCATGGCCTGAGCCAATTCCTTTATGTTTGCCACCTTTTGAATCATCTTACAAGTTAAACCTCCAAGGAGGGATCGCATCTTCCTGCCCGAGAAAATCAAGTGACAGCAACAACATGCATCCAGAAAGAACATTTAAACACGTTAAACACACAATACACAGAATTGTACATGTAAAACATTTGAATTTAATTTTAATGAAGTAAAAATTTTATGAAATTCAGGTTAATCTTGCTTATGTGTCGTGACAAACAAATATACCTGAACTTGACTTGCATCACACCCTTCAGCCTCTTCGCCAGATACGCTGCCTAAGTTAAACATGAAGATTTTTAAGTACGATGTGGCGAGATTGACCAAGATTTTCTATTTTAACTGAAAAATCCTCAGGCCAGAGATCATAATCCTGCATGTTACCTGTGACCGGCACCATGTTTTGTTCTGCATTTGTTCCAGAGAAGTGATGTTTGCTTTCTTCAGAGTGCTGAGAGACAAAGCGCAGGCCAAACGCTGAGGCATCGTCTTGTTCTTCAGGACACCAGGTGGAAACTGCAGGATAAACATTCATAGAGCCAGACCACGGAGCCGTTTATTTTAATTCAGCCAAGTTTTGACACTTCAACACATTTCACACAGAAACTGAAACCTTTATTCATCTTATGATTGATCATTTTAGCCACACTCGTATAAGAACATAGGGACATAAATCAATTTTTCTCAAAATATTACAATATTTCAATGAGATCAAAAGTCCCTTTTTTTTAACATATTAGAAGCTTTATTTATTAAAATGTATTTAACGGTTCAAGCTTCTCAGTCTGTATGCTGTTATTGATTATTAATGATATTCTTCTTTTTTGGGAAATACCATGCCGCTTTTCTAAAGCTATACGTACAACAAATATGTACAATACAAATCACAGGAATTCTCTTTCACCTCTTTATTATATTGATCTACAAATACTCAGAATGAATCCGTTCACTTGTCTTGTGACTCACGTTCAGCAGTATGGCCTTCAGTTGCCCCTTTCTCATTTTCCTGCTGATATTCTTCAGAGCTTCTGTGTCGTTGAAGATCTCAGCCTTCAAGCGCTTGATCACGCAGACCGGCAGAGCTTTTGCAAGTGACTGAACGTCTTTCAGCTCCTTGTATGAGATCTCATCACACTGAAATGAAGCAGAGTGAGATATGGAGGCCACAAATCCTATATGATTTCTGCAAAGGACTCCATGTGGCCCGGTACCAAGACACTTGAAAATGTCTCATAAATTGACTGTAGTATAAATAGTTTGGTAATAACATAGTTTTTATAAATATCTCTTAGGATTTAAAAAAAGAAAACTACAATTCTTTTCATTACGAACAATAAAACAAGCTCACCTTGTCACCCAGCTGTTTTTTAACCAGCATGCACTGCTGGTTTTGTGTCCACTGGAGGCTCTGGTTTTTGAGAACCTCTCGGAGAGTTTTGGGATTGAGGTCAAGGAATTGTTTGGGAGTCAGAAACATTGCGTTCTTGCCCAGGTCCAGCAGGGCTTGAGCGCTGGAGTTCAACCGCATATAGAGGTTGACAAGGCGCTTCTTCAGCTGCAGTCAGGAGAGACAGGAAGCACACAGAGTAATGAAATTTGACAATTCAACTTATAATGTAGGGGGAGAAAAAAAAAAAAGAAACTTTTGTGAGAGTTACATTTTTGGCCTTGGCGTTGTCACAGCGCTCAAGCTGAGCGAGAACTTTTCTGCTGACGTCAGGAGGCAAGGCTGGAAGATCGCTGAGACAACAAGTCAGGGGGCCGAGCCTGCGGGGGTTCAAAACCAAGAACCTCTTGATTATTTCAACCTTTGTTAACATCCAATCAATCCAGGCGAACACGAGTCCTGCAACAAAAACTCTCCCTCACGTTTCGCCGTGCTCATATGCCATCCTCACTCTTCAAAAACGAATTCTATCTTGTTAAATGAAGGTTTGCTGGGTTATTATTTGAAGAATACACACTTATCCAGATGCTTGTGATACTCCTCCCCACTGAAGCAGGCTTGATAAGTCTTGAGAAACCATTTGCACCTCGACGGCATCGTGTCCTTCATGAAGCCCAACAATCCTGAGCTGAAGAAATCACGCATCTGCGACTAGAAGTGAAAGGAACCAAGTGAGACAATAATCAAAAACGTTGTTATACGATGATTGTTTATGGATGCATCTTCCCCTGTTGAATCACATCCAATCACCTTTGCTTTGCAGGATGAATCCACATCACTTGTGGTCATGTGGGACATGAAGCTTCCCATCACAGTCAACACCTCTAAGCTCAGTTGTCTCTGTGGAGCTGTGCACCATTTCTTGTGGCCTGTGATGGAATCAGGATGTTGTGAGACACATCCGAGCTGAATACTGAAGAAACAGAGAACCCGAGGGACTAAACATGTCATCGCGTCGCATGGTGTCAGTCTCAGTGAGGCAACTCCTTTACATGGGATGTAAATGTCGATTGTCACCATGCTCGTGATTTACATGTAAAATATATTCAACGCACACTGTGCACTGACAACTCGTCCACAGACGACTATATAGTGTGTTTTTAGCGCCGTTGATGTGGAAAACAGATGATTTGTTGGCACAAAATAATCAACTTGATTTATGAGTCTAATGCCTTTGTTCTGAAGTTAAAAAAAAATAAAAAATACAATCAATATTTGTTTGATAATTATTTCCCCATATTTCCACATCATAACTCAGATATTGAAGAATGAGTGAGTTAGATAATAAGTTGAGTGAATTTGATATAAAAATTATCTGATTATACACATTATGCCAATATTTTTTGATAATTTTGACTTCAGGATATTTAAATGCAGTTTCCAACTGAGCTTTTAATCAAAAGTAATTCCTAAAAATGTGTTTTACGTGCACTTGTTCAATTTGCTGTTTCACCACACCAAGGCTACGCTTGTCATGTGACCTTCTGAATTTGGGTCCAATGTTTGTGGTTTAAATAAACAAATTGTGGAATTGTGAACGCACTTTGTATCATTTGCATTTCCCCTCACTCATCTCCTCCTGTAGGTGAGACGACCAGCTCAGGACGAGGCAGGAAGGCAAACCATGTGGTTCTTTTAAGAGGCGTGGCTGGCGGCAGCTCTGATTCATCTCCAGGAAATGGCGTCTGAAGTAATGGCTCACGTGTGCATCCGTGGCTACATTGCACTAGACGAAACCCCTTTTTTCTTACTTGAGTTCGGGTCAGACGGAGGTTTCATCGTGCAGTTGAATTTGTTCTGGATGATCTGATTCTTTGCCCACTTTGCCACCCAAGTCTTCTCGCTGTCGGCCATGGAGAAGTACACGTCCTGCAGCATCAACATCCTGGAGCAAGAACCAGTTTGGCGGTTTAAAAAAAAAACGAACCAAACCCAAATAAGTTGGAAACAAAGTCACATAAAGGCTCGGCGGCTCACATTGGTTTCATCCTTTGTTCGTCTAACTCGGTGGGAAGATCCCGTCGTGCAGATGGACTTTCCTCCAACATAGGTTTGGCGGCCCACAGCAGAGCCTCGAAGTCGTTGGAGTCGATGTCGTTCTCACACCGCGCCCTCAGAGACGCCCAGGCCACAGGGGCCATGTATGCACGCATGTAACATGCAGAGGCCTCCTGCAGGGGAACGAGGAAGATTTATTTATAATCACACCACCAGAATTCATGGTTCATGTTATTTTCTGTTAAAAAAAAAAAAAAAAATCTTTGCAGGAATGTACTGACAGTAGTGTTTTTCATCCTCTTGAGGATTGCTGAGAGGTGACGGCACTTCCACAGTTTCTGCTTCTGACGGAAAAACACAAAACAAGAAGCATTTGAAGAGAAACATTAAGATTAGATATTATAGCTTCTGGTGCTGAGTCTGGTTTGTACGGTGACTTCATATATTTCAGATATTGCTTAGAAAGAAAAAAAGTGAGGGCAGGAAGGATACTTTATTGATCCCATTGGGGAAGTTACTTTTCCAATTCACAGGTCAAACCACAGGTGCAGTGGGTTTTCACAGTGAGCAGTCGGGGTCAAAGGGCCGAGCCCAGAAACACACAGTGCTCAGCTGTCAGCAGTGGGATGGGCAATATCGGAAATACAGATTATTATTGATGACAATTGTACTTACTCCCTTTCATGTTGATTTCATTTCCAAAAAATGAAAGGGAATAAATCCCACTGAGAAAAGTGTTCACTCTAGTCTTAACATGTGGTTGTGTGTGAGAGCATTTGCACCATTTTCTCTGGGTCCTTCATGGGGGCCGGACTAACTGGGGCCACGTCGTTTCCCCCAGTGGCAGAATTCAGGAGACGAAGAAAAGGAGGCAGGAGAGTTTCTGTTTGGTTGCCGTCTCTGCCCTCAACCGGCAGGTTACTAAGAAGAACAGCAAGTGTGGTGAGAACAGTTTTTGTCCTTTCCTTTATTGTTCTTCAACTAAAGCTTAAATACAACCTCCCCCCCCCCAACAATCATGTTTGTACCTGCTTCTTCATATTTTGATGAATAAAAAAAGCTTAATTTCACATAATTTTCCCTGACAGCAGCTGTTTTTTTATAACTTAAGACAATTAAAAATAAGACAGATTTACCTTTCAGTGAAGACAGTTTTCAAAAGGGTCATTTGAGGCACGGAGTGTCCTGGAACAGCAGAGTTGGACAAAGACAGAACAAGAGGATTCATGTGAATGTTTGCTCCCTGAGACTCAAATTGCAGAGGTCCATTAGTGTATACACACACACACACACACACACACACACACACACACTGGGGTGTGTGCTTGTTTAGCGTATTCAATCGGTCCAATGGTGCAGAAAAGCAGAAGTCACGATACGGAGCAATTATTTCTCTTTCACAAAGAAGAAAAAAATTGCTTGCTCACCCTTTTCACGGCACTTCATCATCTGATGATAAAAAGCAGACAATACTGTTAGAGATCCAAGACAAGACAGTTTTCTTTTTAAATCGCTGCATTCAAAATGAATGGAAATCACACTCAGATGTCACAATGAAAGGATGGCATCAAGATGCCATCTTGATTTGCTCTGACGCAGTAACAGATACTGAAACTTACACATCTGATCAAATCTCATAAGTTTTCCCTTTATTATGACACCAAGATGATTCAAACACACCTTGTGGTTGCAGAAATATTCTCATTTTGGGTGTGTAATTGTATGTACTGACTGATACAATAGCTGCTTTGTGAGTCGGTCTACACATGCAAATGAAACCCAAAACATACGACCTAGAACATCTCATTCAATACCTGTAAAATAATCGTACAAATCAAACAATAGTTGTTCCTTTCTCAGGACTTCGCTTACCAATTTTTTGACAACGTTCCTGTAGTTTGGTCTGTTTCTTCCCATTGCATCTGAAGGTGTAGCTGGGAATATGAATGAATACCAAAAGACGAAGCGCATGTATTTCATATGTGCACATAAAGAAAGTATAAACTGATGACAGTCAAATGGTTTACGGGTCAGTTTAGTTGCTCACCCAGAACTGCAGCGGCCACGATGAGCAGCAGGAACCACGACTCTCCCTTCAGGGCCATTATGAAGACCTGTGAATCAACTAAATACAAATTCAAAAACATAAATGTGTAAATGTGTCTGCCCGTGATAGAAGAAATCATTTTGTTTTCTGGATCGAGAAATGTAATAATAAGTACGTTTGCTAGTATTTTTTATATGTTAACACCTTTAATATCTAAGAAGTGAGTCTACAGTCGTGATATTTCCTTTAAATCTCCTCAGTTAGTTAATTGTGTTCTACTTCATGTGTGAGTACATAGACTAACTGTTTTTTGTCTCCAGTATAATTGTGTTTCTATGGGTTTTCTAGTTGTTATGGAGGCTGTCTCTGTGTGTGCAGATACATGACATAGGTGACTTCCTCCTCGGAGGTTTGGCCATCATACTTCCCTGGTAACCATCTGCGTTACTTCACCTGTGGGATTCTCTGTAGACGTTTGAGGATGGCATGTGGTGAAAAACAAGCGCCACACTGTACATTGTGTACAACATCTTTTCTCCATTACTTCTTCAGGGGACTAGTATCTCTTCTGAAAATCAATAGTTCTCTGTCTCTTTGACATTTTTTGTTTATTCAAGTTGTTTGCTTCCCCGACAATTACCTTTTTTTTTCTTTATAACCAAAACGTATAAGTTGTGATATCAAACAAGTTTTTTTTTCTACAGAATTAAGCGGCTGATGGAACATGACACTAGAACCATCACTCATTGAAAATAATTTCAGAGAACACAAACTCACTTCATACTTTAGCATACAAAAGCACAACAGGTTTTAATAATATTACTTTAGACTTACATTTACAAGGCTTACAAGGAGAAAATTTAGAAAAAAATTTTTTTTCTCCATACAAATACAAAATTGCATTTATACTTACAGAGGTTTTCTCCTGGAGCGATGCGTGAAGAGAAAATTGAAACTAAATGTCGACAAAATGAGGATTTTCGTTGCGAAGTGAGACTGATGTGAGCTGAGTGACGTCCACCTTCCCTCTGCAGAACCACAGGAAGTGCATGCCCTTATACCTGGGTGTGTGTATGTGTTCGTGCGTGTGTGTGTGTGTGTGCGTGCGTGTGAGGGATGGAGAGATTCATCACATAAAATGTGAAATTCAATAGACGTATTCTTCTCAGCCATAACATTACATTTTCAGAGGTGACATAATCATACCATGTTACAGTGATAGGATAACTACACACAGCTCACTCTTTTAAATGAAATGCAAACAACAAAAACCATAAAATCAACATAATGACCTGGCACTATATTATGCAAACAAGTTACATATCCACATGTCATCTGCCAGAAAGGAAATGCCGCGACAATGCAAACACTGGATACGTGTTTGTTTTCCACTCTAGCAGAGATGACTCAGCACATTTAAATGAGCACAAGATTCAGGAACACATTTGAATGTCAGTGTCATTACTGGTCTTGTAATGATTTCAATACAAAAACAAAACAAAGAGAGATTTCTTGTATTTATTTATTTTTCTTCGCCTGAAAATGCAACAGTTTTCAAGGAGGAATGGCACGGGAAACATTTGTTCACTCTTAATAACAGCTCAGTGTTGTTGTTGTTTGTTTTTTTCAACAGTTTATTCTCATTATATTTGATCACACTTTCAGCATCTTCTCCACTGGCTGCTTGTCTCTGTATGTCGGTGAAGAAACACACAACTGAGCTACACATGGGAATCAGCACAACAAGCTGTTGGCTTTATCTCACTCCATGTCGCTGTTTCCTTCCATTCTGGACACAACAGCTGCATGAAGATCTGGGTTTGTGAAGTGATCTGCAACAAAACCAACCGCTTGTTTGTGCATGGTGTTAAGTCTTTTCCTCACTCCATCCTCACAGATTTATCCTTTGCAGACAACTTCTGTTCAATTCAACAATAATTCTGGTCTATTTAGAATATTAAACATCAGCAGGTTGTTTACAAGTATAAGAAACCATACATTGAACATTATGACCATATGAGGACAATATTGGGCAAGTGGTCTTAATGTTATGGCTGGGGTGTCTGTGTTTTGTATTTCAATTAGAAACTTCAAATTAAGATTAAGACACATTTATGAAGGAATAGACATCAGTAAGTGAGTGAGTGAGTGAGTAAAATGCACATTTCACAGATAAAGGTCCAAAAGTGCATTCGACTACATCAGCCAAAGCTAAAAACAGATATAAAAGCAGTAAAGATTTATCAAGTAATTAAAGAAATGGGAGAAGCAGCTAAGGTACAATTAACTATTGACCTCAGGTGTTTGACTCACCTGCAGCAAACTCAAGGACATCAGCCGGCCTTTGGTGAAGGACGTCTCTGAGACGCAATCAGAAGAAATTGGTGCAAACAGAAGCAAACAGAAACAGCATAATGAATGATGAGCAACATCTGAAGTGGGATATTATTTTAACTTAAAGACAAATTCTGAAAACCGTCTTTTTTTTTTAAAGTGCAGGGCAGCAAACCTTAGAAAGTCTCCTATGAGCACGTCCACTTCTGGATGAGACCTCAGATACTTCTCATTGTCGATTCTTGTCTTTATCTGAGTGTTAAGACATTTTTATTTATAGGTTAAATCAATTGAAGCTACAATCACAGACTGAAGAAAAAAAGCATCTATAAACTCACTTTAAACTGCCGCAGTTTCTCCTGCTGCTCGCGGTTTAACACACCGACGTCAGGTTTCACAGTAATGTCTCTCTCAGCCATCATTTCTCTCTAAATGTCGCTTTTGACGGACTTAAAGTCTACAATCAGTGAAGGTTGTTGTTAGCGTGTTGAGCTATACAGCTGAGACCGACACGGCGTCAACAGCTGTTACTATGGAAACGAGGAGCAGCAGTTTGTGGCTTCTGCCACGAGGGGGGGCAACAGATATGAGAAACAACTGGCCACAGTTCATGAACGTTTTTTTTTTTTTTAATAATTCAGTCACATTGGGACTGGGTATTTTAATAAGTAGGCACAGTTTTCTTGAACGAGACCCATATTTGGAATCAATCAAACATGTTAATTCATCACACCTCATTCAGACGCTTCAAAACAGACCTCATGTGGAGTCAAGACTCTTTAAAATAAACCCAGACTTTAATAAATTAACTCATATTTTTTAAACCAGTCATGGACACTGAAGACTATTTGACCTTTTAAAAAATACAGTCAAATTCTTCAATGTAATCCATTTACACAAAGTAATACCTAAAGCTTAGATAACATTATGGTCACCCAAATTGACCTGTAACACACATTATCTTCCTGGGGGAACCCCCCCACCACCAACAATATATAGCTTTAAATCCAAGTAATCCAAGTGACAAAAAACAACAACAACATCTCTACAGGATGTATACAGCAATGAAAATTATATTTAAACAATGCAAAGATAGAAAAATGAACAAGTAGGGGAAAAAAGGGTGAGGTTAGTGGCACAAAATGCTATGAATGGCCTACAAAAATTATTATATTTGTAATAATGAATAATCTCAGATGTACAGATAATGTGCACAACAGAAACGCAAGTAGTATTGTTTTTTTGTAGTAACTCTATCAGGACAGACGTCTTAATTCCCAGCAGGACAACAAGGAGACTTGTTTCTGCCTTCATGAAATACAACCAGTCTTTTATTTTTACAGACTGCAAATCTGCTGACATGATATTCGGTTTATCTTTAGGATTCAGTTTCGCCATCAAGTTAAGAAAGTAACCTCAAAGCCCAACAAATATTACAGTTACCAAAAAACATTGTAAAAGCAGCTTGCAGGACAGGGGAAGCTCTCCAAAAGAGAGGAAAACACATGAATCTTGAACGTTAACAGATTTCTTAAAATAGCTTTTGTCAATCCTTGTAGGATTGAATTTACATACACTGAGAGACAAAATACTTTATAAAACAATACAGCACAAAGTCTGTTAGAGGTACGTTTGGGTTTCAGATAAAGTTAGAAGATAAATGTACAGGTTTTACAAGCTCTTTGTTTCCAGTTTAAGTTCATAATTTTGCCCTCTGTGGCACTGCGTTTGATACTCAGTCATTTCTCCACTTTTACTTCAACAATCACTCCGTCTGCAGAAAGAAGTAACTTGTGTTGTTGAAGTGCATGCCTTCCATCTGCTGTCGTGGTTCTTCTTCTTCTTCCTCTTCTTCTTCATTTTCTTCTTTGTAAATTGGAGGGCCAAAGGTTACCAGGGCCTGCCCTTCCGGGGCTGCTGTTACAGCGGGTGGAGGCGGAGGCACTTCGCCAAACTGGGTGATGACGCTAAGATTGTGGAGCTTGGACAGAAATCTGTCCTTGTGTCTAAAATAGACAAAAAAAAAAAAAATTTATCAAGTTGGCAGAAGTCAGAAATGTAACTTGTACAGGCTTTAACTTTCATTCAGATCATTTTATGTGACAAGGTTTTTGTGGTAGTAAAGAGCATGTTATTATCTATAGTGAACTTGATGGAAATGTAAAAGACACAGATCTCTTCACCTGAAGATGTAGGCCGTCAAAATGAGAGACAACAGGGCAAAAAGTCCGACAACCCACAGGGCAAAGTGTGGCGCCTGGGAAACCTCCGGGGCAATAACTGTGGAAAAAGATGAGGGAGACTTTAACAAATCGTGTGTGTGTGTGTGTGTGTGTGTGTGTGTGTGTGTGTGTGTGTGTGTGTGTGTGTGTGTGTGTGTGTGTGTGAGTGTGTGTGTCTCCAGTGGCCGGTTTGTTGTTGAACCTCAGTTAATATGATGACAATATTTCCTGTTAAAGCCCAGTGGTGGCAGAGGGGATTTTCTCAGCACTAACGACATGCAAGACTTCCTTCTTTTTTTTTTTTTTGTCGCTTTACAGTTCCGTAAACAAACACACATGCGATCAACAGCATTATTTTTGTGTCTGGTCGCAGGCTTACCAACGGACTCTCCATCCGAGCCGGAGCCAGAGCCTTCGATGAGGCTGGTGAGGTCAAACTGTTAGTCAGACGGGGAATTGAGAGGAAAAGTTAAACCTCAAATCATAAGAACTTTTTTTGACATGAACAACTGAGAGTTCAGAGTCTTACCACTGGGGTGGACAAGTCGTCAATCACTGTGACGGCAACTTAAAAAGAGAAGAAAATCCAAACATACATAAATAAAGGCCGCTCATCATCATGAGAGAATTTTTAAGTATTTACAAGATGAAATTGTGATTTATATTTAGGAGAAGGACGCAAAAGCAGAAGAATACATTTATTTAGATTTTTAAATACGAATAGGTTGATTTATTCAAGTTTCTGTGTAAAAGTTTTAAAAAGCATCAGCCATCCATCAGCAATGGAAGTGACAAATTCAAAATTCAAAATACTCAAATACTTTTAGTTTTATGAGTTACCATGAATACGAACTATGAAAGTAGAATTACACCATAAAATCAGCATTTCCTATTTTCAAACCTGGAAGCAGCAACTGAGTATACCCACAGATTGAATTAATATTCAAACATGTTATTCTGCTGTTTAATAAACAATACCATTATTCTTTAGCGAAGAAAATTCCAGATTTATATTTACATTCGTTCACAAAAGAAATTTCCAAAGTGTCATTTTTATCTACTTTTTCTGTTTGAGAAATTTACTTTGAATGGGGATATTTTATATATCTGGGCTGAAAAACATCAGAAAAATAGGATGTGTCGTACTTGCAAATTACTTTAATGCATCCATAACATTTATCGAGCAAATTTACTCAAAGGAAAGTGAAAGTTGAAAAGTTTAAAAAAGCGTGTCAGAGGCTGTTTATATTTCCATTTGATTGGAAAAACTAATCATGAACAAGATGGAAGTACGTTTCTGAAGAGTCCACTGATGATACGATCAGCAACATATATGATGGAACTCGATTCCTTGAATTCAAACTACAGGCGTTTGTCATACGAGTGGGTACAAAAATCAACACGTTTTAAATTTAAACTGAACTTATAGTTGGTATTAATTGTGTGTGTGTGTGTGTGTGTGTGTGTGTGTGTGTGTGTGTGTGTGTGTGTGTGTGTGTGTGTGTGTGTGTGTGTGTGCTTACCTGTCCAACTCCTTTCATAGACAGGTGTGCTCCACTCACTCCACTGCCCGTCGTACTCGTCCTTCGCTCTGAGCTCCATCATGTACTCCTCACCTGGAATCGCATCAGTGATGGCGTAGGAGCGCCAGCCCTCAATCGTCCTCTTCTGTGTGAACACATGAATTCATTTTAATGCCGCAGTCAGAGCGCTAAAGGCCACGGAAGCTCCGCAGACTGCTGCACTCACTTGCGTGTACTCAAGTGAGGACTTGACAGGTCGATACTGGAGCTCGTAGATGAGAGCGTAGTGGCTGTCTTGCTGCTTCCAGGATGACGGTAAGTTCCAGCTGACCCTCATCCTGGACTGGTGTCCCTCCTCCTGCTGGACCGACACGTTTGACGGGGGGTTCGGCTTTACTGGGGACAGAGAACGCAGCTTTCAGTGGACGATCAGCCAGAACCCACACACTGAGTGAGACACGGCCACCTACAAATGTCCAGAGGCGTGAAGTGCAGCAGGTTGCTGGTGGCGCTGCCCGCGATGCCCGTGACGCACAAGTAGGCCATGTGGAGGGTCCTCTGCTCGTCGTCGTTGTAGTCCAGAGCACACCAACAGCGGGAGCGCTGGGACGAGTATGAGCAAGGAAAAGGGCTGAAGGTTGGACGGGTCGTCGCACTGAAATAGATAGAGATAGGTAAAAACAAACATTTATAAAAGAAGGGATGATGTACTGAGAAAAAAAAGAGGCAGGATACACTCGTTTGTGTTCACACAGAAAGGCATCAAACCCACAGCATTTTCATTTACGATGACCGCTATCTCGGTAGAGTAGCATTAGTAGGATATATTAAAGACCGTGTGTTCCTACATTTTACTCAGAAGGAGGTAGCAGTGAGGCTGTTTGACGACGGGCTTCCGAGGCGTCCATTCACAGCGGATTTTACTGCTGGGCGACTTCTTATAGCAGAACAGAGAGGGACTCTCGGGAGGATCTGCAAGGAAGAAACATGCCGCGGTGATGCACAGCTCATATTCATCACTTTGATGCATGTTCAAGCTCACATGACTATAAAAATCTGCTGTACTATTATTATTATCATTCATTCATCTATTTATTTATTCAAATTCTTTAAACATAGTTTTTCGTTAATCTTGTTCTTTTGTTTGATCCCGTTTTGTATACTTAGATTGACTAAAATCTGTCGGAGTTGGACTTTATTGTCTGAAATGTATCATGAAGATGAAGACTGACTGACAATTTAGCATCTAAATAAACGACGTGTCGTGAATGTTACTCACCTGCCACTATCACTTTAACAGAGAACCTCTCCTTGCCTCTATAATGACATGCGTATTTCCCAGAGTCAGTGAGTCTGACTGGAGACAGACTCAGAGAAGCGCCATTCCTCCCGAATGAGATTTCTCCCCAGTCAGTGTCTCCTCTCCCCACGGCGGTCTTGTTCCAGCTCCACCGAGGCCTTGACCTTAGTCCCCTTGTCACCCTGCGGCCTTCCTCCCCCTCCTCATCGCCATAGTCACTCTCCGCCTCCATCTCTTCATCCTCCCAGTCAGATTCCCCTTCAAACTGTGTGTTTGCTCTGGATGTGTGGAACAGATCGGGGGGAGCTGTGAACGCTGGGTCCAGGTTGAGGCCTGCGTCGGTGCCGACTGCAGCCACAGCAGAGTCCGAGTGGTTCCCGTCGCCTGCAGTGGCTTTTAAAGAGTTTTCATCGCTTCGATTTAACACGACAGCGTTGCTCGTCATTTTTTGACTGGTTGGGGTGACATTCAGAGAACTTCTTTCATGGGCTTCTGGGCTTTTTCTGGTCAGGTTTACTTGGACTCCGTCTATCGTCACATGGCCCCTGCAGGTCAGGACCAGCTCACGACCTGGAGATATGACCACGACACCAGGAGGAGGCTCTGTGGAGAAAAGCAAACATACAATCTAGAACGGGAACTCGGTAGAGCGCGTACCTTTGCCAACGTCACATTTGTCACCGTGGAAATCAATGGATTATGAGGTTTTTTGATCCAGCGCACCACTCCTTCCACCATTTCTATCGCTTCATGTTATCACTGCGTGACAGTGATGTACACACAATTTACAATTTATAACTGTAAGAAAGAATTTTGGCATTGGTTAGACATCAAGTGAATTAAAAATGACCGTGTTGTGATTAAAAGACTTTTTTGACCTTTTCATGACCTAGACCTTGACTTTGACCCATTCGTGCTCAATATTTAATTGGACGATCCAGAGATAAAGACAAATGATCCCTGAAATTGTCATGCAATTTGAGTGAATAGTTTTTGTGAAAAACTGGTAAAATACATACACACATCGCATACAAACACATAAATAACATCTGACATCTGATAGAAACCACTGAGTGCTGACTCAATACTTTATAGGTGAGTAGTGCATCTCAAATGTGTTGCCTTTATACAATCACTGCATATTTTCCTTAATTTGTGCTGAATGTCATATTTTGTCACGGTTAATATTGGCCACAGCCACAACAGAGATCGGACACAACGTTGCATAACTAAATTTGACAGCTACTCCGTTCTTCCTCTTTTAAGAGTCTTCACAGTTTCTTTTTCAGTCCCGAGTTACACTTTCTTTGCATCATCCCTCATACTTTTAAAATTGACAGCATTTTATTAAATCTTTAATATTGATTTCATGTGGCGAGTTAGAACAAGAAAAACTCTTTTATCTGTTTGTTTTTTGGTCTCGTATCTATATTTTCAACTACAGTCTGGTGAACATGTGGTGAACAAAAATCACTCCAATGATCTATTTTGACTTATTGCCTTATTTTCCGAATTCTCTTGTGAATATTAAACTGGACTTCACAATATTTGCTTCATATTTATTGCCTTTATTCACATTTTATTTGAGATATAATGAAAACATTTCATTTGAAGACTGAATCGAGCTTTATTTCCCGATTCCCATTAACTTCTGCTCGAATGTATGCTTTAAAGTTACTTGTTCAACCATTTATTCACGCTTTTAATATCGTAAACCCTGTTCATAACCCACTTCTAAGTTTATTTTCTAGTCTAATGTAAATGCGCTAGAGTGCACTGACAGATTATTAATACCAAAAAAAAAAAAAAAAAACAATTCAAACGAACAATCAATGTACTGTTTTAACAAATCGAAATAGTTTATTGTCTATCATTAATTACATAACAACCACACAAACCCTAACGCGGGTGAATATCTCCCGCGAGGTGCGTAATAACTGGACATTTAGGCAAAACAAAAAAAACAAAAAAAGTTTTAGAAATAATTCACGCGCCTGGTGTGTTGGTGGTGGTGTCGGTTTGACCTTCCACCTCAGAAATAAGGTTTACAGTGAGAGCCTACCTTTCCTGGGACAGACTCTGTCTGAGCCGCCGCGGCCCGGGGAGGCGCACAAGAAACACATCCAGAGGAGGAAAATCCTCATTTCTGCTCCACAGCAGCAGGTCCTCACACCATCACTGACAGCACAGGTTCACGCACACTCCCGGGGGGTGGGGGGGTCTGTCACATAGCCACAGCCGATAACTCTCATTTTAATCTCCCACAACAGAGTTGAAGTTCCTCTGTCTCTCAGCGTGAGACCCGTTATTGTGAAATCCCTGCGCTCTTCCTCTTGCCGGGCGCCGTTACGCGGAGGAAATCCTCCTCGCGTCGAGAGAAAACCCTCACCGAAGCTTCAGCGTTTGTTTATTTAAAGTCCGTCACCGCGAGGTCACGGTAATGTCCCTAAGTTTATTTATAATCTAATGTATTATCCAACATTTAATGTAGGGTGTCCGCAAAACAGGCGAATCGTAGAACGCACAGTATATTTCTATAGCAATGGAAAGAGGAATACTTACGCCTGTCTGTCTATCTATCTATCTATCTATCTATCTATCTATCTATCTATCTATCTATCTATCTATCTATCTATCTATCTATCTATCTATCTATCTATCTATCTATCTATCTATCTATCTATCTATCTATCTATCTATCTATCTATCTATCTATCTATCTATCTATGCTTATGTATTTTCTTCAATTACAAAATAAACATGTGTGGTTGTGTTACAACACATATTTATAAGCATGTGTATGCTTGTGTTCTAATCAGATTTGTATACATGGCACCATATTTGCAAGCCTATAAAGGACCTGGAAAAGCCTCTCATGCCGGCATGGACCTGGACCATTTGATTTTACAGTACAAGTGGATTGATGCCTGGCTGCATAGATTAGTTGGACCACTGGGTTTCGTTTGTTCTCACTCAGGAGTGACGGCTGTGTACACTGGGAGGGATTCTGAGTTCAATGTCTTGTTTTGACACATGGGAAAGTACATCACACTCACAACATGTTGATGTGCACAGACAGATGTAAATATGTCAAAATGTATCACGGTACACGCATGTACACAAATACAGCTACATGCATTCAAAGGTTATTAGTGTTATTTTTTTTATTTTTCAAATGCTGTTTTATATGTGCACATTTATCAATTGTCTGCTGATTTCGTGTATTAATTTCTACTCTTCGTGTCATAAAGTAGCATTGACATACCACACACACTTTTGAAAGAAAGACATTTTTATTTAATGGCTCCAGAATCCATAAAATGCTGTTCCCTCCATTCAGAAAGTCTCTAAAATCACATCGTTATTATGTCGTGGGTTCAACGGCTTTAATGGTGACCGAAGCTGTGAATACATGGATGACAGTAATCAGATTAAACGATGTTTTAAGTTGTGCCGTATAAACACTGGTAACAAATCAGATTGGCCCTCTCTGATTGAAATTAGACGGTGGTCTGATCAGAGCAGAGTTCATGTAAACTGCATCCGTGTTAGAGAGATAGAAGGTAATGCCCTTTCATCACTCTTTTCATTGATTACTTGACCAGAACAATAATGCACAGATACGCTTGACTGACGGAACAAAATCAGGCCAATATTTGGCATCACTGAAGCATGATTGTCCTCTTTCCTTCACTTATACAGACAATTTGAAAGCACTTCACTGGAGCGTCTGTAACAACTCTTTTAAGTCACAAAATGACTACCTGTATTCCGAAGACTTTGAAAAACCACCTGCAGAGGTTCAGTCACTGTTGCCTCATGCTTGACCCACGTGTTTCCAAAGTGAGGTTGATTGACCATCACTCACAGGGCGTCTTTATTTCACCACTGTAAGTCCAGAAATTCTATTCTGATTCTAGTGTACAGCACAAGCTCTGTCTCACATCTCTGTTTCAATGCTGGACCTTTAATGTTTTTAACAATAAAACACACCATGGTCTTCCTGTGTTCATCAGATCCTTTCAATTTGAAATATTTGTTAAATCTTTATATGTAATGTGCAACTGTGGAATTTGCATGAGCATTTTTAACATCAATTTCTTTTAATTTCACAACAAATTCAGTTATAAAATGAGATTTTTAACAAAGTAATAGCTATTTCTTTCTATTTTACAGGCCGTCATTATGTAACCACACACACTCGCTTTCACAGGTACAAGTGATTTAAGAGTCACCAGTCAACCTAACGTGAATGTTTTTGAACTGTGGGAGGAAACCGGAGTACACACACACACACACACACACACACACACACACACACACACACACACACACACACACACACACACACACACACACACACACACACACACACACACACACACACACACACACACACACACACACACACACACACACACACTCTGGGACCCCCTCCCCTGAAGCTCTCTGGTGTCCCAGAGGAAAAGGCCCACAGTTTGAAACCCACTGACTTAAATTTACCCAGAAGCCGTTTTTTTTTTTTTTGGTTTGTTTTTTTTATTCTTTCTTATTTTTTAGAAAGGGATTACACGGGCCAGCCTTTGTCAAACCAAAAATGGGTCTAACCTCCAAAGTTAAGCACAGAAAACTTCTTCAAAAGTGCAACTCAAACAGGCCAATATTTAAACATCAATATGATGCAAAACAAAATAGTTTGAAAAAACAACAACAAAAAAAACCAACTTTCGGTATCGTATAAGAAGTAAGAAAAGGAAAAAAAAAAAAACAGCTGAAAAAAGAGGGACACCGGTGTAGCAACAGTTTTCTGTAAATTAAAATATCGTTCTCACTGAGAGCGTTAATCAAAGCAGAGGCTTGTTTATAATCATTAAATGGCAAAAACTTCTGCAGAGAACAATGCTTGCGGCTCACAGTTTGCTTTTCCGCTACATTCATCCCCGGGTCGATTCCAGGAGACGTTGTTTTTGAGGCGTAGATGTGAGTGAAGCTTGTAAAGTGAGAAGCAGAAACAGTCTGGTAGAAAATCAACCAGCAAGTGATCCTCTCGTGTTTCTCAGCCTTTCTTCACACACACACACACATACTGAAACATCTGTAGAAACACAGCACATTCGCACACACTGTCAGAATAATTATCCCACTTAAAATCTTAATTTATATTTGGGGAAGTCCAGGTCAGCAGGATGTACCACTTCCTCCTGTGAATCCCATCGTTCATTTATTTTGAGGACTGTGGTCATTTTCTTCTGACCAGTGTTCTGTCCATTCTTGTGAAACCTCCAGAGAAGAGCACGGAGCGTCCCGTACAGGTGTGCAGACGTCTCAGAAACTGTGGCCAAGATGGGGTTCGTCCCTCTGTCGTGTGAGGTTCACACGCTCTCGCTGGTTTTCTTGGCGACAGAAGGCGACACTGTGCTGCTGGACGCGCCGCCTCGAGTAGCAATGGCCTTCCAGCCGAACAGAGCTTCCTATTGGACGAGAGAGGAAAGTTAAAGGTTAGCAGCTTTGAAAAAAAGGTTCACTTGTGGAGAGACTTGAACATCTCAACCCGTTCAGGTTTTACTCACTATTATACTTTTGGGGACTTTTGACGTTCGATGTCATTTAAGAATAATCAAATCTTTTGGAAAGTAAATTACTGACCAGTACTTCATATACTTTATCATTATCATATGTACAGCCTGTACAGTGTCTCAAAATACAATATTTAGCAGAAAAAGAAAGCATGAATTACTATGGAGCAACACACATACTGTCATGTGCACTATTTTCATGTTCCTAAAGCATCTTCCACCATATCTTTTTTGTATTTTTAAGTTGAGGGGAACAACTTTGATTAAAAGATGCTGAGTCAAACCAATGTGAAAGTCTCATGCATTGTCATGAATGTGTACAATTTCAAAACTAAACAAGCTACTAAAGTGTTTTACACAATTTTAAAATTAATCTACACAGTGCTTGTTATGAAAGAATTATTGTTTAAAGAAAGAGAAAAATAAATTATGAGTTATCGCAGAAGGGAAATGCCTGATAAACTGCCTGCTTTCACACTAAACACAGAATAAACCTTTCATGTTGATGATGGAATATAGTCCATTTGATTAAATAGACCTTATCTAGAAACAAGCAACCCTAAAATGAAGGAACAATGAATAACCAAAAACTATTCCGAGTTTTGAAATAATCCCTGTGGAAACTGCAGTCACACACACACACACGACACAAAAACACAAAGCAATGCTGTGTGTTGGTCTAAATGCAATGTGGTGGTGATAAAAACAAAAAAGGAAATGTAAATTAGAATGCTTGAAATGTTTGATGGTGTGGTTCTATCTCGGCGCAGTGATGTTTTGAGAAAAACACAGTGAATGTCTTTGTTACAGTCACGATATGATTTCCTATCCTGTGTGTTTCTTGATACCGTTGTGTGTACCGGGAGGAGAGGACAGTAACTGACCTGCACAGCCCCCAGAGAGAGCGTCCAGCCTCCAGGCGAGTCCTCCCCGTGGGGCCGCGCTGCAGCCGGGGCGACGGAGCTGGAGGCCTGAGCTGCACCCTGAGGTTCGGCATCTTCTGGAGCTGCGGCGAGAGACGGCGGGCTTTGTGGGAACGAAACCCGGACAGCCTGTGTGTTCTGAGCTGGCGCACTGATTGTTTCCTCCTCGATGGGCGTATCCTGAGAGCCGCCCAGAACGGAGGAAGAGTTCGAGAGTGGCGGGACGGACCCGGAGAGGCAGCTGGGTGCCGGACTGCACTCGCCCGAGGTGCTGGGGGGAGTGTTAGTGAGAGTCGTTCTCTTCCTGCGGAGCGTGTCGATCCAGCTCGAGCTGTGTCTGGAGGCGAAGGTGGCCAGAGCCAGGGACGACAGCCGCATGTTTTTCCCCGAAGTGATCAGCTCTCCAAAGCCCTCCTGGTGGGCAAAGGCGTAGCCCGACCTCCTGGAGCCGCTGCGGACCCCCAGCCGGCCCTCTGACACGCTGCCCACGTCACGCCAGGCGCCGGCGGCACTGCGACCGGCCAGCTTCCGTCTCTTCTGTCGCACTAACTGAGTGTAACGCACCTGAGGAAGGGCCAGAGGATACAGAGGGTTTTAGCTTGTAGCCTTGGTGATATGTACAGGAGGTGAGGAAATAGTACTGGAAAAATATTTACTGTTAAATTGTGTCTCATACTCCTAAAACCGATAGAAAAACTACAGAAAGTTTTAGTTACTTTTTTTTACTATATTAAAATGCACATTTCTCAATTGAAGTAAATATACTGACACTTTGACCGTTAGTTTTATACATGCAGTACCTGTAGATTTAATGCAGGGATTTTTTTTTTTTTTTAAACCTGTATGTCTTCAAAAGAGCAGATCAAAAGGTTTCATTCAAACTGTGCTTGTAATCAGTAGTGAATGGAAAAGCATGTACTTTGTGAATCGATCAAAGTCTTTGTCAACTTAATTTTTTTATTCTCATGTATCAGCTTATGTTAAAAATAAATAAATCTAAATTTATGCCCAGAAGAAAAACCCGGCAGTGACCACAGAGAAAGAACATCTAATTTGAAAAAGGAACTTCCTCACACCACCTTGACATCGGTTTTGGTTGACTTCTCAGCTGCTGCATGACTCACTGACCGTGAAACTAAAATCCAGAGGCCTTTACTTCATCTACTGAAAGCAGCTCGTGTCATCGGAATACACTGATAAAGTCAATATTTGCAGGGTGTTTAGAGTGCGGGAGGCGAGTGACGGTAAGCACGAGCTCATTATCCCCAACAACACACACTCAGATGTTTTAACTTGTTAATCATTGGCCCGGGTAGGTATGAAGCTGACATACTGGAAAGACAGTTACACATGTCGCAACAGCAGAGATGGACAAATCAGAGTGAAAAATAGTTTTTTGTTTTTTTTTGTGTGTGTGTGTTTTCTCACCGTGTCTGAGAGCTGAGGTTTGAGGTCCAGCTTGAGGAAGCGGAACGCCAAAACTGGAACGATGCATATCACTGTCGCCAATGCAATCGTTAACCACACCACCGGTTGCAATAATGTGCTCTGAGCGCTGCCTATACACACACACACACACACACACACACACACACACACACACACACACACACACACACACACACACACAAAAGTGCATTACAAATTTTTCGTACTACACAAATACAGTATGTTGAATATTAAACCTTTTAATAATCTCACAGTACATTTAAATATTTAATTGAATTTAAATCATTTATCATACCAATTCAGAATTAAATTTCCTCTTCACTTCTACCTCTGTTTTATCTTATTAGAACACGCATTTTGAAAATAAATTCACTATTTAAGTCACGTGTGAGACCTCCTGTAATGATCACAATTAACTTATAAATGTACCATAAATACTATAATGTAAATAATATTGTAATTCATAGGAGTGATTATAGCTGTAATAGTGCTAGTAGTAAACATATCAGTCCATTTATTCCTAATAAATTGATTATTCCTTCTCATGCCATTAGATTGTGATCAGGATTTATTTTACTCTTGTTAATCTTGTCAAGTGTCTCTATTGTTCATGCATCTCACAACATCGTGTCCCTTGTCCGAGCTTCTTATACAGACTTTCACCATTTTATTATGTGAAAACAAAAAAAGAAAAAAAGGCAACCCCTCCCACCAAAATAAATAAATAAATAATTTTTAAAAATCCCCAATCTCTATCTGTATACAGACAACAGTAATTTAAGTATGTCAGTATAACGTTGCTACATCGATATATGACTTGCTGGCTGAAGTTTGTTGACGTGGTTGTGACAGAGGAATACTGAGAAAGCAGGGGACCAACCTACGAAGTGGAACTGATTGGGAAAGATCCTGAACAGGGTCTGACTGTTCAGAGCAAACATGATGGTGAAATACAAGGCCAGAGAGCCCCACACAAACACATGGTTGAAGACCGTCCAGAAGCCCGTGTCGAGAACGATCTGCAAAGACACACAAACAAACAGGCACACAGAGAAAGAAAGAAAGAAAGGAAGAAAGAAAAAGCAGCCGAGGAGCACAGTTAATACAGGAAAGTAGAACAAACAATATTTAAATGGAGCCGTGCAGAGAGGCGGACGCCACTCTGGATTTACTCGCCTGCACGCTGACCACAATAACCAGGGCCGTTGCCGTGGTGACCGCAAAGGTCTGGTAGTCGGCGAGGGGCACGCCGGTGCTCTGAGTGGCGTCTGACAGGATGGCGTAGGGTACAAAAAACAGCACCACTGACGTGTAGATGCCCTGGGCGATGCAGATGAAGAACTCTCTCTTGTTGAAGAGCAGGTTGAGCTGCCCGGGCTCGTACAGCTTCGGATACTCCAGGCTTCTCTGCTCAGGAACATCCTGGCCAGCGTGAGAAGATGAGCCTCCATCACTAAAACTGAACCTCAGCAACTCGCACTCTTCCTGTTGAACGCTCGACTTCTGAATGTTCTTCACACATTTAGGTTTTAGCTGCTATGTTAATCGATAAACATCAGATTTCATTTTCTGCGGAACATGAATGCTTAGAAATGTATGTTTCGGTTAAAGCGATAAATTGAAGACCTGGTCAAAGATCCCCATGGCCAGCACAGGGAGCGATGTGTAGACGATGTTGTAGAGAGTGATGAAGTATTGATCATATACCGTCTGCAAGACGAAGGAGACAAAGAAACACATGGACAGTGTTAAAACGAAGCAGTTCTTGATGTTGCGGTTCCATCACGACGGTGGAAGTCTGACCTGAGCGGAGAAGCCGCAGAAGAAGCCAAACCAAAAGTGCACCATGGTGAAGGCAAAGTTCTTGTAGAAGAAGTAGCAGAGGAAGCGGCACATGCGCAGGTAGGACCAGCGGCCGTGGACCAGCAGGAGTCTCTGGAGGAAGCGAAACTGGGAGAAGGAATAGTCGCTGGCCAGCACCGCCTGGATCCCCTCCTGACCTGAGATACCGACTCCAATGTGAGCGCCTGTTGCAGCGAGAAGAACACAAACAAGCAGTGAATTCGGGAGGGCCGGAATTTTATCTCAAACTTAAGGGCAGGGACGTTTGCAAATTCTTCCTGTGCAAGTTGGGAGTTTTCTCTGAGTTCTCCAATTTCGCCCAAACCAGAAACCATATATCTTAATTTTCACTGATTGAAAAGATGCATCTTTAAAAAAAAAAAGAGAGAGAAGATAATGTAGAAAATATTCTATTTTTTAAACATGGGAAATTACCAGATGTAAACCAAACCTGCACAGCAAAGCGCCATTACTTGTATCCCTGCAATGTCCTTACACAAATTCATTACAGGAAATCGATTGCACATGCGGACATGATGTAGAGCTGCAGACACACGCACAAAACGATGCAATAGTTTGATTACTCTATACAGCTGCTGCATTTTACAGAGTCATCACAACTTGCGTGATATATTTGGATAGGGTTTTTCTCAGCTAAAATCAGGATTCAAACTCAAATCCTGAAGCCCCACACTTAAGGACCATGTTTAATATGTCCCTATGGCCATCAGATACACTACTATTTGAGATGTAAAAGTTTGTGATGTAAAGATAAAACTTGATAGTAAGGTTTTACCTTTAGCTACATCTTCAGTGTGCCTTCATCGTTTCACACACGTCTTTCAAAGTGCAGCCGAACATATGTGACATGTGGAAAACGTCCTCATTTTGGGCTGAATTAACTTTTTTTTTAATCTGCAGGTGGGAAATGTTCTTTTGTTTCCCCTTCTTCTGAGAACTGGAAACCAGTTTCAACCACATGAAGACACACATTTCCACAGAGCCCTCGTCACTACTTGTAACATACCGGTAGTTAAAGGACGTCAAACCCTCGGCCTCTGCTGAGAACCTCCATTGCTCAAACGTAGACACAACAACAACAACCACCACATGGCCAAACTGAACTTCTCCCTTTTCTCTCTCAGTCTCAACAGTAACTCACTTTGCACTTCTTCTGCTTCTTCCCTGATTCAATCCGGACCACACAACTCACTTTTGATCATGCTAATGTCGTTGGCGCCGTCCCCGATAGCCAAGGTGACGGCCTTCTTGTGCTTCTTGATGAGCTCCACCACCTGAGCTTTCTGCAGCGGCGTCACTCGGCAGCAGATCACCGCTTTGCACGCGCAAGCCGTCGACACAAACTCCGACTCCATGTCTGCCTCGAGTGCGTGGGCCTACCGGGAAGCAAACGAGAGAGAGAGAGAGAGAGAGAGAGAGAGAGAGAGAGAGAGAGAGAGAGAGAGAGAGAGTGAGGTGAAAGAGACTGAGTAAAAGAAAACAGTGGAGAGTACATTTGTGTGGTTGTCGTACCAGACTGTGACCATTGATCACAAGGGCAAACTCTCCAGAGATGTTGTCCATTAAGTTAGAGGGAGAAGAATGCAGCTGTTTCCCTCCTTCTTGTCCTCCATTTCCATGTTCCCCTCCTCCCTTCCTCGCTGCACCATCTCCTTCTTGTCCTTCACTGAACCCGTTCCTCTCCAAACAGGCCTCAGCAAATCCCTCCATTCCTCCCTCTTTCTCTCTGGTTTGTGACATCTCAATCATTCTTTCTCTCGCCCTCCTGAAGAGAAACAGAGTTTGGTCATGTCACCGGTGCTTTTCTATTCTTCCGAGAATAAACAGAAAATTGTCAAGCTTGAAGAGAAACAGAGAAAATGCATTAAAACATTTTTTTGGTTTTACTTTCTTACATTTCTTTTATGGTTTTACTCTTTGCATTGACTGCAGAGGCCAAATCAGAACACATAAAACCACACTGGGCACTGCTCAGTCGTTGAAAAGTAGCGGGACCGTGGCGTTGCCACACCTACTCTGCAGTCAAGCATGAACTCCTCAGTTTATTTTGGTGCAGCAGCTGTCCTGTGCGACTTGAAATCACTATATGGGCCCTTCAGTGCAGAGAAGCAGAGACTTGTGGGTCGACGGACAGACGGGACTGACCTGAGCTCCTGCCGTACGCTCTGGACCGTGTGACCGCCGATGATGAACACTTCAGTCATATCGTCTGTCAGCATCTTGCAGGAATAACCGATGTTCACAGCCGTCTCTGAACGAGAGGACACAACACGACTGAGTACAGCTAAGCCTTTTGCAGGAACACAAGGAAACGACACAACAAGAACACAGGTGTCATGTTTCATCGTGGAAAAGTCGTAATGTCATCTTTCAGTGCACTGCAGTTTAAAATTCATGGCAGAAGACAGTATATAGTTTAGGAAAGAGGGAAACAAGCTCATCATTGCATACATCAATCATGATGAAATAAATATATGATATATGACCTTTTCATACTATATTCATAAAAATTTACTGAACTGTTTTCTGTTTTTATTTTGTTTTACATAAGTAACAATTGTTATAAAACCGAATATAAAGTTTTTTAGTTAAAACAATCAATTGCACAGAAGTGTTGAGATGGACTAAGATGATTTATTGTTATAGGTGTGTGCAAACTAAATGGTAACATTTTTTTTTTGTTTTTCCAAAATGGTTGCCATGTTGAGTAGAATCAGATTTACTTCTGAAATGTCCCCCTCTCCTCGTCCAAAGTTCCAGTTTGACAGCATTCCCAGTAGGAAATCTGACAATTCCTTCCTCCCAGTGACTTATAAATATACCAGATATATATAGTGGTCATATTATACTATATTGTTACATAACTAATGTCCACATTTGAGATCCAATGTCACACAACCTGATCTGGTCTGGATGCAATTCAGTATTTTAAAGTCCTTTTATTCCATTGTAGTTCAGAACGAATGGTTTCTGTACTTTGGGTGGATTCATTCATAGTGTCTGTGTGCCGTGACAACAAGGGAGCGGCAATATGAATACATGCATGACCGAGCAAGGCATCCACACAGCCACAGAGGAGCCTGCAGTGATGCTGCAGTGCTTCATCTGGTCGCCTCAACATGATGTGGCTCCGCATGGGTTTGAATTTTGCAACTTGGTGTTTTTCAGACATTGGCTTTTAAGCTACAGGAGTGTGTAAAATGTGTGCATCTCACCCTGCTTATCTCCAGTGAGAACCCAGATCTTGATGTTGGCCAGGGAGAGGACGGCAATGGTCTCTGGGACTCCTTCCTGCAGCTTGTCTTCGATAGCCGTGGCACCCAGGAGCTAGACACACATATACATGTGTACACGATTTTATAATCCAGCAAAGACATTGAGAAAGAGCTTAACAACAATTCGCATCGTGACAGGAAATACTATGAATAGTGCAAATCAGTTTAAAAAGCAAACAAAACAGTGCAAAACCATTCCGCTCAAAACAGATTTACAGCCTGAATGTGACCACAAAGTTCCTCTTTTCAAAACACTCTTTTTACTTTGCTTTGAGACAAAAAGCATAGAATAGCTTTGAGCAACAATGATAATGATAATATAAGTCAGCCTGACCACATAAAATACAGACAAATTAAATTCAGGTACAAGACAGGTGCACTCAAACTACTTCACTGACCATCATATCTTGTTCTATTTGCTCATAAACAGCCGCCAGCCTGTCTTCGCGGCAGTCGGTGGCTTTGTCCGCGTGGCTGTGGCTCTCCGACCAGGACTCCCATTCGTCCTCCGAAAGATCTCTGTAGGCGAGAGCCAGCGTCCGTAACCCATCGGCTGCATACTCCTAGAGAACAAAACACAGGCACAAATAATGTAACCACAAACAGAGCATGCATGGAAATGCACGTTTTGAACATACAGCTGTTTATACAACCCTAAAACTGTTTGATTTAATGTTCATTATATCCTCACAGATTTTACGTTCTGTAAAAATCTAGAAAGATGACACTAGGTGGCAGTGCAGCTCCATTCAACCTTCTGACGTGTTCCTGGGACCGCTGGTGTGATTACATACGTTTAGATGGTCTGAGGTGACAATTGTCAGTTCCTGGTTACACTGGTGGAGTCTCTCCAGCAGCACAGTGTCGGCGCCTTTACAGTACAGACGGATCCTGCCCTCTGGGTTACGCACTGAAAGTGAAAAACGGGGTGGGATGAAAGCAAAGACAATACTCAATGGCACTGAATCTTTCTCTCATAAAGTGTGTCACACAGCCGATCTGGATGATGTCAGTCTAACACTGACTCATGAGTGAGTACTCGGTGTGTTTACAACACTGCAACTGATTAATGACCTGTGTCTGTCTGCAGCTTTTAAAAAATAAATCCTGGTGCATCACAGAAAGGATCAAATATATGTCTGACAAGCACTCATTTCAAGTCATCTTGTGGATAATACAGATTAAGGAGAGATCGGAGAAATATCAAGGAAAGAACTAGCCAATGAGGCATATTGTTAAAAAGTGATTACAATGGAAAAATCTTTCACAGGATGTACATAAGTTAGACTCTACTCTCTCTATAAAGCCAGTATTGTGTTGTCTTTTGCAAAATATAACATTTTACAACCAGCACTTGTCAGTAAATAAAATGGGATATTTAAAATAAAATCTAAATAGCAAATAATATACACATATTGCACGTTCGATAGTTGTTGTTTTTTTACCTACAGTCAGATGACAAAAAGACTGTTGACTCTTTCGCACCTATAACAGACATCCTCTTGCGTATGTTGTTGAAGTCCAGTATGGCCAGCAGTGAGTAGGTGACCCTCCGGCCCATCTCCGTGGTGGTGATGGTCCCGGGTGTTCGAGAGCGAAACACAAAGCCAAAGTTCCTGGCGGCTGTCACGAGAGCACCCTCATCTGGAGACTGAGCTTTATAAACAAGCTCTCCTGTGTGGGACACAAATACATAACAAACAATAAGCAACTGGTGTCATTCTTCGCTGTTACTTGATTTATTCTGTCTTATCACCTTCGCTCTTCTCCTCACTCATGACAGTGTGACAGAGAGACAGCAGGCGGAAAAACTCCTGAGTGTGAGGGTCTCCAACTTTGACTGATTCGAGCAGCTTGTCATCATAGAAACAGAAGTCTGAGTCTGCCAGAGGGTTGAAGGGGCTGAAGTCGATCCTCTGAGGGGGGAACAAGAGATTCTGGTAACTACTCCATAAACTCGCAGCGCACAAAGTGCGTAAAAATGGCATGGAGAATAAAAATGGCTACTTACCTTTGGCTGACTTTCCAGTGGATCCGTTACTTCCCCTGACAGGAACACAAGCATGATTTAAAACCTGTGTTTATTCTTTGTATGCAGTCGGGATGCATGTTCTTGTGCATTTACCGTATGTCTGTCCGTTGATGGAGCACTTGTTGAAGCTCATGATGTTCTGAGTGAGGGTCCCGGTCTTGTCACTGAAGATATATTCAACCTAAGAGAAACAATGACAACAAAAACACTAAATAGAACATGCTCTCCTGTTTCCTGCTCTTTAAACATTTGTTTTTCTTTCATTTTTCATTTCCGAACCTTCTACCCTTCATCACCTTCATATCCAGGATGCACTTTCTCTATTTTCTTCAGTCATCAGGAAAGTTTAGAGAAAGTCATCAAGAAAACAAAATGCCTTCCTTGACTGTCGCCAGCATCCTTTTAGTTTTAACAATCCTTTTAGTCTTGATGTAAGTTTTATGTTTCCAAAAGGAACACTACGGCTCCATTCATTAGATGCATAATTAACTACAATTGATAGTAACATTTTGTTTATAAAAATCTCAGCTAAATTAATGAAGTGCTGACAGTAAAACAAATGCTCTGATCGACAGACAAGCGGGCAGAACCTACGAGCAGTAAACATAATGGAATATACCCCGGGTGTGTTTAGAGAGGGTTGTTTCCTGGCAGGGTTGATTCCCATGCTAGCATGTCTTATCCCCTGTAGTCTTATAGAAATTACAATAATTTTGAGAAACTTTGAGAAATACGCATCAATTTGAGGTGCTTGTTTGGTCTCCTGGTGAAATAGCGTTGCTCACTATGGTCCTATCGTTGTGTCTCCCAAACAGAGACTGGACCCGCCGTGTGTCTGCCCACCTGACCCAGCTCCTCGTTTAAAGTGGTAGTTCTGGCCTCGGCCGCTGTGTTGCACTGAGAGCAGAACATCTTCTGGTCCCAGTTAATGAAGTAGCTGTGACCCAGTCTGATCACCTCCACACTGGGCGAGATACAGAGAGAGAGAGAGAGAGAGAGAGAGAGAGAGACAGAGAGAGAGAGAGAGAGAGAGAGAGAGAGAGAGAGAGAGAGAGAGAGAGAGAGAGAGAGAGAGAGAGAGAGAGAGAGAGAGAGAGAGAGGGAGGGGGTTATCAAAACAGTAAGACTTTGTAATGGTCACTGTTACAGTGGCACTGCTCTTAACAAAACAACCATGCCATGATGAGAATACATCAGTGCACTAATCTGCACCTGTTCTAATCCGATTCCTTTATCAATGTCTTATTCAAGAGGAAAATGTTGATCTTTTATGTGAGAAGGAAATGTGTACCTCGCAATATGATCAAAAGAAGATGTTTTTACAAGGTGTATTATTTGCTACTTCACAAAAAAATGTCTGTATAAAGTGGGACTCTCAGAGTGAAAAAAACCCATAAAAACCTTAAGACTATTTTAATCTTAACTCAAACATATAAATCACTTTGAATTACATCTGTGGCATCAGGATTATTCAGAATATTAGTGAGCAGGGTGTGATTTGTGATGGGAGAGATTCTGGTAGAGGGACACTTATAGCAGTATGTTTTATTCTCTTATTTGTTTTTGAAGAAATCATAAATAAAAAGGAACGAGTGGAGTTAAAAACTGATGGTGATCTTAATAAAATGTGTATTTTAGAACTGAATATAACATGTATGTTATTAAAGACAAAGTACAGTTTTGAAGTAAGTTCCAGTACAAAACAACGAGGGTGACAGGTTCAATGGTTGCAGGGCATATATATGAAGATTTATCTGAAAGTTGAAGCCATGAACAAACTTCTTATTGTCCCTTTTTGTCTTCCGTGGTTGTAAATGATTGGCACACTAGCCCTGACCAGTTTTAGTTTTATGGGAGGAAGAGTGACTACATTTTGAAAATACATTTACTTTGACATATTTGCCCCCACATTTTCAAAACAGCTTAATTTAAAGAACAAAAACAACTCCAACCATATGTTTTGTCTGTCAAGGGTGTCACATCAGTGTTGACAGACCATCAAGGCCATTGGCTCACATTATAGCACGACTATGGGGTTACAATAGTGTGGTGCTTTGAGACGGGCCGGCACAGTTGGTGTAAACAGCAAGTCGTCAGCATTAATGTCCCATCTTTTGTTTCCTATTTGTTTTGCATTGTTTTGTCTCACATAAACTTTTCACTTTGGACCTCTTCCTACCTGACATAAAGAGAGATAGGCACCACGGTGTTGAGAATGATGATGTAGGACCAAAAAGAGAGGAAGGCGGAGAACAAGAAGTTGTCCACCGGCGGGTCCCAGGGCAGGTAGCTCTGAAAAAGTGAGCCCACCTGGCTCTCCCACACTGCGTTGCCCACGGCGAGGATCACACCCATACACACCAGGAAGCAAAAGATCTGACAGAGATGCACAGATGGGAGTCACAGTCAGGACAGTGAGGGAGCAATCATGGGGTTTCAAACGCCTATCATACATTTGGATCTGTAACCTGTTTAGCCTAAATGAGGAGAGAGTACATTACTGGGATATAGATATATGAAACTAAATTTAAGCCTCTGAGATCATGTCCTGAAATAGTCATGAGCCATGAAAGTGAGAGGTTTGGGGTGTCCTACCCAAAGGACCAGAGTGTTCATCAGGCGATCGATGCTCGTACGCTTAAACTTGGCGCGACCGCTGTTCTGCATGAGCTTGGTGTCCGGGCCTTCGACAGACGCAGGATCACAGTGAGATTTCTAAACATTTCCCAGGTGTGTCCTCATGTGCAAATAGTCACACACCTGCAAAGATGACCAAGCCATAGCAGGCTTCGGTGTTGCGGAGCACGCATCCTCGAAGCAGCATGTTCTGATTGGTCAGGGGGTATTTCTTGTCCCTCCAGTACAGAGTCCCGCAAAAACGATCCAGCTTGTTGTTGGGTGGCTCGCACACGACCTCACCTTCACACAAAGAAGAGGAAGGACAAGTGGAGAAACACACAGACAGTCGAATTAGATCTGATGAGGAGCTTGACTTAAATGAAACGTCCGGATGAGATCCAGCTGTTGTCGGATCCTAAACACACACGTAGAAGTAGATGCATACATATTTGTAAGCTGATATGAGGCCGAGTGGGGGGTTGGTTTGCTGCAGTAATGCATTTTCCTGCGCAGGTGAGGGATGTGTGGGCGTGCTTTTGCTGACACAATGCTCCTTCGATGTGCATGCGGGTGGGTGGGAAATGATAGGCTGTCATTCAGTGGTGGCAGACGAGTGCAGAATGTGTGTGTGTGTGTGTGTGTGTGTGTGTGTGTGTGTGAATATTTCATGTGCATCTTTTAATGTCAATATGCAAGACTAACAAGGATAAAGAGACATGAATGTGGCACACAATGAAAACCAGTGTATAATTTTAAGAGAGAACAATTTTGTGCTGAATTCTCACCATCAAATGAAGCCAAGTTGTTGGAGTCTCCAAGTTCACACGTTACTGACACAGACTGACGCACTTTCATGTTCGTCTCTCTGCAAGATGATAAGACACACTTTTAGATGATGCTCATGCAGGTCGTCAGACGGCTGTTATTTTTGCGAGAAGGCACAAGCGTGTGCGTTTTCAGACCCGTCCAGCTCGGCTGTCTCGATGTAACAGAGCCCGTGAGGTTCAGTGCTGGACAACAGGAGCAGGTCAGCCTGGAAACAGATACAATAACTGTGGTTAGTATCGACTGCACGGCGCAGACAGCACAGATTTAGAAAGGCGACATTTAGGTGACAGTTTGCATTAATCACTCCGGTAGGTGAAATTAATTAAACATGTTAGTGACTGACTTCAGCAATTCTACAACACCGACTTTGGCGCAATTCAAAAATAGGAATTATCATTGTGCCTATTTGTCTAAACTCTCCTATTCCTATCTTGTTATGGCTGAAACGATTTTGCCTGCATCCTAACAACATGAACTCCTACAACTTTTATGAGATCAAGGAAATTACAAAAAAACCAAAACAAACAATAGATAAATAAAGCTTTGAGGCCATTCGCTCAATCCACCAGTGTGTCACACTAATGGAACAAAGGGCATCATCAAAAACATACAGCAATGTTCAAAAACGGCACGTGATGTGACAATTCCACAGCCGTAAAAATCGCCTCAGTCAATAAAGTAACAAGAAAGTGAATTAAAACTAGGGGAATGCTTCAGCACCGCTCTCATTTGTTGATGTGCGTCAATGTCTTGGCGATGACACACTTACTGCCACAAACTGGTTGTTTTCCAGCTTAATGATATCGCCCACTCGAACATTCAGCCACTTTTCATTCTGAAGCCTGCGACAGAGGGCCAAAGTCAAAGCAGTAAAGAGATGTAGGGAAAAAAGGAAGCATAGAAGTAATTGACATGATATATAAAACTGCGTAGGCTCAATAAAAAAAAATTAAAAAATAAAATGCTATTTAAATGACTCACGAGCCCCGGATGAGGACCTGAGACTGTCGATTGTTCACTTGGTTGTCGCTCTTATGACGAAACTAGGAAGCAAGAAAAATCCCTGTGAGCTCATCTGGTTATTTGCCAGGTGGTCATTCATTATTATCTCAGCTGTAAGCTGGGGAGCTCATGTGCTTCAGATCGTACTCACATAGTCGTCTGTTGCATCCTTTACTGCGGTGATGCTCAGCACCAGAGCTAAAGGCACGATGGTAGTGAACCAGGAGAGGGAGGAGATCTGAGGGATCAACTGGACACAGGCAGAGACACGGGAACTTTGAATATTGTTAGAGGAGAGAGACACAGGAGCCGAGGACGTTTTCATCAAACAGTTTTTGTTTCATTTTCGTGCAAAAAACATGATTCCTCATCGGACTTTTAGTCCCGTCTGTTCTCTCTTGCAAAGCTTAATTTATATTTTTTAACGATTTGGACTCTTTACGTTAACAGTATGGAGCAAAAATAAACATAAACAGAGGAGATAAATGGCACGCACACACAGACACACACTAACCTGCAGTATGAGCAGGAAGAGAAAGTACGTGTTGGCTACTTCCTGGAACTGCTCAAACAGGTTGACGGGCAGAAAGGTGATGACGTTGTACTTGGATGTCATGATGCAGTTACTCTGATGAAAAAGGTTGAAAGATAATACATCATTTTGTCGAGGCTCAATCATGTAAGTGATTTTGGACCCACAATCTACATGTTTCAGGTTTGAAGTGCATGAGAAAATGACCTTACTGCATACTGAAACTTTTCGTTGTACTCTCTGTCGTTGGCTCTGACCCTTCTTTCCTCCTCTGGAAAAACAAAAGGCACAAGGTGAGACATTAGCATTGAAATGTCATGAAAACCAAAAGATGTCAAACAACTGCAATCACGCGAGGTGTGCTGCAAACAGTCATTCGGCAGCAATGTTATAAGTGTTATCATTTAATGATCTTGGGCAAAAGAAGAGGACAGACACAAGAACAGGCAAATATTTCAGTGTATTTATCCATAGATCAGTGGCCAGTGACGTAGAGAGTACGCAGCATTGTTTCCATGTTGTCGATAAACGCCAGACACAATCATTCTGTCTTACACTAAAACTGATGAACATAAAAGAAAAGCCCCGGGATCTTTAATGACCTGCTGCTTCTGTCTTGTTAAGGACCGGATGTTCAGTCTGGGTCAGACAAACAATCAAGCACGACTGCAAGCATCAACACGAGTACTGGCACTAATTTCACACAAATGAACCAAGAGAACATTTATGTTTAACATTTCAGAGACTTATACATTAAATAATCCAATGTCTTCTTGTATGAGTTTCCTCCTTCTGACCCTGCTTTTTAACCTCCTGCTTTTTTTTTTTTTTTAGGTTTCATGTTGACGCAGAGTATGTTGGGAGTGTCTCCTCTAATATTGATGAGATGGCTGATAAAACAAAATGACCGGCCTGTTTTGCACAATGCAACTCACTGTTTATACGCCTGTGTGCTGGTCAATAAATGCAGATTGTAATAAATAGAGATAATGCAGCTCCAAAACAAACAAAGTCCTTAACATACTGTTCACTGATGGCTGAGAGGCAATGAGGCGCCAGAGGAAGGGACATCACACGGCAGAAGCCATTGCCCTATAATCACTTGCACACACATAAACAAATGCACTGTGGTTTCCTGTGTTTTTTGCAGCACCGTGAAGACCTCTCACCATGCATGTACAGCTCATAACCTACATCTTTGTCCCTGCTTGTCTTCACTGAAAACAGGCCACTCAAAAACAAAACAAAAAAAAATCCCATTAGATCTCTGCTTTGTTGTCAGATCACAAGACAGATTTGTTCTGGGAGAGGAGCTCTGCTCGGCCACAGACCAGCTGAGCTGCTGTCTCAGCGGATATTGTCAATTTGGAAGACAATTATTATTATTTTTTTTTGTGTTCTCATTTCTACTGTGATTGAGAAGAATTTCAAGTGAAGTGAAGCAGCAGTGGCGATACGGGTGAAGTCCTTTATCGTTTCCTTGTTATTTTGAAGAACACATTAGAAAAGGCATCTGCTGTGGATGAAATATCGCATCAAGTGCATGCAGGACACAAACATCCTAATATTTTATATTGGGGCGGCATGCTGGTGTAGTGTTTGGGACACTAACAAGGAAAACCCATTTAATTTGAACTCTTCTTATCATCCCCCTTCACGTTCTGTTTCCTCTTGCATTTTTTTTCTTCTCTCCCTGAAGGTCATGTTGATGTTTTCCGTGGCACGTGTACCCCAGAGAGATACCTGCCGACCTAACGTGCAAGGCTGCATTAAGTCTCGTTGCAGCGGGCAATATGCATGTGCCAAGTCGGATCAGCACCGAGGCATTCCAGAATCTATTGTCGGTACCAAACTGTGTCTGACCCAGCTATTCCGGTGCAAGCTGACCCACTCAGCCCAAATGCTTGAGCATCTTTAGCAAATCGCTCAGTAAGTGTTTAATGTCTCTGACAACTTCAAGGGCATTAAAAGCCCTGACGCACCCTACATGGCATACAGCAAAGCAGTATAGAGCTATAACACTCAATTTCATCTGCAGCCTTACTCTAAGCTTAAGATTTCGATACACAATTGCATATAAATGGATAAATGAATATTGATTGACTTAATGTTATACATCATGAAAAACCATACATCAAAACCTAAAGCTCTCGTTTTGCTTTCTCTGCCCCCCCTGTCACTCTAAGGCTCCTCCCCTCATGCTGGGACATGTGAGAGCAAAAACACACAGCTTCGGATCTCCATACAGCGACACGAGCGACACGCACTGTGTAATGACAGCATTGGGGCAGATTGGAGTCGTAACAGTTGATGAGCACACTCTGCACAGTGAATCTGTGCTATGGGAAACGCTAACGTCCTTACCATGACAAACCCCAAGTCAGAATCACATCACTCCGAGAAGTGATCATCTCTCCCAGTGGCTGATCCAATTAGATGGAGAGGGGAGAGGAGAATCGTCTGCAGTCGAGCGCACAAATGTGAGCGTGCCCGCACAGTGATCTAATTTGTTGAAAAACAATGCGAGCGACAGTGACAGACTGATGGACCGGAGGTCAGACGAAGGTGCACATCCATTGTGATTCACGATAGTTAGGCAAAGGAGTGAGGATACAGACCAAGCAGTGCAGTGACGGCTGCATGGCGCCAGGAAGATTGATCAGTGTCTCAGGCGGCACAGACAAGGGCATCAGCGACTGACACAAAATTTAGATTCAGACAAACACCGCTTGGTGGTCGCATACATATTTTATATTAAAAAAAACAATGAGTCCATCACTAACATTAGACAACTCAACTCCTGCGTACTACACAACATGACTGAAAACAATAAACACAGGGCATTATTGGTAAAGAAAAGCCTGTGAAAAGTTGCACTATAGCGTGATTGTTATTTGTATTTGCATTTTATTTCTAATAAAGCCCGTCTAAGTTGCTGCAGGAGATGTTTATACAATTGGTACAGTACAAAAAATATTTCTGTAATACAGACATGTGATGAAGTGTTCAGAGCATGCTTACTAACACAGATGTGATATGGACATGAAGAATGAAACTTGGACTCAATGAGATGAGGATGAGCTTACATTTATTTTTAAAAAAAATAGATAAAAAAAATTAAGTGCAGGTTGTGTTTACCTCCAGCGGGAGTCACAGTACAAGCTGCAAAAAAAACAAAAAAAACAAACAAAAAAGCTATTGTCCGACCAAAAGCTTTCTCTGTCACATTGATCATACCTGTCCGCCTCTTTCTGGATTTCCCCCCTTTCAATCCTTTTTTCTTTTTCTTTCTGTGCAGAGAAAGAACCACTTCAAACCACTTCTCCGGGATGTCTGCAGGTACGGTCATCTTCAGTTATTCTGGAAATCACTGCTCGATATTCGCTGCCTGAGCTCTGTTTGCTGACCGCCACATGTCGTCCTCCTCCTCGGCTCCCAACTTCAGACAAGTTGCATTAAGGAGTCGGACTGTCCCACTCCTGCACCCCCCCACCGTCCCACCACATCACCGCAAAATAATGCACTCATGCACGTGCGGGCTTGGTGCGTGTTTTCCTCTGAACTCTATCACCATCTTCTGAGGTCATGTTTTTTCTTCTTCTAATGAGATCATTTACTACCAGCGAGTTCACAATTAATGTGTCACCGGGAACAGAAAGAACTGCATTAAAAATGTAGGTTGTGGGTTGCTCACAGCCGAGACGCTGCAGAGGCTTCGTCTCAATGTTTGAACAAACGCACATCAGCAGTGTTTTTATAAATCTGCTGCCTCATCGGTCCGGCAGGCTGCATCAGTCTGAGTCTCATCCCCAACCTGAACTGTCCGCTGGAGGCATTACGTAACCGAAGGCGGCTGGAAGTTTGAAGGGTGTTTCTATGGATACCGCCTCTGCAGGGACCCTCCGGCTCAGGCGAGCCGCTGAGTGAGGAAACTGGGCGCCATTTTGGCTCCGAAAACATTGACCACACGAGACTCACACCCGGTAGTTTAGAGCCCAAATGGCTTACGCAGGAGTTCAGTTGCATGCATAATTTAATAGCGGAAGGTGCGCCGCAGTGGGAGGGGCCAGACAGGTGCCCCAGCACGTGCTGCGCTGCGAGCCGCGTGCCGATACGTTAAAGACGGCAGAGCAACCGCTTTTGAGTGTTTTTAGTGTGCACCCCGCGATCCTAGTCGCAGCACAAACGTGTGGTCGTGCACGTGCACAAAGAGAAGAATGTAGGAAACATAAGTTACGTTACTCTAAACGCTTGTTTACAAAATATATGTTTACATGTATGTCCGGAGAAAAAAATACTACTTTATTGAATATAATTGCAATAATAAATGCAATTAATTAAGAATCAGATCTTGTTTTCGATCTATGGTCGAAAGTACACGGCTGGAGGAAGACAGGACAATAGATTGCCTGCAACTTTGCTGCATTGTTGGTACACTTGTTTTCCTTAGAAAACAAGTATATTAAGAAATATAGAAATTCCTTAAAAACTGTTTAAGGGTGAAAAAATTAATCCAGTGAAAAATATTGGAGAATTGGGAAAACTAGTTAGACAAATACAGGAAAAGGTGTTGAGTTTATATTGCATAATGAAATATTGCAAAATAGAAAAACGGACAGTGTTTTGAACTGTTATAGATACATTTTTCTTGCATGTTCTATTCTATATTTCAAGAAATCATGAATGAAAATAATTTGCAATCTTTATGCATGCATGTATTTTCTTCCAAGCCTCTGGTTTTCTCCTTCAGCGCAAAAGCGTGTATATCAGTTAATTGGCGTCTCTATATTGCCCTTTGTTGTGAGTGTGCGAGTCTGGGTCTGTGTTTGGCCTGGGATGGGCTGATGCACTTTTCACAGCCTGCTGGGAGCGGCTCCAGCGGATGAATCAACTCAGAAAAAGTCCAGCATTCAACCAAAAACAACAACACAACATGTGGCTAAGTTCTGTGCAGTAAATGCATTTGAACAAGTTAAACTATAAGAGATTGGCTCTACTTTTATTTTGGCAGACTAGTTATGGGTCCAGTCTGCTATTGAAAATAGCTTTAATCATGATGCAATCTAAATATATTCTTATCTAAACCTGTGGGAAATCTAATTTACCAAAATAATAATCAGCAGAAATGGGAACACGCGATTCAGCAGGGAATATATGCCCCACCACCCTAGAAAATCTCTCTCTGGGCTTATCTTAATAAAAACATGTGGATATATTCATGCATCCTGTTACTGCACCAATGAACAATGAGATAGGAACCTCAAGTCCATGCATTCTATATGAAGTTACAACTCCATTTCAATGATCACACCTGCAGGTTAAGGCTCATAGAGTTCACTCACTATAAAGGATGAGACTCTGAAGGGCCTCACTGGCTTTTGAAAATCCCCTGCTTTATTTCCCTGATTTCTCCCTGGCAGCAAGGGATCATTAAATGGACGGAACCTGCTTAAAACTCCTGTGTTTAGAAAGCGTTTTGCGCCGCGGGCTGACCTGGAGGAGGCTTCTTTCTGAACATCTCCACTCTGCTGGTGTCCTTCTGCTCTGGCCCATGGGACTGTCTGGTGAAGGAGGGCAGAGGAGGTGACGATTACACAGGTAATCACTGTGATTAAGAAGCACTGAGAGACAGACAAGAGAGACGAGAGTGAAGGAATGAGTGCAGTAAGAACCACAAGGCATGAAACTCATAACAAATAACATCACTGTACTTACGCAATACGTTTGGGTGCATGAACTTACGAACACATTTTTTAAATGTAATTTTACTCCTTCCTGGGTCAAATTAACACCATGTTCTTTACTACTTTTAAATGATAAGTCTCCTCTTTGTCCACCCACAATTTGAATTAGTATTCAAACTGTGCTATCTGCAGTTTTGTGGCCAATAACTTCATACTTGTAACTGAATATTGACTTGGACGTATGTGTTTCATAACTCGAATTGCATCAACATTACAATGAAAAGCAGTTCAAATGCACGTATTATTTAAGTATTTTGTAGAAAAAGTAGCACGTATCTTTAATCGATGATGTTTTATTTCTAACTGTGGATAATTGGGCAACATTTGTGGTACCTGAATGTACATTTTATGTATTCTTTTCACCTCAGGAGCCATAATAGCAGTATTGTCTTTGATGTGAAGAATAAAAAAAAAAAAAAGGAATAACCCCTTTAAAAAAAAAAAATTTACCCAAAGAATGTACAGAGCTGTTCTGACATATATTCTTGATCCTCACATTGAAAAGTGAAAATCAGTGAGGCGTCAGAGTGCGAGTGCACAACAACCCAACAGGACCTGCACTGTCGCACCATTTCTGGTCTGTTAGAGTCGTGATAAGGAAATGACATTCAGCAGAGAGCTGCATTTGCCTCAGTGGCACACTGTGTCAGGGGGCTGGCGGCTCAGGCCATATCCACTGTCGGTGTGCAGCCAATGAGAAAGAGTCATGGAGTGACCCTTCTCTTCTCTTCTCTCCACTCCATTGTCGTTTTGAGCTTCTTGTACAGAGCACCAGATCCAAGCCATACGGCAGACAAGGATTGGAGGCAGTGCATATCCAATCAATACTCTTGAGAAAGCGCTGCTCTGCCTTTCTGCGATCAGCTTTCAGCTACAGTTTCCAACTTTGCCTCTTAGCCTGTCGTGCAGTCTTATTGGCTCCCTCCTTTCACTTCATAGACCATATAATGCAAATGGCCATCTACGAGGTGAGAATGATCACTGCGTCCCATGTTCTCACACCTCACTCTCCCAACCTCCTCCATCTGCGGCTTGTGAAACCCCGTCGATCGACTGCGCCCGTATGAAATAAAGCTGGCAGGCAGGACAGTGAGAACCACGAGGGACACACTCAATATCTGAGCACCTTTCTTATTTTCTGAGCAGATTCTCTTTCGACACTGTCTGGTTGATGTTTCTGAGGATTTGGAGTGGGGAAAAAAACAAATCCTCCATAAAATGTGTTAGTTTGAGCTGTAACTACAGGCGTTGAGGTGAATATTGCAAAAAGGAAAGAGAAGAGTATAGAATCTGTGTCAGCAGGGTAAATCTTTGACAAACCGTATGTAGGTAGATCAATGTAATTGAACCAGGTCAACAAGACGTGGTCAAATGTCTTTGAAGACGTTTCGCAACCTAAAATATTATCTTGATCTTTATTCTGTTCTCATTGCAACTTCAGTATTTACTGTCATAACTTTAGTAACTAAAGTACATCGTTTTAAGTTATTAAAAATACTTGACTAACAACTATTCGTACCTTACTTTAGTAAATAAAGTAGAAAGTTTTAAGTTATTAAAATACTTGACTAGCAATAATTTGTACCTTTTGCAGGGTTACTCAAAAACAAATAAGACACAATATAATAAATAAATATATAAATAAATAAAATACATTAAAATGTAAGATATTTGGCCTTTCCATTTTTAACCTAATCAATAATAATGAGAATACAAATTAAATAATGAAGCTCACTACCTTAATGAAAAAATTTAATTAGAATATATAGTCATATTTTGTTTAAACTATATTATAACTATCATTGGGCATTAAAGTCAAAAGAATGAGTTAAACTGACTAGAATGGCAATGCTGGCATTTACAAGGGTTTACGTGTTTTCAGTTTAGTTGGCATTAAAAAAATATTTTTTTTGTTAAATTACTTTAAAACAATGGCTGCACGGGACAACCTTTTTGTGTGTTTGCATTTAAGTTATTTTAACTTAATTTGTTTATAAGGATCTGCTGTTAGGTTTTACAGTGCAGTTGGTGTTCTTCAGATGCTTTGAGATACACTGTACCTGGACGAATAGCAATACGTAGGTGTGTTTTATTTTCCATTCTGCCAACCATGTCAAGCTTATTGAATACTACAGAGTGCAACTCCGATGTGTGGCGAGCCCCGTGATTGCTTTATTGAAAACCCTTGTATTATCAGAATATCGTATGACGAATATTTATTCAACTGCTCACTTTTTGCAGTCGTCATCAGAAGTAAAACGCAGCTTGCACTTGACTAGCTTTAAACTGAATCAGCCCCCCTCCAACCTTCAAGGTCAAGGTAAATGTAATTTAAAACCAAGGGGGACACAAGGCAGATTAAGATGGTAAAATAAAACAAAAACATATATAAAATGTGCACAGACAGTGGTTTCTGGAACTGTTCCTGAATCAGTCCAGATCCAACTGTTTAACCTGGACATCACCAAAACATTAACTCTGCCACAGTCCAAATACTTTTTAAATGTGTTGCTGCAATCAAAATTAGCTGGTTATCTTTCATTAATAGTCCAATTTCTCAAGTACAACATCTGATGCTGTCCGTGACCTGGGTCTTTGAGAATTCCAAATCATTCTGACCAATTCTTTAATTCAATATTTGCACATCACACAGTAATTGGTATATTCACATCATAGCCTTCTAATGCCAACGTGACAATTTTATATATTGATGGGAAAGTTGTTATCAAAGTAAAACAATAAATCCAACAAAGTTCAATAAATAAGCTTTAAGTCTGATCTCCAGTGGTTTTTCATTGGAAGATTTTTCATTATGATGCAAGTATGTACTTCTATAATGGAATTACAATTTAGCATGGATCCACTGGCATGTAGGCAAGAATTGTACCCCTGCACGAGAAAACATTCTGTCAAAGAAACGTTTGATAAATGTGTGGCTGTAAAGAATGAATGATTTGAATACACGTTTAAAATATTTTTCAACATGAGTTTTTGCGACACGATATTAAAAATAATAAAGGAATTGATGGCAACTTGGTGTAATTTTATCATAGGGACATCCCTCATCACTTTATTCTGTATCATGCACTTAGTCTTCGAGTGACTTATGAGAAACCCACAGTGAGATATCTAACTTTCGTTTTGAGTTTGGGAAATGCTGTGACAGATACCAAGAGCCACTGGGGTTAAAACTAACAGTAGGTAGATAAACCGTGCATCACATTGGTGCAGTAATAAGAGCAGAGGACTTCACAGTGAAAACCGAGACACACGTCAATATTTCCAGCTGATACAGTGAGGCAGACACATGCATGTGAGGCAGATGCTCTGCAGGCTCTCTTCCTACCTTTGTTGCAAGTCGGCGCTAGAAACGTGTTTGTTCCGGGGGAATCCTGGAAGATCCAGCCGCCCAGGTCATGGTGAGGTGGAGATATAAGGCCACAGAGGTGGGAGGGAGGCTGGGGAAGGCACAGGGGATGTGCACCGTGTGGAGGTGAGAGAGGGTTTGGCTTCAGAAACAGAGAGAGAGAGAGAGAGAGAGAGAGAGAGAGAGAGGGGGGGGGGGGGGGGGTCACTTCCTTCACCTCTTGCACCTTTGCTTGAACTTGCAGCTCTAAAGAAGATGTTTTACTCAGGATATCTTCTTTATCATCACTGTTATAATAACTGCATCACTGCTTATGTGATCACAACTTCATCATCATTTTACTGAGGAAATGTTTCTTTCTTTTCTTTCTTTTTTTTATGCTTGAACCGATCACAATGATCAGTTTTGTTTTGTGTTATACCGCCCTCTATTGTTCTATCAGCGTTCTCTCCTCCAGTGCATTCATTCATTCATTCATTCATTCTATACAACAGGGGTGTCAAACATATACAATCTCTGGTGTGACAGCGATGAGTTAAAATGCTGAAATAAATTCCATGGAAATGACCTCTGTTTCTAATTTATTCACAGTGAATTTCAGTGGAACAAACTAGACAGTTTGCATTTCCTGAAGATAATGCAACTGTGCATGCTGAGGCAGAATGAAGCTGAACTGTAATGCTGGTGAAGCTGAAGGAAGTGGTGAGCGGCCTGGAAATGTTCCAGAGGAAATTTTGTGCGTCAGCCTCTCGCTGTCGACATCCTTCGATCTCAGCGTCTCAATGGCAACAGACGCTGATCTCCTTACATTTACGTTCATCTCCTCCGTGGGGTGCCTCTCCCATCCACTTTGTATGTGACATCTTCTCACTTTTTGGGGGGAGATTTTTTTCAGGAAGAGTTGGCAAGAGCTAACAAAAGTCATAGCAAACTATTCCTGCACATTCTGCACGTTTCAATGTGCTTTTTTGTGTTTGTGCTCCCAGTGGACGCTGATCTCCTTTTGTCTCCTCCATGAGGTGTGATCACCTTCTCTGCAGAGTGGACGATACACTTCAGCCTGAATGGTTCTTTCTGCAGTGGCTGCATGTGTATCCAGCAAAGTAAGACTTCATGTCCGAGTTGGTGATTTTTCAAAGTTAACCTCAGTGACTTTGGTGCTTTTGCATTTTTCAGTTTTCTGTTGTGAAAGTGCTGAATATAAATTTCACTTTGCCTTCATTTATTTATTTATTTTTGCTAAATGTATTTTCAATAAGGAAATGGAACGGAAATCAGGAAAGCTCTCGCTCCATTAGACTCCCCTTGGGTACAGAACTATGGCAATAATGATTGTCTATATATTTTTTTTTACCAGACAGTTGATACACAGAAATTCCTTCGTCTTTTTTGAACAATTGATTTCTCTTGTACAACAATGTGTCTGTGCCTACATGTGACGCTACTTGAAGATTTAAAGCTGAAGCCAGTTGTGAGGTAACTTAACTTATTATCGTGCTCTTTGTCTTTATTATGTATTCATGTGATGTACAGTTATTTATATTTGTCTTTTACAAAGAGTTATTTCAATTAATTGCCTCAGTTCTTCTTATGTGCTGAGTCCTGAATTATTTCATGTAGTGTGCAATGGACAGGTTAATTCATATTATTTATGATAGAAAAGTTTGGGGTTTCAATTTCGATTTATTTATTTTTTTAATCAGAAAATATATTTCAGAAAAAGTCTCTTATCAATTGGGGGAAACTGTAATACAGTGTTGACCTTTTAGGACATGTACCAAAGGTTCCAACAAATGATTACTCCGTAATCCGTTCATGTCACAAGTTCTTTTATTACCTGCATTGCCAATCGAACTCAAGAGACCAAAGCAATCAAAAACACTGATGAAAGGATTCACAATTACAGGCCGGCAGGAGATGAAGAGCCGTGTTTTCTGAAGAGGGTCACTGAAATCACCTTCTCCTTTTCTACATGATCCAACTTATTCTCACCAAGACAAGCATTCATAAATAAATATGGGAAATGATAAAACAATGAACAGGGGTCAACACTCATAACAAAAATATTTTTCAATAAATATCAAGAAAGACATATTTTTACATTATAGAAGTGAATGTTGGTATGGGTCAGTGTGAGCGTATTAGTGTATTATAGCTTTACAAGGAATGATGACATATGACTATGAAAGTTCAAACATTTGAACTGCTTTCACCTCTACCATACCTTTACCGTGTGGAACAGCTCCATCATTAAACATGATAGGCTGTATTTATTTATCACAGATGAGAATGAGATGATTATATGTTAGCGATAAGGCGAGGAGCTGGTGAGTCTGTTTAAATGGTTCAGGATTCCCCTTCATTACCTGTTATTGGAGCTGCGTGTCAGGCCGGACAGAGGACAGAGGTGAAGATTACACGCTGGTGTTGGCAGCGACAATAAACGTAAAAAATATAAGGAACAATTCCTGAGGGGGGGAGGAAATCCCCTCTTTATTGCCTTTGGACCACATTTATCCAAAGCAGCGTTAAAGAACATGAAGCCTTTATGTCAGAGGGCAAATTCCTGCTTCACTTTGCCACTGACGGTGGGGATGTCGGCCATCTTCTCCGGTAGGTCGGGGTCAGGCAGTTGCCAGTCAATGAAGATCAAATACATGCATGAACCTAAAATGGCTCCGACATTGGGAGCCACCACAGGAACCCAGAACCAGTAGTTGTAACACCTGGAGAAAGGATTAACCACATTAACATGGTGGGGAGGTTAAAGAACACCACAATTACATGTTGGCTTCAACATTTCATTGTAAATAAAGCAGTGGGATGCATTTTCCCAGCAATATCCAGTAATCGACATTTTCTGGTGGAGTCAAAACCACAAGTCAAATAATTCCGACTCATCACAATGTGTATCTGCCAATTGTATTGCTCATGCTTTACCAGGATTTTGGGATTGTAGCTGTTCTGCAGTGATTCGATGACTCACGGTCGACTCATTACCGGCACAATCACTGAACGCCAAACATGTCAACATCACCTCATGCAGGGTTTAACAAATTTTTCTTCTGCAGGGAATTTTCACTTCAGATCGCCTCCTTTTCTTTTGAGGCTGCTCCTCCTAAGGTTTTAATTCAGAGTGCCTCACTGGCTCGTATGTGTTGTCTTGAGCTTTTGAGCGAAGAAGATCGGTGTGAAAAAAGTATCTGTTTCTTACATTAGTTGTAATTCAGAAGGTATTGCCACAGTTGTCTGGTTTGCCTGGCATGTACTGAATGAAGCCCCTTGTGTCCGGGGCTGGGGTTGTTAACCAGGTATGTGCAGAGGGAGCTCAAAATGACTTCATGGACACTCGAGTGTTAAAAGGTCAAAAGTATCGAAAACGATTTCCCTTTCTTAATGTCATGGTATCTGGTTGGACTTGTGGAACTCCACGTTCCTTGACTGGACAATGGTGTTTTCGTGCCGCGTATGTACAATGTATAGTAAGATAAGACACTTACGTAAAGACCTCAGTCCCCCAGCCTGCAGATAGTGTGAACAGGCGCGGCCCCAGGTCTCGTGCAGGATTTATTGCAGCACCACAGTTAGCTGACATTGACATGGAGATCCCCAGAATGATAATTCCCACGACAGCAGGGATGAGGGCTTCGGGAGCGGGGGTGTTCCTCTTCTCACCCAAACCCAGGATGCACAACATCAGCAAGCCAGTTCCTACCACCTGAAGAAATTACAGTTCATTACTTTGATAAATTAAATGAAGAGCAGTCATTTAGTCGCACTGGGAATAAAGATTGAGGCAGTAATTCGAACCTGATCGAGGAAACTTCTCTCCAAACTGAGATATTCTGAGGGATACGTGGCAAATATAGATGCAGTTTCATTTGGGCCGTACACCGTCAGAACTCCTCCACTAAACTCCATTATAGCGTCTGTAACAGATCAGAAGCAATGTAGCATTCAGTATGGATCTATACAACTGAGGCAGTGGTGATATAATAAGATAATGAGATATTTTGTAATGCACCAGATGTATACAAACCATAGTAGACCAGATAGACAAGTCCTGAAGCTGCATAAGCCCCCAGCAGCTGAGACAGGCTGTAAGGCACCAGGTTTCGCCAAGACGTCTTCCCCAAAACACAGAAACTCAAAGTCACTGAAGGGTTCAGGTGAGCTCCTGAGGAGAAATATTTGACAAGCGGGGAGAAGTCATTTAAAAGAGATGATTGTGGACAAAAAATATCACAATATCAGTAAATAGTGCTGTAGGGACAGTGTTCGATCATCAGGCCAAGGAAATACCTCAAAGAGCTGAGTAATGTGTCTATTGAGTCCTTATATGAGTTAATAACGGCAATTAAAAGTTTGAGTCAAAGTGTGAGTCAGCAGAAATCATATTCTTTTAGAGTTGGGATGGTCTGTATGTATGTATGTATGTATGTATGTATGTATGTATGTATGTATGTATGTATGTATGTATGTATGTATGTATGTATGTATGTATGTATGTATGTATGTATGTATGTATGTATGTATGTGTTTGTTTACTCACCTGTGATCCCCTTGGTGAGATACATGGCAGACATGACGCCCACAGCGAAGGCCATGTTGACTGACAGAAAGTCGCCCTTGGTGGATCTGCTGGTCTTTACCTGCGCCGCCGCGGCGAGGCCGAAGAGCTTCACGGCAGATGGAAGAGACAAGAGTCAGAGAAAGTCGGTCCCCCAAAAAGTTAAAAGAAACGCTTCATCTGTCAATGTGTTTTGATTCCATCTGAATGATTAATTTCTCTTTTCACTGTCTTATCCAAAATGAAATGACAAACTCTATGACTCATGTTCACAGGTGTCACAAACAAATGCAGACTAACTACATTCACGTCAAAGAACAGCAGGACTGATGCAGGTTTTTGGGCTGAAAAACACCACGAAGTACTGTGTTATATACGAATTACAGGCAGTATTGGGTTAAGCATCGGCCTTGAACATCAGTTTCACATCTTGGTTGCATCAGGTGTGAAAAAGAACAAACTCTATGATGCAAGTTGAACTGACTGGCGATCCCTGTAGAAGGGAGCAGGTGACTGTAGATCAGCATCTGGATTACAAGTTAAGGCCATATTAACATCCGAGCGACGTAACAATTAGAGAATTAGAGAGAAAAGTAATCACCTTCTCTCTTAACAGACTTTCTGAGCTGTCAGTGTGGTGCAGGTCAGTTTAATGATTAATTCACTCTGTTGAAGTTATATTGTTCAGTTGGAAGACAAATGATGGAGCATACATGTCATTTTGACTTCCAGCTGACGTTACATTACGGATTTAGAATTCAAAACGTGTGTTTTTGGTCAATGTGTGGGAATCAGTCATTATTTCATTTCATTTTTTTTTTTTTCAAATGAAAGAGCTCAGTTGAATGAACTCCTGCAAGTGGGAGATCTAGAACTCACTACTTTAAAAAAAAAAAAAAGGAACAGTAAATTAAGTATTTACAGCAAGAAGAAACCATCACAGACCAGCTGAGGTAAACTACTGATCATCTATTTCATGATGTGAAAACAGTTGTGCTGCAAATTATTTGGCCCTTGCCCAGCTTTAAAAAATTTTTTTTTTGACACGATAGGTAATTTGACTTGTTTTAAAAGTTATTCACTTATTTTTAGTTCTTGATTTTAGAGTATTATCTTCAATCTCAAAAAAAAAAAAAAAAATCATCTTTCAAGATTCCTTGTCAGGTAAAATTTACTTACTGCATGGACAAATAATTTCACTAGTTTTAAGTAATTTTCTTCTCAAATTTAGTGTTTATCTTATATTTGGGGCTACTCTATCACATTATAGTCAAATAAATGTAGTTCATAAGTGAATAGTTATATATAAAATAACAACAATGACAGGAAATATAAGAAACACTTAGATGTGCCGTCTTTGAATTTGCATATTTTGGGGGTAAATTATTGTCTGCACTTGGTTTAAAACTATTGTTAAGGTGCAATAATAAAATGCATTATAATGTATAATCATAATATTTTGTTCTCTTTAAGTGTTTACTGTTGGGACAATAATTGTGAAAATTTCACTGACATATATCAAAATTGGAAACAAACATGACAGTGACAAATATCTGGTCATAAAGCCAAATTAAAAACAAGTTAGATTTGAGAGTTGTTTAGGTTAATGTAACATTATTTTATTTTATGTTTATGTCTTCAATTATGTCATAACATTGTGGAGTGGTTAGTACCTTTAAATATAAAGGATGACGTGTTTGTTATTGAAGAGACTGAGAAAAGGATGAGATTGTTTGTCACGCATAAATTTGATCCATCGGTCATTTGTGAGATCCTCAAATGTTCTTTCAGAATCGTGGCGAAGAACAATGCTTCCCAACTGACTTCTCTCGTAATCCTTTGGACAAAGCTTTAAAATGCATGATGAATCTCTTGACCGCGGGCAAATCGCCTGCTGTAGATCACTGGCAACAACATGTCATGTCTCATTCCATTCAAGTCTTTCATTCATCAAATGCATTTGGTGAAGTCTTGACAGTATTCCTGGATTATCTGGTGAAGAATCCCAAAGATCACATACTGACTGCAAGAATCTAACCTGAAAAACAGCTTAACCATAAATGGCACCTGTTGCTCATTGCACCTGACTCAAATGCACATTGTAAAGCTATTTTCAGATGGTACGCACTCTTTTTTTTTTTTCAATATAAAATATGTTTTTAAACAATTTGCTTCTGTGGCTATGCGTTATCATTTAATTGCTTTTCTATAAGTTGATTTTCTTATCAAGTCACAGACATATATCTCACTTCTAACCCACTTTGTCGCTACTTGTAATGATGGCTCCAGAAACTGACCGAAAGCTCTGAAATAAAGCAAATTAAACTTGAATGTGACTTACCAGTAAGACAAAAGTTCCCAGGAACTCAGCCATACACTCTCGTATCATGGCATTCCTCACTCTCAGTGAACGCAGCTTCGACATGACGAGAGTAAAATCAAATCACTTCTCGGATCCCACACTGTCTGTTTGGAAGCTGATTGAAACGGGCGGCCGAAAATAAATGCTGCTGTCAAAAGTCCCTCTGAGCATCTGTTTCTCTCCACGTCTCAGCCTCCTCTTCACTGCTTTTCTGTTTTACTGAGCTGAGACGGCTCGGGATTGGCTGACGTAAAGAGAATAACTTGACTCAGGTGTTGGAGGCCGCTCATATAAACAAAGGCTGTAACAAGTCAGATTAGGTGTTGACAGTGATAACAGGATTATGAGACACAGCGGCTTTCATGTCACTGGTGTTCATGATAAATAAACCTGTAATGTGAATGTTTCTCATTTAAAGGATATTTCAAAAAAATTCTGGAATGCTCACAAACTTTTGTACATTATAGAATCGAAGCATTTATTTTCATGATTTATAATACATTTTAAAGATAACATTTATCACAACAGCAGGATAACCCCCCCCCCCATCCCAGCGTCCCACCCACCAGACAATCGTGAGGGTCACACTCCATATTATAAACAGTGCAACAAAAGCACAACCAGGACAGGCACAGTAGGTTCTAACAATATTAATTCTATAAATGTGTCAATGCAGATGAAAAACTATGGGAAAAAGAGAAAATTCTAGATTCACCATTTACCAGACATTCACACATTAACTCAGAATCAAGTCCGTCACTCACAAATCATGTGCTTCCACTTCTTCTTTTACATTGCTTATTACATTATTTTAATCTCCTGCATTTTCAGTGTAAATCTTCAGGAACATATTGTGTTTTCAAAGTCTGGTAATCATGAAAGACTTTCCTTTTATATATGAGAATTTACAGGAAGTCACAGGTGATATCAGGTTATCAGAATGTGCGTCTTCAAAACCAAAATCCATTTTTCATTTCTCTTTCAGAATAGAGCATACACTTCAGATCATGCTTTTAAAGCCTCGTAAATATCAATAAGTTTCCTCTTTTCCTTAAGAACTTGCGCGGAGGAACAGATATTAGATATATTAGAGATATTAGTTGAGCAAGGACACTCATTCTGGTCATGGATGAAATCTGTATCCTTGTGGAAATATTTAAAAAAGAAAAAACTGCTTTATATTTATTAAGCTTTTAAAGCATGATCTGATGTAAGTGAGTCAAACTTAGACATTTGTAGTGAGGACAGGCCTTCTGGCAACCTGACAATGTATATACTCCCCTGCAACTTCTTATAAAAAGGGGGAAACTTTGTTTATCAGGCTTTGAAAGAAAAAGTGTTGTTTGTTTGGGTTTTATCACATATTTTCTATCATGTTTCATTGATTTCTGTGATCAAACAATATCAGTAAATTACCACATGCAAGATACTACTTTTTTCAGAGAGAAGGCACACTAACTGAACTCTAGAGACACATTACACAACAATAATAGTTGCTTGAGAAAACATGTTATTGCTGATTACTTCTGACCATAGGGTGACATCAGATAAGATACGTCTCTCTTGGCTAAATTTGTTCATTTTTGTCCCGATTACAGACTGACGACTATCTCTGGGCAATATAAACCACGCAGGCTCTGTACACTGTGGTATCTTGTTTTCTTATCTGCTTTTAATGAGCATTACTGTTGAGTAACATCTAAAGAAGAGATACCTTTAACCGACTTCATGGTTTTGTGATTTTTTTTTTCCTTGAGACAAAAGTGAGATAATCTTACAGTCATGGCACGCCCTCTGCTGGACGAACAACAAACATCAGTGACGTAACGTTTATTGAAAAAGGCTTTGCAAACTATGAAACTGGCATTTATTCACAATGGAGAAAGCAGCTCTTCATTTACACGTGACAAATCGTTTTAAACTGGCCAAAACTCACAAGTGCTGGCGGACTCGATATAATAGCAAGAGCCATCAGTGCAATTTAGTAATGGCACACACACATACAAACATATCCCAGGCATTGAGGTAGATGTAAACCTTTAAAAAAAAGATAACATGAGAGAATATTCACCTTTCACATCAAGCTTATGGTTCTTTATACTTATGGGTATTGTTAATTGATACAAAAAGTACTATTTAGCCCCCATCACACCGGCTGCACAAACTGGAACTTGCAATAGAGTTTGTAAACATTTGCATTTCTCTGTGTCATTTAACTTTTGACTGGTTTTCTGCTTCCTCTGGGGTTGTTTTGTTTTTTTCTTTTTTGATGGATGAATGTCTCAAATATTTTGTCCATGAGTTACAAAGATCAGACGATGGCAAATGAGCCGTCAACATGGCAGCTCATGAGTTCTGTGTTTCTGGGTATCTGAGAGCAAATTGATGACAATACTTGGAGAAACAGCATAATTATATATTAAGGAATTCACACTTAACTTTCATAACTGCTGTGATTGTTGTACAACATCTCTGCATTCATTCCACAAACGGATGCATGCACCACAAATGACAAACTTTCACTTGAGAATGCAATTTTCCAGAATATCGTGTGAACCTCAATCAAGTGTCCGGCGGCATGCATCAAGTCTTGGACAATTGTGACCTCGATGGTTTTCCTGGCAGTCATGCAAAGTGTTTATTCGGTGTGATTTCAATTTGACAGTATTTGTGTATTTTATGGTTTTGTGTGTTTCCAACAAGTCTCAGGTCGTTGTAGCTCAGTGAGATTGGGGCATTTGGATGTAACATCCTCATCGCAGAGTGTCGGCGGTCCCTGAACTTCACAGGGCGTGAAGTGCCTCTCAATCCTCATGTTTCAGAATGGCGGCGCAGCACCACGTCCACAGGCCCCGAGGGAAGTGTCCTGATCAAAGTCCAGGCCTCCAGGCGCCTCATCCCCACCACGCTTTTACCCTGAATTTCCAGGACCTCGTCACCAGAATGGACTTTATCAACAGGACCTCCTGATGGTAAAAGAAATAAAATTTGACATTTTAAATGTATTGAATTAAAACTGATTCACCATATGATGTTAATGTGATGTTTAGAGCAGGGGTGTCAAACTCATTTCAGTTGAGGGGCCACATCCAACCTAATCTGACCTCTGGAGGGCCGAACAAGTCAAACATAATATATTAAACTGCAGATATGGACAAATGCAAAGTCTTTCCTTCATTTAATCCTTTTGTAACAGCAAGAATTTGCCAGTCTATTCTGAAATATACATATTAAAGGAAATCAGATATTATATTTGCAAAAAAACAACAACAAAACCCTCAGTCACCTGTGTCTGGATATCCTATTTTTATTCAGGATTAAAACAATTTCTCATCATCTGGAATTTTTTTTTTGAGTTTACGTGTCTAAAGTATCACTTCACATAAATTGGACTCATTGTTTTATTGTGAAAGGTGTTACGTTATGTGACCTCCACAGATGCATTAATGTTGGGGGTTAAATTCTGACCAAGGGCGGTTTTGATTGTCATTTTTGCCAATCTAGTGTTTTTAGATCAGCCTCTGTCAGTTTTCATATTAATACTTAAAAAAAAAAAAATCACATGGCCGGATTAGATCCTCTGGCGGGCCGGTTCTGGCCCCCGGGCCGCATGTCTGACATCCCTGGTTTAGAGCAATGCCACACTGTAAATTGCACACAGAAGATTCAGAACAATACCAGAATTGTCAAACATGTGACTCGCAGGCCAAAAACCAGCCTCCAAGTTGATGTTACACCATGAAAGAGTTTCAAAGAAGACATTACTGGTAATTATTTATACAGAAATAATTGCTGTTTATAAGGTTTTTATAATTGTGTTAGATACGATAAAACACAGACACTTGGAACTTAATAGCTAATTGCAGCAAGACGCTTAATTCCTAGATAAACAGAATTAGATTGAGCAAAAACCTGCCAGCAATGATATACTTCAGAAATCAAAGAAATCAATATCAAACAAATAAGTCCCTTAGATGTGAATATTTTCAGATCTACAAATATTTGTGCATTTATGTTCAACCAAAGAAAACTCAATCATACGTCATTAGCGTTCAGGTGGAAACATGCGCCACAGGATTAGAGACATTAAATTTGTTTTCTCAAGATGGGAAGAAAAAGGATTAAGTTCGCTCCGCTTCATACTCAATCAATCATTTGAACAACAAGGTAGAAAAAGCTCTGCCTTCATGCTGCTTGACTTTGTCTTTTCAATCAACTGACAAGATAATTTGACGGGTTTAAATGTCCGTGCTCACCCAGGAAGACCTTCTGCACAGTGAGAGGTCTGTTCCCTTCACTGGAGTCTACGCCCCCCTCCAGGCTGAAGCCCAGATCCCGGCTGTTCTTCTGCAGTTGCACGCACAGGCGCTGACCTAAAAACACACAAACAGTGTCTCATTTAGTGTTTCTCGTTTAAGACTACCGTCTTCTCTGACCTGTGGAGAAGCGGGACCTCTCACCTGAGTCGCACTGGGTCGCTGGTGGGTCCTGACTCTTTTCCTGAACCCCCCTCTTGGGGGGACCAGTGACATCGTCCCTCTTCAGAACCACCACTCCCATCTCCCGGGTCTTCGCCCTCCTCAGGACCCTCAGGGCCTCCCAGTGCGCAGTCCCTTGCAGGGCGGTACCATTAATTGACAAAACACGATCCCCTGCTCTTATTGAGCCTTCCTTGGCTGCAACGCCGGAGTGAAACACCTTGTGGACCTGATGAGCAAAGCATTGAGAAAGAATTGAGAACAGTGTCAAAGCATCACAGCAATTATAAAACAAAGAAGGAAATATTTTCTCACAGTAATAGGTTTGCTTTGGTCCACGCCTCCAGCCAAGCTGAAACCTAGTCCGACTCCAATATCCTTATGGAGAACCACAACTTGAACTTCGTTGTAGTCCTGTAAGACAGACATTAGGACAATATAGTATAAAGTGTGTACACCGATTTGTCATCATCATCAAGCAGTTGAAAAGGGTGACAGGTTTCCTCACATTTAAACACGAGGAAACATACATTTCTGCTGATGTCCTGTGTACTATGAGTAATTTATAAGGCATGTGTTTTTCACAGAACAACTTGTCATATAGTTTCAATAGAAAATCACTGGAACGTTCACTGAGGAGCAATGAAGAACTGTGTCGTACATCTTATGTAAACATGGCACATGACATGTGGCCTCTGAGCTAAGTAAATGAAATCAATCAGCACTGGTTGCAAAGCCAGAACAAAACATTGAAGTGATGTCAGCTGTCTGTACCTGTAGTGTGTTGTTTCCAAGGCTCCTGACGTCCTCCAGCAGCCGGTCAAGCTCTTCAGCAGGCATCACAGACACGTAGGACAGCGCCGACATATCTGAGCTCAGGGAGGCCGAGCGCCGGCTGGTTGACTGCCACTCATCGCTGTCGTTGTCCGACTCGTATTCAGTTCCGGCAAAGTTACACAGGTCTGCAAGACTGAAAGGGCACAAGAAGTGGCGAGGGTGAAAATCTGAAGAGTGCCTTTCAAAATTACTTTTTTTTTTTTTTTTTTTCCATCAAAGACTATCATATAAACAGGACCTACTTCACGGAGAAGCTCTTGCGATCTGAGTTGCTGCTGGTGATGGTAATGGAGGACTCCCCGGAGTCTGAATCATAGTTGGAATCGTCATCCTTCTCTGTGCTGTCATCGTCATCTTCAGAATCCTCGTCATCATTATTCCAACCCTTGAACTCAGGGTTTAGGCCAGTTATCCAAGCATCCAAGTCGAGAAGCTGTTTTCTCCCTTTGGGGTTGGCGCTTATGACATCTGGAGACGCAGATTCAGGGAGGCTGACGGGGGACGAGGTGGTGAAAGGACCAGGGAGAGGTGGTGTGTCCGATGGACCATGACTGTTGGTTTCCGGAGTGAAGACGAAAGTATTTTTTTTCTGACTGTCGGCAGTGGGAGTGGCATCTTGTTGAGTCTCAGCTGGTGAGGGTGAGTGGTCAGGGGTGTTGGTTGGGGTTTTGTCGTCGTCACTAATTGGTGAGATTGGTCCAGAGACGGTCTTCTTCTCCTCACCAGTTGGAACATCACCGGGCAGTTGTGAGGAAGATGTGTCCTTGACTGTCCCATTTGTTTCATTTTCCTCCTCGGTACTTGACACTCTGAAGAAATCTGGCTCATCTATGGCACATTTTCTTCTTTTTCTTTGCGCTCCTTCATTCAGAGGTATTTCTAGGGTATTTCTGAGCTTGGAATAATCATCAAAAACATTGTTTTCCACTTCCTTTGCCTCATCACTCTCTCCTGACTCTTTCTTCCCTAATTTCAGTCCAACCTCATCTACTGAGAAAGATCTTCCTGATGCAGGTTTTGTTGCGATTCTCATTGATTTATCACTGACATCCCATCCCTCTTTCAGTCCTTCTGATCTGTCTTTCAGTATATCAATGTCTTTTGCAGACCTGCTCTTTTTCACTCCATCCTGAAGCCTGTTAAGAGTTGGTACAGAGTAGGTCCTCCTTGGCATCGAGGCGTTCTGTGTCAAAGCCTCAAACTGATAGATCTTATTTTTCACGCTGGCTGAGGAGGCAGCCGACCGCTTATCTGGCAGCGTCTTCCTCTCCACTGCTTTCGAAGTTATCTTCTGTGAGGTTTCAAACACTTCATCAAGAGCACTGCTCTTTAAATCCTTTTTCTCATTTGTGTCCTCAACTCTCTCTTTATGCTCCTCTCTCACTCTTCCTGTTCTCTCTTTCAACACTTCATTTATTCGAGGACTGTCTCTCTTCTCCTCTCCAAGGTTTACCCAGCTTTCGATCTTACTTGCACTTGCTCTCCGCTCTCTTAGTCTAATTGGCGGCTCTCCGAAAGACGCAGATGCCTCTCCCGAGAAGTCGTGTGGCTGTCGAGTTGAAGAAGTCTCTGCTGCAGCCCGAGCTGCTCTAATCCGAGCTGCAGTGGTGTTTTTGCTCCGGGCCCTATCCAGGGATTGCGTACCTGAATCCACAAATCCCTTTCTCCAGGTGACTCCACCTCCATCTGTATACTTGGTCCAAGTCTGCCCTTGCCACTGACTTCCTATGGGTCTCTCATGAGAAGAGCTTCTTTTGGGTGATGATAAAGTCTTAGAAAAGGAAGCATTATATTTGTTTTGTGCCCAGATGGGCGGCATCTGGCTTCTCACTGAGCTGTTGGAGTCTTCTGCTGAGAAACGCCTGGGAAACGTCCCACCTGCTGTCTTGCCACATGACCTCTGTCGAGAATCCATAGACGTGTTGGACAGTGAATTATCTTCCTCTGTTTTACCCAACCCAGCTGAACTGAAGAGTTTTTCGATTCGCTCCACAATGCTCTGACCACTTTTCAGCCCTAGCGACAAATCTCTTTCTGCAAACTTATTGGCAGGTCCAGTCAGCGACCGCCACCTGGAGGGAAGAGAATTTGAGCCACACCTTGGAAAACTAGGACTCCCGTGATCCACCCCACCTGTAATGTGATCTTCAACTTCAACTCCATTCCTTCTTTCCATCACACTTGAAGCCCTTCTACAGATGTTCATGTCTCTTTGGAGTGACAGGGCAGGCATGTCAGCATTGGTACTCCGATCGGGGCTTTTGTCCCTTGTTCTCCATTCTACACTCTTACTTCTATTTGCAAAGCTACGTCTTTTCCATTCTGTTCTCCCCCGATTTTCTAGTGCGAGGTTTTCATTTAGATCGGCGCCAAACTCTGGGACTGTTTGGTCTGTTGTGATATTTTGCTTCAGCCTGACAGTCATCTTATTGCTTGATGGTTCCGTCTCCTCACACTGATCATTGACATTTGTCTGACTCCCAGTGCTGACGACGGAGATTGTGCCCTCCGTGTTTCTTGGATTTGTGATGGCACTTGCTCCATATTTCACTCTGTCTCCAGTTTCCGCAGCAGCCTCCCTCTTCCTAAAACCTGCCCTGCGATTGGGACTATATGAGGGAGAATTAGCTGAGCGGACAGTGAAGCGAACCCCTGCCCTTTGCTTGTATTGACTCACTGCAGAAGGAAGCAAAGGCAAGTCCATTGTTTTAAACCAAAAATAGGTAACGACCTAGTGTCGAATGTCAATTACCAAAAAAGAGCAGAAGAGTAAAATTAATATTTAAGAGATCCCAAGCAACTGTATTTCAGAAGGCAATCTCAAGGCAGTTTATATTGATGCTTTAGCTCTGAGTCTGTCAAAAAAAAAAATTAAAAAATGTTGAGTGGCAGAGTTATATTCCTTTCACAGCTCCATTTAAATGGTTTATATTCCTGATTGTTCCAAGCGGTATGTTCTGAAAGTAGGTCCTGTCCTTGTTCTTGGCTGTTTTGTCTTCAGGAGTCCTCAGTTCCTCAGATCGACCTCGGTGAGCGGCTTCCACTGCCTGCCAAGCATGAAACATGTACAAGTTTCTATTCTCAGGACAAATTCTGCAAGAATGCTGTGAGATGTGGATTGTGGTCATTGTGGGAACTCAAAATGGTCAAACAGAATGGCAGCCTGGGAATAGGAATAGAAACACAATATGCTATATAGTGAAGAGTAGTAGAGTAAGATAAATCTATCTATCTATCTATCTATCTATCAGGAAATAAAAGACAATAAAAAAACAAAAGTGAGGTTACTCCACTCGCGCTGAAAACCTTCCAGCGATCTCATTTTGCAAGATGTTGCTTCCCTCCTAACATTCCCCTTGTAGCTACTTATAGAGCCCATTCACAGAACACGGTCTCAGGAAATGCTCTGTGGTGCACATACATATCATGTCGTCTGTTTACACAAGCAACGTACTCATGACTACCAGTCAGTCCAACTAAACACAAACCCAGAACAAGAAAAACTCACCTAACAACAATCCACTCAGCTGGACAAAAAATGTGCCAGCATCTGTCTCAGTCAAAGTACATATCAGTCTAATGAAGTCAAAAGAATGCCAACCGAAACCTTGCGACAGTAGACTGGTGTGAAATCACAAGATAAGATGGCCAAACGATGAGGACTGACTTTGATTTAAGCCTCCAGAGGGAAAGATAGCATTACTGATGGAAGTAACTGATGAGAGTAAACAGATACAAAACCTCAACCCATCCAGCCATTCAAATCATCTTTGATTGTTCATGAAGTCAAATTAATGGAATATGATCTAACGTGGTATAACATCATTAATAATAAAAATACATAATATCTACGGTAAAAGCACTGTAACAAAATGTCAGCCATTTAAACCTCCTTTCAGATTTATCTTTTGTCTGTTTTACAGAGTATTTCTTTGAGGGAGGTTCTCTGGCGGTGGTTTCCAGTGCAAGTGAATCTGCGTATCAGTTTACTGAAACACCTGTTCTACTGGGTCACAGAGCCTCCCATCCGTGTGACCTGGGCGACATTGTCCTGCTCATTCCAAACTACCACTCAACTGGACAAAAAGACACAAGTGCATCCTGACCTGAGCCAATGATTCACCACTCCACTCATTCACCCTCTTACAAGTAAGGTCAATGATCCTCTCACACAGCCACAAACACATGTACCTTACCTGCTCTATGTGAAACTCTGTTCCCGTCCTCCACCATTGTGCTGTAATGACATCAGCTGCTCCCAATTCTGCTTCTCTCTCGCTCTCTTTTTTTTTTTTGCTTTCCATCAGCTTTGCATGATGGACTGTGTACAGTGACAAACCTGCCACACTGGTTTATTCTCTCTCTCTCTCTCTCTCTCGCTCTCTCTCACTCACTCACTCACTCGCTCCCTCTCTCTCCTCCCCCGCCCCTTGTTGTTCTCTACCTCTTTTCCTCCTCTCACAGAGTAGCATTCCTGACTACAGTTCAATGTGTCACCCACTGAAACAGCGAGACAGTGAATGCACACACACACACACACACACACACACACACACACACACACACACACACACACACACACACACACACACACACACACACACACACACACACACACACACACACACACACACACACACACACACACACACACACACACACACACACACACACACACACACACACACACACACTTCTTCAGCCCGCTTCATGACATCAGCACTTCATGGCTCAAGGGAGAACAGACAGACTTTGGATAATTGTGTGAAACCGTACAAAAATGACATTTCCCAACACTGACTTATAAGCCCACACCACCTCGGGGTAAACCTGAGTCTAATCATCTGGCCTGACCAGGTATCAAGATACATAATAACAGAGCACCTTTAATTAGGACCAGAGACTACAAAGAGCCAGAAATACCACACGGGATAAATATTGTTAAACGTGCCCTTCTCGTGTGACATCTGTTCTGCAAAACAGCAGATCCACTTCCTGAGAGTCTGTGGGACTGTACTGTTGACTGAAGGGAGGAAAGCATCCCAGATTCCTGATAAGCGTTGTCCTCCTCACACAGGAAAAAGTGTTGTTTGTGAGGAAAACTGAGTTCTTGGAAACGGAGCTTGAACAAACAGCCCCTGAAATCAGAGATGCAAAGGAGCTAATGGATGCATGAGTATGAGGAATTGAAAGAGTACTTACAGTTCTGCATGACTTGTAGAGCTCATCCTTTTACTTCTGGTTTTCGGCGTACACCTGCTGCTTTTGTGTTGGCTTCCGTTGAGACAGAGGAAACTGTGGTTACGACACTTTGTAGCTAGATGCCTTGGTGTGCGTCTCTCAAATTCAAGCGAGTGACATCTATTGATCCCAGATTAGGTATTTGATTTTTGATGGTCCAATCACTGACCAGCCTCACGTACACAACACTGGCAGGTCGATTTGTGCTTCTCGGGACACAGATAAGAGTGTGAGTGGGGGTAAATAGCTCCAGCAGAACTCCACAGACACATACGATTGTTCTAAACAACATAATGGCTCCCAGTGTCTGTAAGATGAATGCAAACAACAGCCAAGCTCTGTTAGAGATACTGGTGCTTTAACTTCATTCTTCAGGGCGTAGGATTCAGGGTACGCCATGTGATGCACCACGAGTGGCGTGAGAAGGAACAGTTCATAGCGTTTAATCAATGAGTCACGGTGAATATAAATAATCTATGAGCCTGAAAACAACATAAGTTCTTTACTGGTCTGATGCTGGTCACCTTTTGGTCTGGACACGGTGGACGGTGGTCTCTGCTTATCTTTGCTGGTTTATGCTCATTTGATGCTAGTTAATCCTGGACTGCTGCTGGTCTGTGGGGATTTCGCTGGGCTGATGCTGGTTTCTGCTGGTGCTGATGGGCTGCACTGATTGATGATGGTTTCACTGTTCTGGTGTTACTCTATTCTGGTCTGTGCTGCTCTCTGTTGGTTTATTCAGGGCTGTACTGCTCAATGATGTTTATGCTAAAAGGTGCAGTGGTTATCTCTCTTGCTTGTAGTGAGAAGGTTGCTGGTTTGAGTCTGGGTTGGGTTTGCATGTTGTCTCTATGCTTGCATGGGTTTCCATGTTTTCTCCCTGTTCATAAACATTGTTTTTGGGGTCAGATAACCTTACATTCCTCATAGATTTGAATGCAAGTGTCTTTATGATGATCTGGCAACCTGTCTTGAATTTATCATGCTTTCACTGACTACAAAATGGATACAGTTGTAAAACAAATAAAAAGGCAAGGAGGAAGATATGGTTTGTGTTTGTTTATCTTGTGCAACACCAGCATCGACCGGCATCCAACCAAGTTATTTTGAGCAGAAGATTCAAGATATACTCTGGAACATTGTCAGAATTTAAGAGTTAGTGTTATTTAATGCCGTGACTATGGGTTAAATAAGTGATTCACTCCTCTCGCCGTGTTGCTCGTACCTGTGTCATCCGTCTGTTTTTGCTTCCGCAGTGTGTCCTCGTGAGGTCAAACAGCAGGGGGCAGAAGAAGACCTCACCCCTGACGTCAGCCCGGCCGTACCGGTCACGTGACTACCACGGAAGTCAACAGAATGTCACAACAGGCACTTTACTCAACTTTGTTCCTGCTTTCCCTCTAATGTTAATCCTGCGTGTTTTAAACACGACAGCTCAAATGAAACCGCACGTTTTTAGAAGCCCGAGTCCCGGACGACCCCTGAGCGGAGATTTTAACTTGTTGGTTTGGTAGAGAAAAGCGTGAAGATGCAGACCGATTCGTTTTTATCGAGGATTAACGTGGTGCTCGTGATGGCCTACGGGAGTCTGGTAAGTTTCTTTAATGTGTTTTTTTCTTCTAACGTTTGTTTGAAGTTGTTTGAGCTTAACGCGCTCAGATGTTTAAAACCTGGAAGTCGAAACTGGTCGAATTGATCTTAAAGAGATTTGCATGTGTTTTGTATTAGTTTTTAAAGTTTTTGTGTATTTATCTAAAAAGTGGATCGGATTAAGAATATTCGCCTGATTATGGAATAAAATCCCCAAATTGTGTCCAGTTTCAGACCCTTTCATAAAACCAAATACTTCTGGAATATACATTTCTTCCCCTTTAAACTGGAGTTCATTACACTTTTATTTCATTCCTTGTATCTTATTGTTTATCTAATTATTTTTCTTTCTATTTGTCTCCCCGTTAAGTACATTGAATTGTTCAATGCATGCAAAATGTGATGTACAAATATACTTCCCTTACCTTGACCACATCATGTACACATATATAAACTACAGTAGACAGTATTGAAGAAGCAAGAAAAAAGTATAATAACACTACACCACGTACATTTCGTGCTGAAGAAGTAGAAATTCTGGAGTATGCTGATAATCAATAAAGTGGAACAAACCAACATTTAAAAAATGTAAAATATGATTGAAACAATCACTAGTTAGTTTTAATCATCATATAAGTAGAATGTATTTTATAGGAAGGGCTTAAATGTAATCTTATATAATCTGGTAAATCCTGGTCTAAGTCGTCAGGTGAACGGCATCGTATTGAAATTTTAAGTTATTTTGTGTAACTGCTGTGAAACAGTTATTCAAAAAATGCAATTAAACAACTGTTTTTACTTTCAGAGTTCTCGGGACAATACGTTTTAAAAAATAAACGTTTAAAAGGGCAAAAGCAGTTTCCAGCACTAATCCTGTTCTGGAGCAAGTGGAACGTTATGGCCCATCTATTATCAAATAGCAAGTGAACCAAGTATATCTGGTTATTGATGCTTTGTCATGTTTTTAATCCTCCAGCTGCATGTTATCCTAAAATTGAAATAAAACTCTTGTGTTTTCTGTAGGTCTTTGTTTTGCTGTTTGTATTCGTCAAAAGGCAAATTATGCGGCTTGCCATGAAGTCTCGGAGAGGACCACACGCTGCACTCGGCCACAATGCACCCAAGGTCAACCATCTCATTGTTATCTAGCTGAAGTGTGAGTCTGTGCTCTGCTTGGCTGTTTCTCAATGTGCGACCTAAATAAGCTTTGTGTGTGCGTGTCTGTGTGTGTTTGGTCTTCGTTACAGGAGCTGAAACAAGAAATCGAAGCCAAACTGAGTAAAGTCCTGAAGATCCACTTCGAGCCTCGTCTGCTGTCTCCAGATGACGACCGGCTAAAACACAGAGAACAAACTGGTGATAAGAGTACACGTATACGTTAAATTAAAAAAATCAAGTTCCATTTTTTCATGAGTTTGTGTGTGTCACAGCTTCATATGACTACCTGTACAGAATGAAAGCTCTGGACGCCGTCAGAGACATCGGTGAGCTTCTCTCTCTCTCTCGTTGCTCTTTCGCTGTTGTTTTGCCGTGACGGCACGCGAAATTGTCCATTTCTTTCGGCAGATTTCCCTTTCCGTGAGCTGGGTGGATCATCCACCGCCGTAACGGGAACACGATTTCGCACCTGGCTTTTGCAGCTAAGAAATTCCAACTGCGACCAAAGGGCTCTGATCGACAGCGTGCTGGATGGGTACAGCAGAGCACGCCACGGATCAGAGGTCAGCGTCCTTGTGTGCATTTTTGACATTTCTCATAAGTCAGCCAGACCATTAATATACACAAGAGGTAAACGCCTCATGAAAATGAAGCTCAAGCTGCTTGAATTTGAAAACACTGCATTAAAAACACAACTGAACGTAATAAAGTGACTTTGTCGTATTTACAGCTTTTTATATTCCAGCACCGTAAAGACCAGGGGATTTGTTGCATTACTTTGTAAAACAAGTGCATGAAATCTGTATTATTTAGTAATTTTGTATTTTTACACTTGAGTGGCAAGCGGACGGACGAGAGGTTGCATCAGCGCGTTTCTCCCCTCACATTGAAGGGGAAGATAACATACAAGCGCTCAGTGTCGAATCTCTTCCTGTTTCTATTCCCAGGCTTTTGGTGAAGCAGAGTTTTTGAAATACAAGGAAGCGTTAACAGAACTGGCCTCACTGTGAGTAAACACAACTTCGGTCTTGTGCTAATCCCGACGTGGAATGTTAATTACGTGGCAGGGAGCAACAATCCTCTTCTGCGTGCCTCGTTTCAGCGTGAAGTCTCACAGAAGCGCCAATCCGAGTCAGCACCACCAGTCTGCAGCCAAAGACCTGACCAGTACCCGCGGGTCGCCGAGGGCGTCCTCCCCGACCCAAAGCACCTACCTCACGTCCAGCTTTCAGCAGCGCAGCAAGAGGCCCCGGCACTTCCTGGAGCTGAAGAACTTCAAAGATAACTACAACACTCTGGACAGCACACTCTGAGTCCCGGGTTGAGCTCGTCCAGTGGAAAGGTCAAGGACGCCGCGCTGCCGGTGGTCACAGTGCCTGTGAAGTCAAAAAGAAAAGTTACACTGCCTTCGTATACTAACTGGTACTGCCTGGTTTACAGTGTATCGCATATCAAACTGCTGGTACAGTGTGCTTTACTTGGTGTTGTTTCTTCATGTATCCTATCATATTGCATGTACGAGTGCTATTTATCCGTCGCAGAACGACGACAGTGAGTTGATTTGACCAAAACAAAACCACAGATATGTTGCTATGCAATGGCATCAGACAGCGGTTTTAAAAGTGTGGGGGTGGGTGAGTTTCAGGGTGAAAATGTATCATTAAAGTGAGGGTTTTTATGTGGAGGGTAAGACTATAAATGATGTTACTGAAACACCTTTTTAGTGTATCGTAGATGAGTCATGATAACTTTGGTGCAAAGCCAAAACTAAGTAATAGTTGCAACAGTTACTGACGATATAAAGAAGCTTGCCAGATATTTTACCAGCTTCGACATTAACTAGCATGATGTGAAATATGCCTTAATAACAACTTACGATGTTATTGTGCACACAGCTTGGGCTGTATCACAGTTTGGGGGGGGGGGGGGCACGTTCCAAAGGGGGTGTGGGTCCTACCACACTTTAAAAAGCTCTGGCATAAGACAATCAGTATTTATTGCACAATGTACAGGCCTATGCAGATTTATTCAATTGAATCAACTGTATGTGATTGCTCATCAGTCTTGTTGAGAAAACCAACTCACAGCAGCTTCACACTGTTCATTTTACTTTTGTTTACATTCATATCTCTGCTGTTTTTTTCTCAGTTAATTCAACAACCTGTTTGTTTTTTAAAACCTTAAATATTTGTTTTCCAGAGGCCTTCCTTGTTTTCAGGAACTGATGAATGAGTTGCTTTTTTTACTTTAATCGGGTATCTCAGTGCAATGTAACCTAACAGTATCTTAGGTCTTTAATGTGTTCTGAATGTACGTCTCTTTGCTCGGACTCATCCTCAGATGTCTGAACTGTCTGTTTCGTTTGATCTTTAAAGATTCCCAGGGAGGCATGTGATGCCGGAATAACTTCAGTTTTGGTGTCGATTACTGTGAAAGTTGACATCCAAAATAAAACTGTGACATATGGTTGAGTATCAGTGTGTCTATAGTAGTTCAAACAGTGTCCAGTAGAGGGCGCGCACACACAAACATTGACTGGGAAATGAACCAAATCAAACACTATGTTTTAATCTTCAGAGATTTATTCAGAAAACCACAAACACACAACAGATGAGGGTGTACTTCATATAAAAGCTTCTACTTGAAACAGTGACTAAGTGTTATTTTATATAAATAAATACAAAGAGGAAAGGTATTAGAAATTAAAACATCAAATCATATCCAATAATATGTACAAACAAAAGTGAGTATTTACACGACGACTGGGAACTGAAATGCTTTGCTTTCCTTCTGATTTCTCTCAGCTTCTTAAAAGTGCCACATTTTTATTGGAGGGGGGGCTTTAGGAGAAGCAAGAATTACTTAAATATATTAAAAAAGCCTCCCCCCCCAACAAAATAATCATCAGAATTTCAGTTGCAGTTAGTATTTACATGTTTAAGCTTCATACCGTTCACTTGACAAGTGAACAGAGTCGTGGGTGAGTGACAAGAGACAGAATTCAGATCATCTCAATGATTTTTACATGAGCCGTCATGTCAGTGCTGTTAGCTTCAACATATCGATGCTACATTGCTGTTAATTGATTTTGTCGCAATAAAAGTTTTGTGCAACGGTTTGGTTTCGATGCAATAAATTGAAAGCGTAAAACTCAAAGGTCAAACGAGTCGTGAGAGCAGGACGAGGAGGAAACGAGCGGACGGTCTGCGCTATCACATGTACAATATAAACTCTGTATTTATTTTCATTAATACAGGCAGTCCCATTGAGATTTGCAGTCTCGTTTACAAGGGAGACCTATTTATATGTGTGTGTTATATACAGGTGCATCTGAAAACGATGGTTCAAGCATCTTTTAGATTTGGTTGCGATAATTGTGGAAAATTAAAGGAAAACAGACTCGAGAAATATAACATTCAGTGACGAATATCCTTCATTTGTAAGCTCCATTTTGAAGAATAAAACAAACAAAAAAAAGGCTTGAAATATTTTAGTTTATGTGAAATAAATCTAAAATCAGTTTCATGGTTTTAATGAACCATTAAAAAAAAAATATTTTAGATGCACCAGTATGGACATTAAAGCTAACACACCTTTTCATTCTCCACACAGACACATGCTGATCACTTTTCTTTGAGAGTGTTTGGTTGTACTTCTTTGCTGCAGTCATGAGAGGTCACCACTGTGCCGGTGTGTGTGTGTGTGTGTGTGTGTGTGTGTGTGTGTGTGTGTGTGTGTGTGTGTGTGTGTGTGTGTGTGTGTGTGTGTGTGTGTGTGTGTGTGTGATATTTAGTAGAGCTGTTTGGTTTCAGTCTGCACGCAATGGGTTTTTTTCAGCTCTGAGCTCTGAGCGCTTCTCAACAGTAACTTCAGGACTTGATCTCGATGACTTTGATGAACGGGAGCGGTTTGCCGGACGAAGTTGACGGTTTGATTGGTTTACTGTGGAAAAGGACAGCAGGAGAAATGGAGAGATTGGGTGTTATCATAGTGGAAACAGTTAAATTGTATCGTACATGTACAGGGTTAACTGAATAACTTACCTGTAGACAATCTGGGGGTTGCGCTCTGACGACAGGTAAGAATTTGACCTTTGACCTCCGAGGAAGTAGTCCATCTGGTCGTGCATTTCTCGGTTCTGCACACACAGAAAGGTTTCAGAGGTCAGGCACAGTGATAGCAGAGGAAGAATGTGCCAATAATTAAACACGGGACAGACACAGGCTCTTTTATTCCCTGTTTTCATGGAGCAGAACAAAAAGCTTCCGTCTTCATTGTACGTGTGACATACGGGAAAATTGGAGAAGCATTTCAAGACTTATTGACAAAGTACACTTCTTCACTCACATGGTAAATAAAACGTTATGAATTGAACATATGTGTACTAAAAATGCGATTTCCTTCTATACGTTCAGACCAGCTTATAAAGAAAACACAATAAATGATGATCCTGCCTCCTGCCCTGCTGGAGCGTGGAGAACAGGCCACCACGTCTCCTCTGTGAAGTTTTACACTGAACCAACTACAAAAGACGGGAAGCTATAAAAGCTTTGTGTTCTGAATGTGAGGGAATGCATGCGGGGAAGTCTCTCAGTTCTTGGTTATTTTAAAGAACCCCACCCATCCTGGACATCATCTGTTCTCCTTTACGTCCAATGGAAGGAGATAAAGATTCTTTGTAATCTCAATGTGTATGTGTATGTATGTATATATATATATATATATATATATATACATATGAATAGAAGACTTCTATTTGAACTATTATATGTATTCATTTTACACTACAAGCTGAAGCTGATTGCACTTGTTTAATGGTTTCCCTTGTATTTCCATGTTATTCTCATCTGCATCTTTGGCTGCAATGCAGGATATTTGCAATCTGTGCAGTGGTTTCATTTCCACTGTGACCTTTGCTTGCTCATGTCGGATTTTATCTTTGAATGTTATTTCAATGTAAAGTGAGATTACCGTGTCATAACAGAAGTGAATTGAATGTTCACAGGAGATTTCTCTTGTTTCTTTACTATGAAGGATTTGTTCCCTTATTTTTTCTCAACCTTCACGTTAGGTTTATGTGAAACTCCGCTGAATGATTACTTGATGAGAAGACGGCGTGCAGCCCCTCACCTCAGCCTCCAAAAACGCCACCTTCTCCTCCAGCTCTCTGATCACGCGGTCTCGCTCTTGGATCAGCATGCGGGAGTTCTGGAGCTGAAAGTGAACAAACACGCTGAGTGAGCGGCGCTCAAACATGAGCACGGAGGCGTCGTGTTTGCTTTACGGAGACTCGCAAATGTGCGTCTCACCTGTTCAATCATGTGTCTGACTTTCCTCTGTTGGCTTTTCAGCATGTCATCCAGATGGTGGATCTTTTCTTTGAGGATAGCCACCTCCTTCTCCAACTGCTCAGCCCTGAAATTACACACCGCCCATCAGATTATCGTCACTGATTAAGAAGGAATGTTTCTTTATCGGTGTGGAGTATGTCTGAGCGCCAGCCGACCTTTGCTCCCCGCTGTGGCCCTCTTCCCTGATCCTGCCCAGTTCGCGTAGCTCATCCTCGCGGTTGCGGATGGCCTCCCTCAGGGTGGCGCTCTCCTGCTCCATCCCCCCCAGCAGCCTCTGGAGATCATCGATGCGTTTGTCCTTCCTCTCACTGGCCTCCTCCGTGACCCGCAGCTTCTCCTCCTTATCGCTCAGGTGCTCTTTAAGCCTGCTGCCTTCAGCCTGAGGAGGACAGCCAGTTCTTTCTGTTCATTCTATGACTCTCGTAAAGCTGAAATATGGTTGGAAACAGTCGAAATGATTGTTTAAAGAGTGCTTGATGTGACTCCACTCACCTGTAGCCTCTCTTTCTCCTCCAGGTGTTTCTTCTCTGCCTCCTGCAGCTGTGCGTACAGGCGCTTACTGACCTCCCTCAGCTTGGTTCTCTCCGCCTCGTCGTCTGCCTCCTGACAGACCAGACAAGCGTCGTATCAGCAAGCATGGCAGACTGATACTTTTTAAAAATGATGTAATTCAAAATGTGGTTCTCGTTTCGTTCGGGCTGCGTCGGTTTGGCTGTCATAAAGAAAACAGGCGTGTCGGCATGCGTCACTGGAGTGGTTGGTTCGCGTCCAACATCTCCCCACCCGTTTCTGCAACACTACGTCCCAGTGTGACTCACACGTTGCTAAAATTAGTTAAAAAAAACCCAAACAAAAACAATTAAGCTACCAACAATAGTGTCAGCATTGTTTTGTTGGTATAAAAGACTTGTCAAGAGTAGAATGTGCTTAACGCCTTAAAGCCCTATAAAGGGTGAAGCATCTGTGGGATGAGGGGGGCTTGAAAACAATCACACATGGAGGCAGAGGAACAGAGTGTGCTGGAACAGCATTTCCAGGCATTTTTGTATACCCAGGGGTGCTGCAAGGGTATTTACTCTCTCACTGTCATTTCAAACCCTTTTAACTCCCCGTATCACGTCTCGTTCTGACTCTTTAACCCTGCACCTCCCTTTATCTGCGCCTCTGGGAGCCGATCGCTTTACAGGCGTCAGAGGGAACGGCTTATTGTCAAGAGAAAGAGCGCTGACGGTAATCTGAGGCTATAATGTTCGCTTGAGAAATGCGAAATGCTCTTACGCACTGAAAACGCTCATGCGTACGGAGCGTATTTGCTCGACCCCGAAAGGACGTCGTCGCTCACATTCGAGGTTGCTCACCTGTCCGTCAGCTTTGGGTCCGCCTTTGGGAGCGGCCGAGGAGCTCTTCTTGAAGGGAAGGCCAACCTTCCACCCGTTTGTGTGCGGCTGGGGAGAGAAAGGGAGGAAGTCAGCAAGGGACGGGGTGAACGACGCAGACGAGAGAGGTGAAGGAAATGCCTTTAAGCACACGGGAAGGAAGGTTAACAATGGCGAGGACACAACAAAGCCGCCCGAGTGAGGCCTACCTTGGTTTTGGCTGCCATCTGCTCTCTCAGTGTCTTCAGGCAATACCTCACCTGTGAAACACAGACATCTTATCAGCTGTTGAAATATTATCAGGTTGTTTTTTTTTTTTTTAATCAACAATACATCAGCATGTGTGTTCCCAATGCAATATAACACAGGGAATTCATCGTGAGCAGAAAGAGACGAAGGCAAAAAAAAAAGTATGGCGCACGAATGTAAAAATGTAATTTACATGCACCAAACAAACAAATTCTTATGTAACCCAGGAGGCAGGGATGACAGGCTGTAGTTTTAGTGTGCGTCTGTGAATGAGTCAAACAGACAGAGCAAGACGCTTTCCAGAGACTCACCTCCTGTATCTGTGAAACCTCATCGGACAGCATCTTCAGGCTCTGTTGGTGTTTGTGCTGCTCCTGTCTGCGTGCCTCTAAATACACCTGGAGGAACATCGTGTGTAAATACCGACATAACCACAACACGCCGCAGCACACGCCTTCCTAAAAACAAATATAACAAACAACAGTGACTTGGCCACGCCCACCTTGATGACTTCCACCTGCTCCTCTGTGGATTTCACGGGTTCGGGCGTCAGAGCGGTCCTGTCGCTGGCCGGTTGCACCAACGCAAAAGCTCGTCCGATTGGCTGGAGATAAGAAAGCCGAGGAGTTAACAGTGTTGCGTGATCCCCGGTGGACGGGTGTGATACATCTCCAAACACCATAAGTAAACACGAATGTGCCTGCACATGATCCAAGAGCACTTTGATTTGTGATCAATATTGCGACACGGGATTTGGAAGAATTAGCAACATCTGTTCGTTATGAAACATCTGTCGTGATGCAATTGAAGTAATAAAAATGAAAACTAGACTATGATGAAATTTTTTTTTCTCCTGAGCCCATGATCCCTGTGTGCGTTTGAAAAGCAGCGAGTCTCTATAAAGGAGGCAGAAACATTTAGACTTAATCACTATGGAGACAAACCCTGAAACATCTGGACAGACTTGGTCAGAACCAAGTGAGAGATGTGCAGAGAAAGCTGGAGGAAGGTTATGCAACTTGGCTTCTCTGGTGGTCCCGTCGATTTAACTATGAATGTCTTCGAGGGTTGCACGTGTGGAAAACATCCAAATGATGAGTGGATAGTGGCCACGGCATATTTACGACAATAAATCTTTATCATTTTAATAGTTAGACCTGAGGTAAGCTTCTTCAGGGATCCTCAGCTTTCACAACATTCTGACTCAAATATGGACACATTTGCATTTGAAAAAAAGCATGCTTCTACTTTTTAAAAATCTAAAGAATTAAAGCCAATGTAAAAAAAAAAAACAACCAACAACAACAAATGTTTCTATTCTAAGTATCAAAGCATGAGAATTCACATTTTCCACGAAACATTCCATCCCTGTATCTCACTTTGGCTGGTTTCCGCGGTGTTACAGTCCAGCGTGTTTGTTATGAGAAGCAGGAAGTTCTTACCTTGTCTCTGTGCTGCTCTGCACTCCGAGCCGCCTGGTTCTGGTCGTGCAGAGTGAGCCGGAGTCGCCTGCACCCGTCCTGAAGAAAGGCAATGAAGCGAGGACACGATGAAGTGAAACCACAAAGAGACCGTTATGTGATGGAGAGACTGATTGAGGACTATTTTGAGGAGGAGGAGAGAGGGGGGGAAAAAAGAGGAGGAGAGACTGAGTCATACTCACGGAGTAAAACAGAGGAAGTGGGAAAAGGGGGGGTCTAAGCCAAAGAGGGAAAGACCGAGCGAGCGTGCGAGTGAGCGAGCGGTGGGAGCGTCAGAGAGAAAGTAAAAGTTTTTCACAGCTGCACAGAGACAGATTGTTTGGTTTAAATTGTGTGCTGTGGACGTCAGAGGGACTTAGGTGGAAACCCTCCAGATGCTCGCAGCCAATTGAAAGCCGTGGGTGGATTTCTGGAAGAGTGGGAGCTCAATGTAATGTCAAACAAGTCGGAACGTTTCCATGGCAACCAAAAACGTCACAGTCGCCATAAACTATCTGGCACAGTAACAATGTGAGCGGGAGGTGGAGGCAAACAATGTACACATGCGACACTTTTGAAACCAGCACTTAAACCTTTAAGAGGCATTTGTATTTTCCACTGGAGAGGAAAGGTCTGCAGTGGGACGTGTGTGTGTGTGTGTGTGTGTGTGTGTGTGTGTGTGTGTGTGTGTGTGTGTGTGTGTGTGTGTGTGTAGGGAAGTCCCTCATAAATAAAACACAGTTAGTGTGTGTCAGTATGCGGACATCGGGGAGGAGGTCAGAGACATTGCATAACTTGGTCCTCGTCCACAGAAGTTGTTGTTTTTGTTTTCCTGAGGGCAGTCACTCACTGAGTCGCCTCATGTCAACTAGGATACACGACAGCGGGCAAAGACGAAATGGCGGCCATTGTAAACAACAACAAACACGCAGACATGTGTAACCCATTAAGTTATATAACCTGGCGCACATCCACGGCAAGGTTAACTGGTTGTTTATTAGGTACAGTTTTTTTTAAATGTCTGACACAGAATGATAGAATAATGTCTGCAGGGCTGCCTGTGAGTGGACATCGACAGGTGTTTCAGGTGTTTCATCATCCAGAAGACTTGATGGACCCAAATTGTGTGAGAAAAATCACTACATTGTAGTTAAAGTGGTTTGAGGCTCGGCAAATGTTAGGTAGTTAGTAGATAAATATAGGACAAGTCAAAAGGTGTGTGTGTGTGTGTTCTTGTACAGTTGGTATAAATTACTGTTTTCTAATGTGCCTCAGTCACAGTGTGCAGTCTTTTTTTTTTTTTGGTCACGTAACATCTCTGTGTCTGTTTTGTAGCTGTGATGGTAGTTTTGACCTTCAAATGAAAAAGGAGTTCACATAAAACCTTTAGCTATGAGACCTGATGTGACTTTGAGGAACTCAGGGGGAAAAAAAGCAAACTGAAGGTTTTAACTGAGATTAGCTTAAGCTCCCTGGTTGAGTTACATCAAAACCTCGCTGGCTATTTATGGCAGAATTCTTCAGGTAAATACCAGATTGTGTTATTGTGGTGTAGTGGATAACACTCTCGCCTCATAGTGAGAATGACCCCGGAGTCCATGTTGGCCCTTCTGTGTGGAGATTTTTTGCATGTCTTTCCTGTGGCTCTGTGTGTTTTATTGTCAATGGGTTTTTGTTAGGTTTTTTTTTACTTCCAAAGTCCAAAAAAAATGCTTTTGAGGCTGATTGGTCACTATAAAAATGTGAATTGAAGACAGAGTGGTAAAGGTTTTGGTAAATGTTTTTTTTCATTCTTATATTGGATCAGAGTGAAAATCTCAAACCACATCATGTAACAGAAATAACTGAATGAGCCAAATCTGTTTTAAACTACAACTGCAATGATTTGCTGCTAAATATGAACCAAAACTATTATATTAACCACTGACTGGTAGATTTGAGAATGCTGCTTTCCTTTTGTCCTGGTCCATATTGACAGCATGTATTCGTAGTCTATGTGTCTAGTAGATCTAGTATTAGTATTAGTATTAATGACACTAAACAGAACATCCAGGTCTTTGAAAAAGGAACCATCAAAGGCGAATAAACACACAACACTAACCAAGAATTTTATTTATTCCTTTGAAGGCTAGTCAATTAAAACAACTGAAGACACAAAGATCAAGTGCCATGCCATCACATAACTTTAGAAAATTCAATGAATTGTGCTCCACGAGTCTCATGTTAAATACTATATTTTTGTGTACATTCAATCACTGTCATCAAGTTACTAAAGTCTCTTGTCTGATAAACACTGGGTTGAAACCAGGGTTGAAATAGATTAATCACCATAGAAACTACTAAAGTTTTTGGATTCGCACTGAGTGGCCATCAGAGTGAATAAAGAAACTACTGTAATACCTTCCCTCCCTCTGTAACCCTGTTGTCTGACATGCAGAATGCCAATTGATATTAGGCAGACGGGGGGGGGGGGGGGGGGGGGGGGGGGGGGGGTGAACTGCGTAATGTTACATAATACCATGATAAAGAGCGGTTATAAAAGAATAGCTGTGTTAGTAGACTACAGAGGGCCTTTAGATTAGCTGCTATCTGCTCAGGAATAACATTGATAAGGGAAAATGGAGGGAGGCTGATCTGGAAAAGACAAAGAGAAATAGAAAAATGAAAAAAAGAGCAGCAAGAACAATACAAGGCAGAGGAAATAGGCTAATGTTGTGGCGGGGTCCTATAACAACAAACAGAGCACAGAAAAATGAAAGCCAAAAAAAAACAACCTCTTATTAAACATCCTTTCTACTCAGATTTCAGACTCCTGAACGCTGTAATAAGGGCGCACCATTTAGAGGAAGAGAGGCGAGGAGGGGGTGAGAAAAGAGGAACAGTGGGAGGTTTGTTAAGAAGGAATCCATCATTATACAACTTCTCTGGCTACACACAACCAGACAAAGACCACTAATCCTCGCTCGGGCAGAAGCTATTTACTCGCGCGTCGCCCGGTCTGTATTCGTTTTTATATCTACTGACACACAGAAATGCTGCTGCCGCGTCCCACCTCCACAGACAACCTGTAATACTGGACTTCCCGGGAACACAAACAAAAGGGGACCAGTCAGATGGCGGATCACGGATGGCGATGCCGGCGTGCACACGCACACACAGCCTCGAGCGGGAAAACACTCACAAACACACAACGCAAAGTCAACACACTGCCGGTATAAAGGAGGGAACATGAACCTGAGCTTCGCACACAGCCCGGGCTGCACGACAATAGACACAAAAGATGGCGGGGACGGGGGCAGGGACACGACTGAAAGGCCATGAAGGCACTTTGTGTTTTGGTCTTTGGCACCAGGAGGCCTGAAACTCATCGAGGTTCAAGTTCCCGAGAGGCGACCTGGAACTGGGGGGGATAAGGCTTTTTAACAAGCAAGACTGGAGCTGTGACACTTTATAATTCAAGGCATGATGCACACAGCTGTAGACATGAGAACCATAAATAGTCAAACATCCTCTTGTGCCTTCGGGTCTCATTCCTGCATTCCATATAAGAAAACATTCCTCAGGTTTATGAGCCTGCACTTCATCATGAGTTAAAATCACTTTCTTGCTCTCATGCACTGTTCTTACCACACACACATACACACACACACGCTGCACAGATGTCACTCTTGTCTTGTGTCCAAATGCACCATAAAGCTAAAGGGAGAACAGGTGGAGGTGGAGCAGGTGGAGTTCAGCTGCTCAAGCTGCAGGTATTATTTCAAGTCCGTCGACGCGATGATCAAAGAATAACTCAACAAGGTCTAATCTCCACTGCAAACCTGACATGTGTCTTCTGAGCACGTACATTTGGCGTGGAGTTATTTAATAATCAAACGTTTGAAGAGATGAATTGATTTTAAACACCAACACACTGTCACATGCGTCACATAAATCCCTCCAACAACTTAACTTAATAATCTGACTGATTGTTTAAAATAAATTCATTTAAAATAGCTGAGAGTCATTGTGTTGTGCTGGGTGGAGGAAGCAAGAACCTTGAATACTTCCCTTGCAACCCTGAGAAACTCTCAAGGCCATTTTTCTCTTTTTCCTAAAATTTAACGGAATAAATGAGAAACATTTTAATCAAGTCATCCATTCAAAAAGTCATTTGTTAAAACAGTTTGATTAAGAGTGGGGTCTTTCTTTGAGAGTAAATATTGAATGGCATTCTACTGTGTTAAATTAAAGGTTAAGCATGTTGACGACAGGAGAGGAGCCAAGATGTTAAGCAAAGTGTTTGCGTTGGATTAACAATCACACGAGAGCAGGTGACGTTCAACACAAAGTCCACTAACAGATCTGAGTCAAGAAGCCGCAGCTGCTGTCAAGTCAAAAAGACCTGTCATTTTCACAATCTTCTTACCAATGATAATAATAAGAAATTAGGTTATTACGACTCTTTTGTGGTGGCGGCGTGTGAACCAGGTGTTCTCGGGTATATTAGAGTGTCTCGTCAGCAGGAACCAATATGTGGTGTTTGGCTCATTCCCAGCCTGTGAGGTCAGACTCTTCTGATTAACATCGTGACTGAAAGTGAGGGAAGACGTCGGGAATGCGCTGAACTGCTCACACAGAAAATGGGTGGGGGCAGAAGGGGGGGTGTTTGGGAGGAAAACTGTCACAATAATAACAAGGTAATCAAGCACTGAAATAATCTTTAAGTGCCCACCGTGACCTTTGTGGAGCACTTTGTTTCAAGTTCAGAGCTGCTCGTTCCTCCTGTGTTCATTTCTATTCACGTCGCCTCAGTGGGGAACAAAAAAGGCTTCTCTGTGCTACGTCAGGCACATTCCCGCTCCTCGTGTATCCCAGACATACCTCAGATAGCCAGGAAGAGTGTCCCCTCACTGTTTTGTCCCCTCCACACATTGTGCATTGTGAATAAGGCCTCGGTTGTCTCGTTGGAACCGTATCAGATAAGTAAATGAGCGTTTGTGTGCGGAGTGGAGGGGAAAGTGCTTTGGGCCACACGTTGAAGTGTGATGTGAGGTTTATGAGACAAAAGTCGAGCAAACAAAGTTTCATTTCTTGCTTCAAAGCACATTCCTCAACTTAATCACTTTATTAGGTGTGTGCTGCCCTTTGTACACTTTGACCTTTCTGCCAGCTTTACAGTTACACAACAGAAAGTGACATACAAGTCCAGACCTTTGACACAAATGTGCAAACTCTCCCTCTAATGGTTTGTTTGTTTTTTTAAATCTCTGTTTGAATATCATCTGATACAAGCTCAGCAGGGGGGCAGACATGGATCTCAGCAGGAAACCACTCAGGTGGACAGAGTGGCGTTGCTCCGCAGCCTCATAAACCCCGGGTTAACTATTTGCTTTTTCAGGCCAGGTAGATCATTAAAATCCTGACTGCCACAGAAGATGAGGCTCATCCAGTGAGTGCGACCTGAGCAGCTGCCGACGGCCCATTTACAAGCGTGTAACTAAGCAGAATCCGGAGGACGTGTGCTGTTCCAATCCTGTGGAACAAAACTTCCCACGCACAGGTGGTGCACAAACTGCACAAGCAAAAGCTTTAACAAAGTCCTGAGCTGCCTGCAGCCTGTCTGTCACAACTGCACTCATAAGCCTTCCAATGATGTGGCCACAAGTGACAATCACAGATGTTACTTCCACTAATTCTGAGCCTGCTGGTAGTTTGAGGGGGGAAGGGGGGGTTAATACTTTAAAGCCAGAGACTTATTAGTAAATACACCACTTAGAGCTGATGAAGCCACTCAGGCCTGTGAGAGAATCACACAGCAAACAAAGCATCTGATGCAGTCGACAAAGTCCCTGATGTTCTGTAATGTTGTGAACAATTCAGACCTGAGTGACCATCTGAACGATATATGTTGCAATGACATTCTCTTTTTAATTAATTTTTTTCATTGTCTGAATTTTTTTAAATAATGCTTTGACGTTTTCAGCATCCTCAATGTACTTTGTCAGTCGCTGTTCATGTTTGTTAAAGCAAAGCACATTGAATTAAAACACAAATTACGCTTGGTTAAAAAAAACAACAAAAAAACACAGCAGATCATTTGAGGGGAAAAAAAGAAATAAAAGAGAAAAAAAAGATTGAAAAAGAAGCCAGGAATAAGGACTGGTGGATGTGTTCAGCGTTGACTTCAAGCGTCATTCATTGATGACTTCATTATGTATCCACACAAGGTGATAAAGGAGAGAAACTTACCCCATATTCTTGATGTTTGATGTCTTCAAACGTGCACAGACTTCTGGTCACTCCACTCATCTCGACGCGGTTGTAACAAATATCTCAGAAAGAAAAGTAAAATAAGTTTTTTAAAGATCGCAGGATTCCGGCGGAGCTGCTGGTTGTCAGTCTGCAGCCGGTGAGTGTGTGTGTGTGACAGAGTGTGTGTGTGTGTCTATGTGTGCGTGTAACTTTTCTCACGACGTCACCGCGCGCGAGGCCCCGCCCACCAGCGCACAGACCAAATAGGGAAGTAGCAGTGCGCTCAAACGTTGACAAACATCTCCCTGAAACGTCCTGAAATTTCAACATTGATCTCTCCTGACCGGGACAGAAAACAGCCCCCACTTGCCCCCTCCCAACTTCTATTATTGCCCCACGGAGGGCTGACCACTAAATGCTGCCCCCTCAGGGCAAACAGCTCACATCACCAATAAATTAATCATTGAGGGGATTTAACTCCTGACTGAGCTTGTCCTAAAATTACAAGGCAATGGAAACCAGAGGATTAGATAGATAGATAGATAGATAGATAGATAGATAGATAGATAGATATAGATTTATGTGTGGATGATATATATATATACAGTATATATAATAATGCTGCATTAATCTTCTTTCTGCATCCATCCATCCACAAATGAACAAAATATTAACTATCTAAAAGTGAAATTATAACATTATAATGTGTTTCACGCGTCCATTAGATACTTCATCAGCCACAGTGAACAATGAGCGACTTGTGTCAAAGTTGTTTTTATCATTGAGGGTTAGGACAGACTTTCCAGTTCAGTCTGTACTTAAAACAATATTATCACACGAGAACAACCTTGTAACTTTGGCTAAAATACGTGACTTCCCGCTCAGAACAGAGATTTATTACTGACAAAACCTGCTGGTAAACGACAGCAGCAGTGTGATGAGTTAATGGGAATAGTTAAGAAACAAAACAACTCAGAAAAAGTAGAAGCCTTCACTTTAAAGTACATGTTTTCACGGGGAAACATGTTTAATGTTGTGCTTTAGAATAAAGTTTGCAGGGAGATATCAAGTGTGTGTGCAGATGTCAGTGAGTGGCCCAAGGTCAGACCGAGAGGAAGAGCTGACCCTGCACAGCGCCGCTCTGCTGACATGCAGCTGACCACAGCCGATCCAGGACGCCACAGACGTCAAATTGGATAAAGACACTAACAGCATTAATGAGAAGCAAAGAGCTCACAGTGGCAAACAAGGGAGCACACTAAGTGAATTTAAAAACGCCACAGTCGGGGACAGGAGATAACGTCGTCGAGGAAATTCAGCATTAACTCAAGTCTTAATCAAATCACTAAATAAGAATGTTGAATTGTCTCATCGCGGCCTCGTCATGAAGCGTGAAGAGACTCCTCCACAATAACACACCTACATAGTATCACAGGTCCTGACGTCTCCCCAACCAGAGAAATAATTATGTGTTTACATCACTCATCTGATCACACCCCGACACAGACTGATCCAGAGACGAGACGCCAGAAGCCATGTTTACACACATCCATGTCTGAGGCTTAGCGTATGGAGTGAGTAAGAGCCGTGACATTCATGTGCTCAGTGGCGTTTTCAACGTGAAAATCCAATCATGCAAATGCATGTAGAGGCAAACTAACTCAGTCTGCATGTCAGTCAATGCAAAGTCCCGGGAAGGAATAAAGATAACAACTAAACACCAGGAACAAGTTCATCACGTGGGAAAAACAAATAAAGACAACCACGCACACATAATATTATGACTGTGGAAGGAAAATCTGTTTAAAGTTTAATGTTCTTATGGAAACAAAAATCTAGTCCACAATAGTCATATTTGAAGGAAAACACAAGATTTAAGTGTGTGTTATGTTAAAGTTACCTTAAAGATGACATAAGGGAAGAATGGAGCAGAGGCTGGGTTTATGGTAAGTCTGCAGAATGTTAATGTAAAACTCGATGTATCGTTTTCAAAAGTCACAAAAGCACATAAAGTTCTATTAGTTGTGTGTTTAGGGTATTCGTCCCACTTGAGGGGTAAAGCTGGAGCTTCTCTGAGGGAATTCACTTGTTTTTTGGAGTCAAAGATATCAAAAATGGAGACTTCAGTTTACTCGTAATAGATCGGGTTGAAATTACAATAAATCTGCACAGAATAATGTCAGTGAATGTAATGTGCAGGGTTAGAGGGAGAAAAGGGTTGATTTTTATCTCTCAGCAAGCCTGTAAGTTTGATTGAGGTCTTTAAAAACTACCTGGTCACCATTTTTTATTTTAGTTTTCCTTAGATTTTATGTTCATATTAAATCTCAAGGGAGCTTAGATATTACAAGTGAAGTTTACAAAGATTACTTGTAGAACAGAAGGACATTTTACCGAATCAGGATTACATGTGGTAACTATTGGTCAAAGGTTAAAGGTGCAAGCAGGTGACAAAGATGAATTGTTTGTGAGTTCATGGAGTAACAATGTTTTCTGGAAAACTATGATGACACACCTGCGATAGTGACATCTTCTGATTTGGGAAGTGGATATGACAGAGATCAGTTGGTTTGCCTCCCTCGTCACTCCTCTATTATTTTTATCATGGGACATTGTGACAGTCCATCCTCACAAATTGTGTAATTTTACTACAGTGACGTTAGATATACCAAAACAACAGACAGGTCATTCATCTACCAAAAAAAAAAAAAACAATATCTGAGAGTAATACTTTGTAAAATAAGCTTTTTTAAAAATTATATCAAAAAAAAAATGTCTACCTGGCTCATATTCTCGTTGATGTGAATGAAACTTGTTTGTATATCATTGGTACACTTTTTCATTGTTTTGATTTGTGAACTATTTATAGAACTCACGTATTAAAAGTGTGGGTATTCCATCAACAGACTATTATTATTTAAATTTCTAAGACATTTTAATTGCGGCGGAGCCATTGAGAAAACGTGAGTCATTGTCTCTGTGCAACTCGATTTACTACGTTCAACCTGGAGGGACTTGTATTCCTACATGTGCAACTTGTGGAGGCAGATGGAAATATTTTTACTATCGTGTGGAATGGCAAACACACCATGGTTTCAAAACCGGTCACGCCCGTCTCTTGGCGAATCGACTTTCAGGTTTAGAGTTATGCTGGAAAGCTGGAATTATATGGAAACCCAATCCCACCCAAGGAAAGTATGCGCCCGTGCATTTTTCAGCCTTTCAAAACAGATGTACAGGTTTGGTTTCACTGAGGTGCAGCATCATCATCATCACGGACAACAGGGTGTGAATCCATGCCGACACGTTTGTTCCCAATAATCTCTCCAAAGCTGAATTCCCGGTGAAACGGAGCGGGAAAAAGAGCCCTTTCACATCTTTTGTAGATCAATCACACAATAGCACCGTGGGAGGTTGTCGTTAAAAAAAAAAAAAAAGACAATCAGCCAGGACTTTGAAACGGTGCCTCACACGCTCAGAACTGTGTAACACTCTATCCGTTTGTTGTGTGCCAATGTACCCATTAGGATGTAAACACATAAATAACCTGAGGAGCCCCTTCAGTGTTCTGGCTTTCATCTCTCTTGAGAAAAGCAGCAAAAACAATTACCTGAAGTCATAAAGAAATGTGTTTTGTTTTGTGGGTTTTTTTGTGGAAGAATAAGGGAAATAAAAATCCAAGTGTGATTAAGAGATTCAGTTGTTATTGGAGGAGCGGGATCAAAACCTGTAGCTGTTTAAAGTGGGGATCGGCTGCTTGTTAGTCAGAGCGAGGTTTGTACTTCTGCACGAGTTTCTTTGAACCTGCTTTTTGTGCAATTCTTGGCTGAGCTCACACATTCCTGACATGCTTCACCCTGCGGTGATCCGGACACCAACAAACCGGCACCAAACCGACTCTGCCAGCCGAGAGGCAATAAACAAATCCATTCACCCATCCATCTATCCATTCTGCTTTATCCAACTCTTAAGGGGCGCCGTTCTCAGCGGAGTATGTTCAGAAGGTGGGGAACTACTGGTGGACAAAGCTTGTGGTCATTTTTGATATTTTTAAATTAGATCAAGGAAGATTGTTCAATAGAATTCCGTCATGCCGAGCCACACAGTGTCTTGTGCCTAAAAAGACCTGGTTTTACAATGGGGATGGCGAGTTTGCATGTTCCACCTGTGTGTGTTTCCACCGTCTCTTCCCTAATAACAGGTTCCTCATATTAAGTGTTCTGAGTGGATGATTTTCACTCCTCAAATGTAAATCCTTCGGTTTGGAAAATCAACCCTCGGAAGCGGCTGAAAGCTTCTAAAAGTTCTGCTTGTAAGTTTTATTCAAACCCGTCAGCCTTCAATACAACCCCCCCCCCCCCCCCCCCGCTGTGTCGGATCTTGATGTGATGACCACTTTACCATCGTGGATTACCTGCGCAGAGTCTTTGTGACACGCCACACGGAGATACAAGGCAAGGAATGAAGCTAAAACCACAAATTAATCTGTTGTCATCAAAACCTGATGTGAAGATGAGTTTACTGGGGCACAAGATAAAGCTTAAAACTAAAAAGAGTTACTATCATCCCTCCCAATTCGTGTAAACACAATAATGACGGGGATGAATGCAACTGCTCACGAAGCACGTACACTGGCCTCGCCTATAAACACTTCAGCCCGACCTGATTGTGCCGCGCTCTGTGCTTATCACTGATGTGATCAATGAAAAACAGTCCTAAACCAACAGATAAGGAGGGGAAGAATAACAGAGGGACTCATGTGGGTCATCTACAACAAGCTCTGTATTTATATTCCTACTTTTGATGTTTTTTCACACTGCCTCAGGAAGGCCTCTGCGACAATGAATCGCAGCTCACAGTCATGTGTGAATCTCTGGTTTCTCGCTGGTCCTGAGATTTGTTTTTACTTCTGGTTGGCCTCATGTTGATGTTTTGGCAAAAAGCAAAACACAGATTTCTAATCAGTGTTTGTTCATGTGACGTACATTCCATACTGCACACAATCACGGGAGAAAAACGGAGTTGTCAAAAAACACTAAAATGAAGAAAGCAAGTTTTGTAGCTATCAGGTATGTGGTCTGCTTTGGTCTCGCCACAATAAATGTTGGCATGGTGAAAAAGATTCATTAGTGATCAATCATTTCAGCAGTAATTGGAGCTATTTTGCATGTGAAACAGCTGAACTCAATGCTGCTCCTCCGTGCAGCCAAATACTTTGAAATTGCAGCTTCAACTGTCACGAGGCAGGAACCTGTCGTCTGAAGTGACGCTTTTCAATGATCTACTATCAGTGAGACAACGCCGAGAGCAAAGCTGAACCTAAAAACATCAGAGTTTGATCACTACAAGAGCTTAAAGACCGATTTATTAAAAAAAACAAAACAAAAAAAAAACAACCTAAAGCATACTGAATCAAATTCGACCAGCCACTTTTGCACTTTGACTTATCCAAAACATTTGCCAACTTCCTCCTGTAGGTCTCAATTCCAATGAAGTTGCTTCACCTCCTGAGAAATTCACCAACACACGGCTATAAACTTCCTTGTTGTGGGTCAACCCAGACAGAGCAGACACTGCGGCGTGCAGCAGACAACATTTATGTACAATTTGACATCTAAAACATGCAGGCCTTGCGGCGTCTTACTCATCAGGAGCAGCCTGATTCCCATAACCAACAATACGCCTGAAGCTCAACCTTTTTCCACAGAACAACCTTCGTCTCTTCTTTCCAAATTTCTTCTTAATGGCTTTTGGTAAAAAAAAAAAAAAAAAAAAGAAGGCAAGGGAGCTTTATTCAAACAGCATATTTCAACATTAATGCATTTGGAGTATTTTACGTTAACAGACGGATGAGACGGAGAGAGGAAAGACAATACAGTGAAATAAAAATAAATACGTTACAGATAGACAGACAGGTCTTCGATCTCGTTTCAAAGATGTCAGAGTTGTTTAAGCGATAATAAGATGTCTTGATTGCTTTAATATGGCGGCTCAGCCTCAGGTCAGAATCCATGTTTTCATTAGACCCAATGCTGGACCAGATCATTCATGTGGTATGCAGAGTCCACATTTTGGAGAAAACAGCCATTTGATGTCTTTAGTCCAAATTTATTTGATAGATTTAAAAGTGGATTTGCCCAACAGTCAAAGTCTGAAAGCTCATCTGCATTCCTTCCACTACAGGTAGTTTCTGGCTCGTCTCCTGCTGTTTGAAGAGATTCCTGAGAACGTCAGACGGATTCTGTGTCCTGGAACAGATTTTCCAGTTGTAGCCTGGTTTACTGAAGAAGTTTGCTTCTGATCTTTGTTATTACTCGGCAGGCCAGCTGGTCTCATCACGTCTGTGGGTTCCGCCTTCTGTCTTCCTCCAGTTAACCACAGGCAGGAATTCATTATTGGCTTTGAACCAAGATGATCCAAAATACTAATATTAGTTAATAGGTTTTCCCTCTGGTTGTGTCTTCCTCCTATTCACCGAGCGTCATTTCCACAAAGACCATTTATTTCCATTTTCACTTTGAGTCTTTGTTTTCAGTTTAATTTGTGGAGAAATGGGGGGTCTTGCTGCTGTTCTTCCTCCAGAGATTTGAAAGACAAGTGGCAAAAAAAACCCCAAAAACCTTACGTTGGTTTTCAGCGTCAATTGTGAACTAAAGTCCCACTGTGATCAGTTTGTATCTACGATCTACTTTGTCGCTTCTATAGTGAAAAACACATCAAACCAATGTAGGCAAAGCAGAGAGCAAAAAGCATTTGCATTTTGCACCGTAAGCAGGAAATTCTTTCTTTCAGTTAAATTTAAATAAATATAGAATATGTAAGTTTCAGTGTTTGACTTGCACTGTGGACAAAGAAAATGTTTTAATTGTTTCAATTTCTTTAAATGTACCTTTATAAATCTACATGCTGGTTTTATTTTAAAATCCTGGTTTAGAAACATTGTAAACATACAGCAGTGTTGATAGTGTGATATTTTGCAAAAGCCAATAATGACAGAACAAAGAGAAACAGTTTAACTTAACACATTTATTGCTGCTAAATTAAAAGGTAGTAAAAAAGAAAAAATATTTTCAGAAGTACAGTTAGTGCTAAACTTTTCCAGGCAACAATTGCAGTATGCACAAGTTCATCCTCTCGATACATGGAATAAATCATATTCAGTACCATTTATCAGTTTGACTGAAAACACACAAAAAATTAAATGGATCAACTTCATTTATAACTTAAACCGATACTTAAACCAAACTTTACAAAATCAACTCTGAAAATATCTAAAAATGTTAAGTACACTTAAAACAAATCAACAGAATAGTAAGTCCATTACAAAGTGTTTTTTTATGTCATTTCAAGGCATTATCATTAAACCAAAGCTCGTGTATCTCACCGACTGAACATAAAGGAATGCATAGAGTAAAGTGAGCAGCTTCTACAAATATACTTTAGCAAACTCTTTAGCAAAACAAATATGGCCTTTTTTTTTGTTTGTTTTACAACTCCCCTCAAAATACATGTTTTAATATATTTATATACTGGCTGTAATTTCATGCCCTCACTTATAATTCACCTATCTAATGGTGCGCTGTGCTTCTCCTGCTTATGGTGACTTTTTCTAAACATTTTAACACCAACATGAGGTCTCTAACTAATTTGTACAATTTAATGTTTGTTTAAAAGCAGTTTGATCCATCAAAGGCTGTTTATTCTGTGGCAACCAAGATCTGGACGGATTAGGGAAATGTACTCAGTGTGGAACAAATGTTTGTGATTTTGTAAGTCAGAGCATTAAAGGGTTCTGGTGTAGTAGTGTTCAGTGTGTGAGGCAAAATGAGTTGACATGTCTGTGATATTTGTGAGGCCGCACTCACATTTGTGCGTCAAAGAAGTGCATGTATAGATACAGATTTGTATTTAAAATGATAAAAGCATGGTTGGTATAGTTGTGTGTCATCATGCCAGGTGCTGTCCAGTTCCTGCAGCATTTCCTTAAAGCTACGAGCAGTTTCGAGTATCGTCTTGTGCTATGAAGGGTTTGTAGCCAAGAGGGTATGGAAGTAATGTTCATGACTGTTATGTAGTTTCAAGAGATGCCTCATACATAAATCGAGTGAATTCAAATGGTTACGATGAGCAATGGAACTACAAAACTGTGGGATTGGAAGATACGCTATCCGGCCTGATGAGCTCAAGCCTGTCAGGGTACACAGAGGGAAAAATACCCAGGATTACAAGTGAATCTCTGGAAATGTGGTCTGCACTCTGCATGTCAGATAACATGTGTACATATTGTGGACTGGAGGAAAGTCCCTGAAATGGCGAGGATGTTTCTGCTTCCTTTCATTCACTCCGGTGTGGAAAAATCGTTCTCCTGTTACCCTTTAAAATATGTCAGACGCCTCCCAGCTCTTTGTGCTTCTCCTTCATTGTCAGTAAGTGCATATCATTCTGCCTTTTGGCTTCTTTCCCAGATTGCAAAGGAACTAATCTACACTTTTGTGTCTGCGCCGTGGCAGTGTTGTGTTTCCCCACCCTCGCCCGCCTCCCGGAGGGCTGCTTTAACACGAGCTGGTCTGGAGGTTGCTCTCGTTGAGGAAGGAGGCGATGGTGGAGGAGTCGAACAGGCTGTCGTCGTCGTCTGAACTCAGTACCGATGAATCCAAGGCCGGCCGCATCGCTGCCTGAGTTTTCCTCCTGTAAGACACGGGGATCGTTACACTTATATTCGTTGAATCGACAATATAGAGCTTCTTGTTTCATTTAGTCAGTCGATGAAAAACAAACTGAATTCTAATGCTAAATATGTCCAGTGAGTAAGTGGTGTATACATGTTCATCACATAGCCCACTACACTATATAGTCGATCAATCCCACAATGCATTGTGTCATTCCCACACAAGACTACATCCAGCTTTACCTGGAACCCTGCCAGCATTGAAGGTTGATTTGTTACAGAGTCTAATTGAGCTTGTTGCGTTTTCTTTGGTGCAACACTGAGGAAACATCGTTCTTTACGTATGACGAGGAAGCAATGAGCCCGTGAAGCGACACAGTGACCTCAAGTGAGCTGGGAGAGTGGGAGGCGACCCAACGTGCCATTTTAATGGACTCCGGGTGGATCATGACCAGGATCAGCGACAGACGTGTCACCTGTTTGTGGAGCGCCGTCATTTAGTGGTTCAGAACTCCAGCTATTATGGGCCTTAAAGGGCCACAGCAGTGGCGGGTGAAACGCGTGAGGCAGAGCAGAGAGCTTCCAGTCAGGCCTCAGCAGGAGGACAAACATGAAGGACGGAGGGAAGCCTTTTCCCAGCAGGCTGCAGCACAACGAGCTTCACTCTCATCCTCCTCTTCCTCCCACACAGTGAGAAGTTCTGGGCCTGAGCCAGTTAGATAACTTGCCGAGCTCAGAAGTGTCTCTGGTATTTCTACAAAACTGTTTTTGTCATGATACAATTACTGTTGGTTTAATCTTATAATACTGACTTTGAACTCAAATATGATTTAATGTATTTTCAGCGAATCTACTTTATTAGGACCGAGTCTACCGACTATGTGCAACTGTGCTTTTATTAGAGCCATTTTATTCCATTTCTGTCTCATTTCATTAAAAATTTACTTTACTTTATTTTAAACAATGCATCATAAACTTCTATTACTTTCACTGTTAAATTCTTTTTTTTTTTTAATCTTCCATTCTTATGTTATGTTATTTTATTTTTTGCTTGTTTTGTTTTTGACACAAGGTTCATGTTTGTTGACGTAAAGACTTGCAACTGAAACACACTGCACACATAAAGTCGCCTCACCACCTCAGGCGTTCAACTAAAACAAACCTGAACTTTTATGGTCAAGTCTCAAAATCCCGGAAACGGTGGTCGTCGCACCCCCTCTGCTGGTCATACCATGACATGACATGCACTTCCTTGATGCCAGTTGGAGCATGTTTGTGATTTAATTTCCCCTGTGGTATACATGAGTAATGTACCGTTTCAGGTTAATGAAATACCCTTTTCACACGTGGGTGATTGCTGGTTGGTTTTACACACGTCAGGCTGTAAAATACTGCGCCTCAGGGGGGCTCGTGTGAATGTCTACCAGGTGTCTGAATCCGTGTCACAGCTGAAGAATGTGGGCTCGCTCATCAGGGCATCGTTTACAGGCACATTAATTCCCTCTCTGACATAAGGAGGAGACGATGTCTCTCTCTCTTACTCACACATGCACATGAATGCCGCCGTGATCGTCTGGCTGACAGGAAGTGTCTTGCATGAACGTGACAGAAAGCTCACGGTGAGTAACAAACTGGATGAGAATCAAAAAAAAAAAAATGAAAAACTTACTTGAGCTCAGTTTCCAGAGCGGTGACTCGGCTCTGCAAGGCGTCTTTCAGCTCCAGCTGGTCCTCCATGTCTCTCTGGGCTTTCCTCCTCAGTCCGTCTATCCGTTCCAGCTCCGTCTCACCTTCATCCACCTGCCTCTTCAGAGCCTTCACTTTCAGAGCAAGCTGCAACACCAGATTCCAGGTGGGGCTTTCAGTTTATTCCCACATCGTGAAGGACAAAGTTAACGCGACATTTATCAATTGTTACACCGTCAATGTTTGTACCTGGTCTTTGTGTTCAAGGTGTGATTGTCTCTCTTCGTCCAGCGTCATATTGAGCTCTTTGAGTTTCCTCTCCAAACGGCGCTGAGATGCCAACATGGACGTCTTTTCCCTTTAAATTAAAAAAAAAAAAAAAAAAAGACATGTTTCTCCTGTAGCTAGAGATATGGTTTTATTTAACACTGATGTGTTTATAGTGTGTGAAATTACCAGGAAGCAGTGTCACATACAGGATGGATGACAAGTTAAAACCTTCTCATTAAATTAGAAATGAGCAATTCTTGCATTAACAAATCAAAAATACATGGAAGTTTCACCGTTTTAATAAATGATAGAAACGTAACTTTATACTCAAAGATTCTCATCATAAAAACACTAAACAAGTATTTATATACAGTGTTTGTGCTGCACGTTTCCTGTTGCGTCATCTGTACCTATCCTCGTTGAGCAGACGCTCTTCCAGTTCCTGGATCTTGTTTTCCAGCTGGGAGACGCCTGTTGAGGAGCGGGAATGGCCTTCCATATCCGCCACACGACTCCTGAGCTCCTTCAGCTACGGCGACAGACACGAGCAAATGGGAGCTCAACAAAACCATAAAACACGTTGGCTTTTTCACCTCCCGGCTGCATTTTGCATTCGAGTGAGGACACGGGTTGTGACGTGTGAGCGGGGAAGTGTATTCTGGCAGACTGAAGAGTTAATTTGCCGGTAAAAACGCAAATGTGATGCACGAGGACATACGTGTCTCTCCATGGCGTTCTTATCCAGCTCCAGGTCCTGTTTGGAGGACCTCTCCTGCATGAGTTCAGCGCGAAGCTGATCGATCTGGTCTCTGCTCCTGCTCACTCGGTCCGTCATCATCTCCATGCTGCTCTTCTCCTCCTCCAACTCCAACTCCAGACGCTTCAGCTTGTCCTGTCAGGACGACGAAAGTTGTTTCACAAAAATACCTAAACGAGATGTTCGATGAAAGAACACGACAGACATATGCACAAACTCAACACACATTTATACTCGGCTTCAACTAATAGTACATTTGTATAATACTACTGTAGGTGCTGGTGGCTTAAATAAATATCAGAAGTCATTGTATAAAACACTGTAGATCATGTCCACAGCTATTGTACTCTTTTGACCAAGTCTGGCTCCGGGACAGCTCTTGGGACAAAAGATAAAAGATTTTTCAGTTAAAAGTTTGCAGCTTGGATGGTTCCATTAGAGCTGATGTGTTTCACCGTTCAGGATGTTGCTGGTTCTGCAGTGATTTAGAGACGTGTTGTCTGAAAAAAACCTATAATATTCTGGGATATTTTATAACCCTCTGGAGGTTTAATAAATAAATAGTGCAGGCTGCAGTCCAGAGGCCACACGGTACTGTAGCGTAGTGCTTCGCCGGTGAGTCAGTACTCTTGTGATGGACGAGCAACCTGTTCAGGTAGAACACTGCCTGGAACGGATGGAGTGTAGGAAAATCACAGAAGTCTCACACACACACACACACACACACACACACACACACACCTTCATCAAGAAGTATGTTTTGTAATGCGTGCAGAACCGTCGCCAGCTGAGAGCCCTGTTGTCATGGTTTCTAATCCCAGATGGTTTGTTCTCCCTGCCAAGAAGGCAACACATGACGATCGTACCTCCAGGAGTCGCACCTCCCGAGTTTTCTCATTGTGGCTGTTCTTGTTGGCCTCCATCTCTCCCTCCAGGTGGCGCAGTCGGTTGCTTAGAAGCTCTTTGTCCAGCTGGTGGTTGTCCCTCTCCTCGCACACCAGCAGAAGCTCCTTCTTTTGTCGTGACAACTGGCAACATTCGTCATAACATTAGAAACGGCGCTGCCACACTGAATGTCCGTCACGTGTGGTTTTTGCATGTTACGGCGCAGAGGCACATAAGAACGAGCAGCCAAGCATAAGTCATGAATATTATATGCCGCAAGTATTGAGATCATTCGGGGCAGACATGATTTTCATAAGAGAAACAAACATGTATTCAAAGATTCGGAGACAAACAGAGTGCAGGTACACACTTCTTCCTCCAGTCGCCTCAGATTCGCGTGGCTTCGCTCCATTTCGGAGTGAGCGTCGCTTCCATGACGCTGCACCTCCTGCATCTCCTTGCGTGCTCGCTCTCTCTGCTCCTCCAGTTGAACCTTGAGAGCTTGCACCTCCTCTCTTGAGGACACGGTCAGAGATTCATTCTGACAGAGGCAGACAGAACAAAACAACTTTTTGTATCCTCCACTGAGCAGAGGACAGTTCAGCCAGAACAGACTTCTATTATTTGTACAGTATTAAAAAAAAAAAAGAAGATCTTTGCTACTTACATCCTTGGTGAGTTTCTCCATCGCTCTCTCCTGCTGTCGCTTGGCCTCTTCCAGCTGGCTGATGGTCTGCTTGAGGGCATCCTTGTCTTTGTCTGAACCCTCCAGACGCAGGATGACTTCGCGCTGCTCCTGGCTCAGTCTGGACGCTTTTCTCTTGGCCTCGTCGAGCTCAGATCTCAGGGCCCTCACCTCAGCGTGGAGAGCGAGCTCTGCCTCCGAGCTCTCAGAAGCGTTGGACTGCAGCTGAGCCTGAGCAAAACACAAAGGACACAAATCACTGCAATGTCCTGTGCTCTCCGAGTTTCTAATGCACAGAGCACAGGTGGCGATCCTACCTCTAATCTTGAGAGTTTTTCTTTGAGACGAGCGCTGGCCTCCATCTGCTCCTGCTCGGACTCTTTGTGCGAGTCAATGTCCATCTGAGCCCTGCTGAGGCGCATTTTACAAGAGTCCAGTTCATCTTGAGTCAAGGACAGTTTCTCCCTGAGATGAGTCGCTTCGCTCTGCGCCTCTTCAATCTTCTGCTCCAGCTCGGAGACGGCGGCCGGGTCTGGCAGCTTCACAGGGGAGGAGGAAATCATGAGGAAACATAAATTCATCATATAACCTCGTAAATCAAATACTCTGCATACTGAGCCAGGATCAACTTTAGATAGTCATGACTCCTCAGACCTTTTTAAATATCTACTCTTATAATTGTGGACTTGAGCTCCTTACCTTCTTTCCATATATGTTTTTCCTCTCAATCTCATCCTGTTTTTTTTTTTTTTTTAATTAGCCTTGTTGTTATTCTCTTTATTACTTGTCTTGTTGTGATTGAAACAATTCAATACAAATTTTAATGAGAAAAACAATTTTTACTCATTTCAAAAAACTAGCAGAAATCAAACAACCATTCAACCACATATGAATCCACATATGAGTCACTGCCATGACTCCTACAATTTCTCATTCTGCCTGTCAAATCACAGACAGGATTCTCAAACCTCTCAAAAATACAGTGATATTTGAAGAACTCAGACATTAAAAGTATCATTTTAATATAATCCTTTTACAAACTCTCACTAATCTTCATACTGTGAGACGAGACCAACCCGTTTGTTTTTCTCTTGTGCTTTGGTGAAATCTTCCTTGGCCCGCTGTAACTGGTCCTTCAGCCTGCCAATTTCATACTTCAGTTCAGCTTCTTGTTCCTGGTGATGTTTCTTTGTGGAGATGACCTCCATGACCTTCTTGTCAAACTCCGTCCTCTGCTTGTCCACCTCGGACTTGGTCTTCTTCAGCTCAGCTTTGCATCGCTGCAGCTCCTGAACAGAAATGCAACAACAACATGCTGCTTTTAGTGATACGCGAGATGCCTTTTTTTGTAATATTGAAGAGTTTGGTGGGAATTTACTGCACCTGGGTGAGAGTTTGTGTCTGACTGGGATCCGGTATCTGTTGTTTCATAGTGCTCACTTTTTCTTTAACCTCCTTTATTTCTTCTTCAAATTCCTCTTTCTCCAGGCGGGTTTGCAAGAGTCTGAGACAGGCACAGACATTCACAAGTAACACATCGTGTAATTCCGTGAGGTATTGGTTTTGGATTATTTGATCAACATTAGCTGATTTTCAACGTGACTCTTGACAAATGAGCTTAATTAGCTTAAGTATACATAATGACAATGTGAGCGATTACTTCATATTGACGACATGGAAATGAACATTGCCTGCTACCACGATACAACCACATCTATTAGCGGGATGTTCTATTCTAAACACAGACACAAATACACTCAGTGGCCACTTTATAAGGTACAACTCGCACAGTCTAACAGGAGTTTGCTCAAGAAACTATTCATTCAAGTTCATTTTGGAGAGTTAATCTAACAAGTCTGTCCCTTTTCATTTATGTTATTGTGGTGTGTAATTCATTAGGAATACCAGGTAATATGATGCAGTTCAGCTCAACACAACAGCAAATTACAACCTCCAGCCTGAACCAAAGAAAATTCTATTTACATTCTGTCGCAGCTGACAGGATGTGGCCGACATACTTTTCCTAAACTGTTTGATATCTCGAAAACCCAAACAGACGCACGATTCACCAGTGTGTCAAACAACTCCCAGTCAGATTGAAGGACTGGAAAGATATTGAAATGTAATTCCTCTTTAATTCCTCTTCTAAAGGGGGGAGAGGTATTTGTTGACAATCTTGCAACAATCAAATGCAGATAAATGAAGTCATATGAGGCAAATGAATGCAAACTAAAAATGAGCATTATGGCAGAGCTGTACTTGATTGTGTTACACTGTACAAGTCCCCCTCACAAAGTGACCCATGAGTATAAGACCATTCACAACTACTACTTGCATCATTATGTCTTCTGCTTACATGCAGTGTGCACAATATCTGAATCCACTGCATGAACACAATAAAGAATGTAAAATAATGATTTCCTGAAGGTACACAACTTGTCAATATCACTGCAGTGTTTGATCACATTGTTTTCCACATTCTAAAAGTGACTCAATGAAGGATTGTTTCATATTTGAACTCAGATCATGCACACATTTGGGTGGAAGCCCACTTTGAGCCAGTCACGAGTGCTGGTATTAGGGTTGTGAAGACGGTGTGAATGGCCTTGACATTACATTGAGACATTTGTTAGCACAGTTAGCCAAACCTACAACTCTGGACAACTTAAAACAAACACTGTTTTCAATTATCGACTCTCACTGTGTTTCAGGGTGTCTGCAAGTCTCTCTGACAGAGAGAGAGGGAGGGAGGGAGAGAGAAAGTGGGAAACATTGGCCGTGTAAAATAAAGAAAGGGGGAAAAAAAAAACAGAAACACATTAGTAGTTGGTGCAAAGACTAAAACAAAATGCAGACAAGGACGAAGTGCATATCACGAGTCAGGGTGAATGGTGATGAAGTTTGTAACACAATTGAGACGCTCACTCTTGTTTAGCTGTTCGAAGCTCATCTCTGGTGTTATGAAACTGCTCCATCCAGTGACTGCTCTCATCCCTGCAGTCCTCCAGCTGCTGCTGCAGAGAGCGGACCGAGGCGTTCACACGCTGCCGCTCTGCCTCGATGCCCACGTGAGACTACAGGAGGGAACACGCAACGTTAAATCAACTGCTTTACACCGCTCCAATGACAAACACTAAATTCATGATACGTTTCATTTCTTTGTAGTATCCAAGAAACATTTGTGGACTGGCCGCTACGAGAGAGTTCAATGGCTGAACGTGATCACTGCACTGTGTGCAGCTTCTCCTGTATTTCTGTCCACAGGCTCTCTGAGGACTTCAAATCTTTCAGCACGTTTTGAAATTGGGATCGAATTAAAATCCTCCCAATTTGAACACAAAGAAAATAAGAAATAAATTAGGCAAACCTGAAACGTAATGTAGATTTTACAAACAAACAAAATATCTCAAATTTGTTCATTTTTATTAGATTTTCATTTTGTTTTTTTAGTTGTGACAATTTAATTCATGTAAAGTACACCAAAAATACATATCACAGAGTGTGCTACTACTCAACATTCTCTAATTTACCGACTGAATGCAACACGAGTTAAACAGATGTTTTCTGGTTGTTGTGCATATTTGGTGGAAGCATCTCTTATTAATGATTAATTCCAGGCTCTATGACACGGGGAACTAAAGTTAACATGCATCCAGAGACTTTTCAGGGTGAAAAGCAACAGATGAAAGCTGGATTAAATAATCACACGCAGCGGCAGTGATGTGAGCTGATAACAGTTTGTGTGGAGGAACAGAGTAACTCAGGATAGTCATCTTAAAAAAATCTTGTAAAACTGCCCTGCGCACTGGCCTGAGCCCCGTGTTCGTTAGAGAGATGTTATCTGCAGCTCACAGATATGAAGCTGTGGACCGGACCTGCTTTATCTGGCACAGCTGAACAATGTACATCTGGTTAAAAACACACTTTGAAAGAATACAAGATGTTTTCTTTACATGCAGTGTGTTTCTGTACTTCTACTTGTTTAATAGTTTTGCATGAGTAATTTGTTCCATTTAGAACTGGAGTTCCCTTTTAATAGTCGGGGCAGCGTGAATACAACCTTGTGTGAGAGAAACACCACAAGTGTGTCTCACTATTTCACCGAAGATAAAAGGGAAACAAGCAGCAGTATTATTTATCTGATGCATCTGTACCATATGAACTGAGCTGTAGTAAATCGATTGTGGGCTTGAATGAAATCAGTTTGGAGGATCAGTGTCAACAACGAGGGACCGGTTTCATGAATTATGCAACACAAAAGCTTGGGGTTATTTTCTCTCCTGTTAATTTCCAAGGTTGCACGTCATTGTGTGGGAATTATACATTTCTGTTTGAATCAAGCAGCCATTGAACACTTTAGTGGAACTGGCTTTTTTCCCAAAATGTACCAATATTGTCACCATGGAGGAGAAACCTTACAAGTCCTACTGAGAACTGATTCTCCGCTTTGGCTTAACCGAAGGACAATCTCCTGTCAAATATTACTGATGGTCAGCATTGCACACCTGAGAGACTTGCTCCATGCTGCTGCGGAGCTTCTCCATGTCGGTGCTGTACTGCTCTCGCAGCACCTCAATCTCTTTGTCGTGGGTCGCCACCTCGTCCTTCAGAGCGCCTTTCAAAGCTGTAAGCTCCCTCTCCCTTTGTCTCAGTGTCTCCTCCAGCTTCTGTTTCAGCTGGCATGCCTCCATCAGCTGCGTTTGGTAAGATATCAGGTCCTGCAGACACAATGAATACATCAGTAGTTCCTAGTGTTATGCCTCAGAGCCTCTGATTTTATCGTATTTCACTGAAATAATTCACTTGTATGATAAAACTATATAGATATAAATAAAGTACTCATTGATTGTACATCATTTATTACAAAACGTAGCCATATAGTAAATAGATTTTAAGGCTTTGTCTATGTACACCTATATAAACAGTAGAAGCTCATGTTTGAATGTTTTTATTTGTATATATTGTGCAGTACTTGAATTAAATTCACTGAATAAAGCTTAACCGAAATCTTTTGCAATAATTAGATGCAACTTTATAGTCAAAAACTGAAAATCCTCTGTGTGGATGTGTTTGTGTGACCGTGGTACCGTCTTGCTGCCGTTTTCTCTTCGGAGTTCATCTTGAAGCTCGGCCAGCTGGTCCTCCATCCCTCTCACCCGAGCCTCTGCGTTCTCCCGCTCCATGCGCAGCTGAGTCAGCCTGCGAGGAGAAGCGGACAGACACGCTCACGAGTGACTCTCCGAGTCAAAAAGAACTGACCACTTGTGCACATTGTCAATACATAACAGTGGCTGCTTGTTTTTGGACAATGGTACCAATTCCCCTGACTGCTTCCTTGTGTGTGTATGATTGCCATGGTGTCCTCACTCTGATTGTGTGTCGCTCAATTCTTTCTTCTTTCGATCCAACGTCTCCTGGAGTTGCAGATTGTCATCCAGACAAGACTCGAGCTCGGCTTTCAGAGCGGGATCAGAATTGCTCGCCGAGTCCTACACACAAGCAGACATGATGAATTAATGAGTGCCGTGAAACTTTAGACATCAAGTGGCTCTGGTGGCAGAAACAAAGGGCTTTTAGAAAATGTTGACGCAGACCTCACATTTGCCTGCAGATCAATATGCACAGGGGATAAAGCTCTTTAAAGCCATTAGAGATTAAGACCTGCCCGGCTTCCTTAAGCCAACATATAATGAGTCCTTATTGGAGTTAGATTATTGTGCATGTGTGCACCTCTGACCAGGCCCCAGGGCTTTGAGGATTAATCCCAGGATTAATCGGGAGCACACTCCAATGGACCCCTCAGCCCTCCTGGTTAGATTAGTTAAAAAGGCAGAAAAACTCCTGAGAACAGTTTCATGCTCTCGAACAATTGAACAAGTTAGGGGACTTATTCTCCTCAGTAGTAGCATCATGTCGCTCTCACATTGAAGAGACTTGAACACGTGTTTACATGCAGCCCTGGAGGACATCCACGCAATTAACTCAGATAATTCAGCAGATTTCTGTCTGCAAGGTAAAATCTACAAGTTTTAATCAGACAGCTGAATTTATATGAAGACAAAACTAATTCACACCAACACACAACAACGGGCAATGTAAAGGGACATTTTTACTATATTTAGTTGAGGCATGGACAGAAAAAAGAGAAAGAAAGAGGAAACAAGTATTTTCTTATGACTGGAGGTCATAGGATACCTCTGAGTGCTCACATCGTTCTCTGCTCTACTTACTCTCCTTTCTTCGTGAAGGGCAGACTGTAGTTTAGAAATCTTTGTCTCAAGCTCTCTCTTTTCCATGAGCCACTCTTCCCTCAGGCTTTCTCTGGGCTGTGGCTGAAAAAGATGTAAAAGGAGAGGAGGCACAAATGTAAACTGTCTTTATCAAACGCACAAATAATAATTTGAGGCATAATTCCTCCATTCAAGAGGGAAGCATTAAATGAAACGTTAGAATTGTGATTTCACCGTTGCGTTAACTAGGTGAATTTAATAAGAAGCTTTTATAAATTAATATGGTCAAAATTGCTCCTTTTTCCAATACAATGGACACTTGTGATTAAATGTACTGGGAAGCTCATGTTACAAATATGTGACATATTAATAAATCTTGTGTTTGATTGAATGGCTATACTGTGAAAATCTAGGGGGCTACTGTAAAGTTTAGAGGGTTAGCATGAACCCAAAGCTCGAGTTCTGTACTCTCTCATAGTTGTATTGTTTGAATCAGTAGCTTTTAAAAATGACTGAGTTATGGTCAAGCTGTCGCATCCCGAAGAAGTAAAAATGAGTTCAGACAGTAAATCAGAGGTAAAGTAGCTGCATTGCATGTGAATTGAAAAAAGTAAAAATAAAAAATAGATTCCTCAAAAAAGAACAAACCTTCAGGTGCTGGATCTTCTGAAAGATTACTTTAGCTTTGTGCTTGATGGTGACGTCACTCTCGCTAGACCTGAGGAGAGAAATGAGATAATCTCATACAGAAATGAGGCAAATAGCATGAAGCTTTGTGGGGATTGAGGATAAGGTGGAGATCTGTACCCTTGTCTCAGGATGTTGTATATAGTCTTCATCATCTGCTCCTCTTCGCTGCTCATCTCTGCACTCTGACCCTGGTCCAGCAAAAGGTCAGGGGTCACCTTAAGACATAGATCAGAAAACTACTCTTGCAATGTTGTGTGCTTTGTGGCGTTTGATGTGAAAAGCGGGTGTAGTAAACAACCTGAAGAGGAAAGAGGTCTCAATTCGTACCTGTGCCTCCCTCAGATTCACCGACGGTGGCTCCACTGGAGCCCATTTATTCGTGGAGTATCCAGGAAGTTTAGTGACGGGGCCCTGGCCGCGTCCCAAGCTGCTTTGCGTGGAAGACGGAGCGGTGGAATAGGGGTTGGGAGCGATCAGGGGAGATGCAGCTCTGGGCTGGTGTTGTGGAGGAGAGATTCCTCTCTGCTGGCCTCCAGCTTTACCACCATCAAACCTGTTTTTAAGTTTGTTGACGCCAGAGTACGGAGGAGGGTCAGGGTAGGACTGAGTGTTCGCCACTGACCCCAGAGACTTGTTGAGCCCCGCTTTGTATGAACCGTCCCACATGTTCCTCTCTATGCTGGTGTCCCTTTCACGACCACTCCAGCCCTGCTCCCTGTCACCACTAACTCCAATCCCTCCATCCAGATTCCCATAACTACCAGACTTCCCGTCCCCTGGTGGTCTAGACAGCTGGAAATCCTCATCTCCTCCATCCCTGTCCAGCAGTGAGCCATGGGACTGAGCCCGGCGCAGCGCCCCTCCCTGCCCTCCCCGTTCCCCTCCTCCTGCATCTCCCCTCTCGGCCCCTCGCTCTGCCTTGTCTCTCCTCCGGGGAAGGCTGCTGTAGCCCGAGTGGTACTGGGTCTTCAGCTGGACTCCGTACGAGTCTCCCTTCTGTCCATCCTTCAGGACCACATATGGCTGACCGGCGATGCCCTGCACCCGGACCGCCACACCATATTTGGAGTTATGGGACTTGGCCTTCGGTTTGGGCTGGGATGCCATTGGCTGCCCACCGCCGGTGTCGTGAAGATCGTTGATGAAACGGATCTGGACGCCGTGGTCCACTGGGGTCCTCCGACCGGACAATGGTGCACTCATACTGGGAGAAAGGGGAGATATTAAACAAGTTAGTCTGAAAAAGAAAATGTTGCCTTGTTGTATTTTATAAAAGCCAGAGCCCATGGGCCAAACCAAAACCCATCCGCCATTGGTTCCTCTCTAGTCTGTGGGACGACCCTATTGAAAATACAACAACAAAATCTAAGAGAAAATCATAGACGTTCTCATAAATGTATTGCTTCTAAACTCTTCACCGAGCAGCAAAAGCTCGCAAGCTTATTGTATGCTAAAGGCAGTAAACATGGTCTTGCTTGTTGTGCTTTAGCATGAAGAGAAACACTACGACTAACAGCTTTTCAGATCTGCCAAAAACGGACAAAGTAATTTGTTGCATTCAAGGAAACACTGTGAGCTAACAAATGGAGGCCAAGGTTTGTGGAAGTCTCACTCTATTTTGCATCATTAACAAGGGAATAATGTCTGAAAAACAAATCTGGAAAGTGAACACTTCTTTCCACGTGTTAAAGGTTATGCCATAATTTTACTGGTACAGCCTACTAATGTGGCCCCTGAACTGAAGTTGATTTAACAGCAATGGTATAAAATTGTTGAGGACAAGGGCAATTGTTTTTTTAAAATCTGTGAACTGTAATCAAGGGTAGTGATGAAGGTAAAATGAGGTCTAAACAAGGTAAGACTTTATGCGATAGAGTACATGGCTCAGAAATACACTACAATGTCCAATAATGTCCCTTACATGTAAGACAAAACTATCCCGCTATGTAAAATTGCTTAACGTGGAAAATTGTAACCTTTTTAGCTTTAGTTTTGAGTAAAATAAAAACACCAGCGAGGGTCTTCATTACAGTGGTGTTGCAGTATTCCTGTGTAAATGTAAAAGTCACAGTGGTGCAGCCTTCAAACGAATGCAGAGACAGATTTACAGGAAGTAACGTGTGCGTAGTTTCAGGCCCTTCACTGCTTGTGTGGACTTTGTCCTGAGTGTTCTCCATTAGTCATTAACCTGAGAGCACACACCCACATACCACTTTCCCCTTGTGGGGACCAAACAACCCTTTTCCAGACTTTTCAAAGTTTCACAGACAGACGCCGAAGACAATTCCCTCAACAAAAACTTTGATAACTGAATGCAAATTACCGCCGCCGCAGCTCGCCAGATGTCAGTTCTCTTTTCAGTTTGTTTTTTTGACGAGTGCATGTTCTCTTTCCCAACATAGTGATGACACATGATCAGTCGATAAATAAATAGCAGAGGTCACTGGCCAGTCCATAAAGGGTGACTCGATTCGGCGCGTAACACCGACTAATTGGTCATGCTTTGGGTTAGTTTATGATCCCGTCATCATGTCATTACAAAGGCAGGGGTCATTAAATTCACTCCAAAACTATTACAACACTCCCTCCTGATCGCTCGGCTCTGCACCTTTCTCTTGGTCTCCGAGGCGAGAGTCGGAAAGTGGGCTGAGAGACCGAGAGGGAGGGAGGGTGAGGTGAGAGAACTCCACTTTTCTCCTCTTATCAGTGCTTTTGTGTGATAAAATACAAAGTCAAGCTGTTCCTGTGAACAACCCGCCCTCCCAGACACACAAAGGACCAACTACAAAAGAAGACCTGAAATATTTTCTCTTCATTTTGTACCGACATATTCACCCATATAACTACCGTACTGATTTATTAAGCTGTTTAACACAGCACAGAACCTCATAGCGTCTTATAAAAATTGTGATTAACGACAGTCGACAATGTGAGCCAAGAAATATAGTGATGTAGTGGTTTGCACAGTCTCATCACACAGAAAATACACTTTGTTTGATTCCAGGCTTTGGGAGGCCTTTTTGTATGGAGTTTGCATGTAGTCCAGTTTCTTCTTCTACAGTCCAAAAGCATGCATCTGGGGCCACTGGCGACTCTGAAATTCCCCATAGAAGGGAATGCGAGTGTCTTTCTCCCTGTGATGGACTGGCCACCTATCTGGGATAGACAAAGACTGATGTTAACCAATGGGATGTCAATGACCAAGCAACGAATGATTAAAGTCGCATTATTCATTCTATGACAAAAAAAACCAAACAAACAAACTGTGTGCTGGTGGTGCATCTGAATTGTCCACAGACCGGCCTACTTGTCGATTTTTCCACCCTTTGGGAGCCACAGAGGCAGCACTGTGTCACGGCGGATTTGTGAAGCCGAGCATGAAGTCTGCAGCCCCCTGTCTTTACACCAAGGTCAAGCAAACACAACATGCACTGACGACTGTGGAAGAGGATACGTTACAAACAATATCCACCGATGCAGTGGGACATCTGAACTGCGGTGATCTGTCGAGTCTGACAGAATCCACACAGAGGGAGAAACTATATCTTATTCACTTTGAGTATCGCTTCATCTGCGTGTTTTCATCACTTCCATTTTTTATGTGTCACAAAGGAAGAACCGCCCCCCGCCCCCCGCCCCAGCTCGCTCTGAGAGGGGGACAGGGGTGACGGGGTGGACTCATCCCATTGTCCAGCTGATGTGGGGCGGAAAATGAGGGCAGCAATTCTGAAAATGCCAAAACTAACCCGCCCCATGACATCTCTGCCTTCTAACTTTTACATTTCCAATCCACATAAGAAAGAACAAGCAACTTTTGAAAGGGAAAAACTACATTTTGCTAGAATAAACCTACGAGAAGGACGCAGCTCCCCGTCTGCCGTATTTGAGGCTCGGGGAGAGAAAGGGGCAGAAAGAGCACAAACAGACGTCCTGATCTCTTGACAAAATATAATCTGAAACAAAGTTTTTACTAGTGATTTCAAAATTGACCTCATTCACACCTTCGCTAATAGCTTTCTTCGATAAAAGACAATAATATGTCTCTTCAGAAAATATGTTCACAGACCTAAATGATCTGCTCAATGCATGGAGACTTTACCCTTTTCCTCACTTGAAAAATGGAACAGCTTTGAGTTTTGGACCCAAGTAGAGTGAATTAAGGAAAAGATAAAAGAAATAATATTATTTTTTAAAAACCCAGGAACTTTATCCTACGTTCTATACTTGTTTCATTAATGTTATGTTCAAATGGGCTGACGCCCATATTAGGGTAGAAACAATAACCATGCAATAAACATTCAGAAACAAATTATAAAACCCACACAGCCACAAGGATATATGCAAACTACAAAAAAAACAACAACAACAACGAATAAACAGTTCCTGGCACAAGGCCAGCTGAGAATTGAACCAGTTCTAATCTTGCTGTGAGGCCTGAGTGAGCGCTCACTGTGAATTAAAGATTGTGAATATATAAACAATAAATATACAAACAAGCCATTATCATAAATACTGAAGTACCATGATGTGTCACATAGTAAGTACAGAGTATTTGCTTCCGAGGTTGCAAACACTTCTTGTAGCAGCTGCATCCGATCAGGCTTGTTTGCTGCTGCTTTTCTCGGGGAGTTCTTGGACACTGTTGACAGTCATGCTTCCCTGCAGTCCTGCTGACGGCGCGGCTGCCTCTGGCTTCAAAGTACATTCTCACACGGTAAAATGAATTACATAGCTACCTTTCAGTTTAAGATCTGAGATGGACTGAAAACGAGAATGAATGAGATCGGAGAGTGCCGGGATGAAAATGAAACGACAGCAAAGTGTGGAAACGTGCAAGATCCTCCTGCTGACTCACCAGAGTCCTCGTGGTTCATATTACCACTTCGTCTCTGACCAGGCAGAACAAGCAAGAAAGGCCAAGATGAGCATTACGTTTCAACAATCTGTCAATTAACAGGAAATAACTGGCAACTACTTTGCAAACCAACATACTGCTTAGATTTTTTCCCCCCCAAAGTTGACGTTACTCAAGTTCCATGCATGTATTCTGCGTTTCTCCATAACGTCTTTGTTTCAGCGGTCAGTTGTTCTGGTCTGATAGAAAATAGTGATAGAGTTTTATCTTTACAATGGCAACTAACCCCACACCACCCAACGGCCCCACTAATTGATTATTGATCATCATCATGCCCTGTGATGGAAACTGATTGTGCAGCCTGCCCTTTGAGCTCACTGAAGAACTGTGCCCCGGAAACCATTTATGGAATGAAATGACTGAAGTCAACAGACTAATGGAGGTGTTTTCTCTTTAAAATGCACTACAATTATTGTGCATTACAGGTGAGTAAAACAGGTAGTATACAATGGACAGGGAAACCCAAATAACAAAATTAAAGGATGGAAAACAACCATCGAATAAGAAAGTGAAAGTGATAGAAAGCTCTCACAAATGACAGCTGTACGAGCAGATTGTCAAAGTATAGTTTCCAACGTCAAGAAAACAAGTTTTACATACCGATACTCCAATTTTGAAATGTGGAGTATGACTTGATTATTAAAACAAGGGAATGATCATTGGCCTAAATTAATAAATGATTGTGGAAGTTACAATTATTACGAGCTAGTCGACTATTCCTTTTAGAACGAGGAAGCAGACATGTCCATACTCTAACACCATTCTCCGCCCAGACTTTCCCATATGAATCATCAGGTTTTACAGTCGTAATCTGGTAAATTCAAACGCCAGCGTGTAAGTAACAGTGGTAAAAAAAAAAAAAAAACAGTTTCGTCCTTCTCAGCTCTTAAAGGACACTCAGCCACTCAGTCCTCGGAGGATTCTGCCTCTCCATTACATCCTTGACCTGAACCCCCTCATCCTCTGTGCATCTTGCCACTGGCCCTCTTTCACACTCAAACAATCAGCCATTTATTCACCCTTTTTTCAAATCCAAAACAAAAAAGGAGCTCATTGGCATAACAAAGCCAGAACGCAGTGTTACCAAATAGTATACAAATGAAACCATATTCGGGCCACATAAATATGCCCCTCCCTTTCCCACATTCCTGACACTCGTTTCTCACCAACTCTGAGTGTGTCAGCAGGAGGGAGAGGCTGCTTTCGGGGATTCCACCTGTCACTTGTGTACATTTAACACTGGGCCACCTTATACAGCTGTTTGAGAGAGAAGCGCAGCAGTGTCGCTGCACATGTTGAGCCAGTGATATAGATATATACAATTATTGATCACACTGTATGAGCTTTTCCCTTCCTCAAAACTATAATCTGAGGCCTCTCCTTGTATCTGTCATCAGTTTCATCTGAGCTGCCGTTTACATAGCGCGACACGTCCCCGTGATTTAAACACTTTTTGATCGTCAGGTAGGTTATGACGTCACGTAGAAACTTTTACAGCCTGATATTGTTTGTCAAAGCGCAGGTGAGCGCAGGTATGTGACGTTCGCAGTGAAAAGTACTGATTGTGAATATTTTTAGCGGGATCAGAATCCTTGTAAATCGCACGTTACGTTTTACGTCCATATTTAAAACACTTTCAATGCGTTTGGCTCGTGAATCAGACAAACGTGAACTTGTCCAGCAGTATTAGCAGGTAGCGCAGGTCTTTTCTCTCTCTGCCTCAACTGACTCACCACCAACTGCACTACAATCACGTATTACGGCACGTCTGACGTGCAGAAGGGCTTGGAGCCGCCGAACACCAGAAAAACCGGAACGAAGCTGTGAACTAACTGTCAGACGAGTCGCGTCCGCCGGACTGTCTGGTTCAACCGTCCGGCTACCAAAGGTCCGAAACCGAGCGTGAACTTAGTTACCTCCTCTCCTTCTCAACTTAATCCGCCGCTCCGCTTTTGCCTCGTCGCCTCCCGGGTGCAGACAGTAAATCAAACGCTCTAACAAACGTCCATCAAAGTCCACACAGGCAGGAGGGTGGAAGAGAAAAAACAACTCCCACGCAAATTAGCGCAGCCACAAGTGTTACACATTACGGACTGCAACCTGTTACCTATTGTCAGGGATGCGACTCGTCCCGCCCGTCCCAGCCAGAGCACGCTCTCTGATTGGAGAGCTGAGCTGGTGGGGGCGGGACTATGCAGAGTGAGGACGTCTCTGATTGGTTGCCGCTCGACGTCGATCGTTGCTTGTTTTGAGCCACTTTGTGAATTTGCGGCTGATGTAGAAAATGTGTGTTATTTTACATCCAGGTGAAATAAACAAGAACTGATGAATGTGGCTCCGACAAGCAACACATTTCCAGCGCCATTGAAGAATGGGTGACAGTACAGAAACGTTTCTCAATGTTTTGTTTCTTTAATTCACCAGTAGATGGAGCAACCATCTACCAACCAGGGCGCACCAAGGCTGAGCAGACCCTCTCTCGTCACACAATTCAAGACCACAAGTTAAGTATGTCTTCATTAACTGTTGTTTTTTAACTGTTTGGAATTGTTTAGTGGTTTCAAAACTAGATAAGTATGTAATAAAGACGTGTTTTGTTTCTCTTCTTGTTCAAATAGCTGAAAGAGTAAAAGAAAACATAAACCACACCACAGAAATATCGAGAAATATAACACTTCTGATTATTTAAACCATTAAAACGATTCTTTAAGGAGTTTTTATTGGTGTGACACAACATTTTTCATGAATTGCCTAAAGTCATTAATCCATAAACATTTACACGGATGGTCACACAAATACAGTTCCTCACTTGAGGTTCCATATTTCCTGATTGCCTTAATCTGATATACATTGAATATAGCTGTTTTTCCTCTCCATTTTACACAACAAGCAGAACTGAAAATGTCAATTGTCGTTGTTGTTTTCTCTTTTACTCTTTTCTGTTCTATAATTTGTGTGATTTCAAATTTTACAATTATCATTAAGTTTTGCTTTCTTTGAATCCTCCCCATGCCAGTGACGAATGTTACCAATATACAACTACCAGTATATAGCATCTTCTCCACCCCCGTCCACACAGCTCCTCCCTAGAATCCTGCGACTTCCCACAGTCTACGCGCACCAACTTTTCTCTCCATCACTTCGCTTGGTCGACAGACTGGACGCAACTCCTCACGCTCCGGGAATGGGAACTTTACTGATTTCAAAGAAAAACTTCCTGTTTTTTCGAGTATACGCTCTCCAGAAGCTACTTTTCAAACTGCAGGGATAGTCGTCACTGCAGGTGCAGGGTGACCGCAACCAAGAGCCACTGGCCAATAATCACCAAGACACGTCAGAAGTTGTCTGATTGTCGAAGTCTCAGACGCGAGGAGTCAGCACAGTGAAGTGAGCTCTGCTAAAATCCGATCATTCCAATATTAATGCAGTGAAAAGTGACTGCTGAGGGTAGCGAAATACGCGTGCGTAAAGTTGGAGCTTTTACGCGCGGTTCAAAGTTAGTTCTACAGGACAACAAATGCAAGAAGGTGTTGAAGATCACAGACTTATTAGTTTAAAAAAAAAACTGGGACAAGTGTTAACAATTGTCAAACATGGCAAAATGGTTCAGAGATTTCCCCATCAACCTGAAGAACGGGAGTGAAAGGGTGCGCTCTGCCTCTGAATCGGGTCCCCAAACTCGAACCAAAGCCTCGTTTTCACGGGATAGTTTGAAAGGAAGTCAGCGCAAAGATGGGGGAGTAGGGGGGTTATTGTCCGGGAGAAACAGGAAAAACTCTGCTACAGAATTGGGCCGTAACAATGGTGGATCTGGGGGGACCATGTGGGACACTCTCTCCCCTGGAAAAGGTCGAAAGAACTCCAAGAATGAGAGTGGAGCACCTGATGAGAACCGCCAGGTCAGAACCACAAGCCTGGCGCAAGCCTACATCAGCAGGATGATCAAAGTGGATAAACAGGACAAGACGCCTAAACTTAATGGGATAAGTGAGCAGAAGCTGCCAGAGAACGAGAAGGGAAAGTCAGGCATTAAAACAACGGTGAGTAAAATGCAACCACAGGCAATAAACCCTGATGTCCATCTTTCACTTTTAATTAATTTATAATGAAATTAATGCATGTGGGATGAAAACACAACAATTAAAAGTCACTGTAAAGCTAAAAAAAAAAAAAAAAAAAATCCAATTTAGTTGTGTGCTTGAGGTCAGTGCTCTCTTTTGTGTTTTTTTCTCCCCATCTCAGTTCATAACCACGTATTCGGTTTCCATCACTCTTACAAGAACACAATGCAGTTTCACTACATTGTGTCGGATCAAACAGACAAACACAAAGCACTGACCTCTTTGCACAAGTATTTCCGCTTGTCCCTCCGTGAGTTGTCATTCAGTCATGGACACCACACACGCACACCCACACGCACACCCACACACACACACACACACACACACACACACACACACACACACACACACACACACACACACACACACACACACACACACACACACACACACACACAGTATTTTGTATTGTATCAGATCACTCTCGTAGCGTCTGCCCTGATGCTTTAAGGTAAATGTAACATCCAGGCAGTCCGCAGGTGATCAATTTGCTTTTCCTTTTCACAGCTGATCATCCTTGAAGATTATGCTGATCCTTTCGATGCGGAGAAAACCAAAGAGCAGAGAGAGGCTGAGAGAGCAGGAGTAAATGATGGCTACATGGAGCCATATGATGCCCAGGTCATCATCACAGGTAAGGTCAATGGGGTCATTTGCAAAAGTATAAAAATATGAAGCAAGACATAGAAAGTTATAGTTCATTGTGTGACAAATGAACTTCTAACTTTTTTTTTTTTTTTTTACATTTACTACTATACTTTCTCTTATTAAATTTTAAATGGTGACTTTAAACCAGATCGTTCCCTGTCTTCCCTCTCCTCTGGCGGTTGTCATAGTAACAGCACTGTGGAGGGACAATGGGTGCAACTTCCTCTTCCCGCTTCCTGTCTCCTGCCTCTGTTTCCTCTGCCCCATTCTCTTGATAGAACACCCCCAAACACACACACACACACACACACACACACACACACACACACACACACACACACACACACACACACACACACACACACACACACACACACACACACACACACACACACACACACACCTTATTCTTTACAGTCCTCTACATGTGACAAAAAATCTATCCCCCACCCCCCCCGCCATCACACTTCCCTGACAAACCTGCAGCCCCCCTCCTCCAATCACTTCCCAGCAGCCAGGAAGTGGCCCTGTCAGTCAGCCAATCAGCGACTGTGTTGACCTTTTCTTCCTGTAACTCCATTGTTTGGTCACACAATGGTGCAGACACACAGGCTACCTGTCAGACAGCTAAGAAGCACAAGTAAAATCCCCCAAAATGTAAAGCTACAAACAACAATGTGCAACAACAGCAATACATTCAGGCAACAACAAGTCAAAAAGTATTGACAATTTACTCTACGAGAGACAGATTTATTCTTATATGGCAGCAAGAAGGTTTATGGTTCACATAATCACTATATTCTGGTAGCTGTATTACAAATTGCCCCTCTGCCATTATAAAACTCATAATGAGCTATTCAATCCAAACATTTGTACAAACATTGAAAAAATATTGTTAAACATGGCCAAATACCTGATATGCAACTTTTACACAGACACAAACTAATTGGATGCAAAGAAAATAAATATTGAGGTATGTTTTTCACACTGTCCTTTGTGTCGTTAACTTTGTTTGATTTGTCCACATTGTTTTGAAGAGAAAAAAAATGTGCACAAATTTGTTGGCAAAAAAGTGTACACCTAATTTGACGTTTACTTCACCAACTTTAATATAACTTCACCGTTTCAGCATTAAAAACTGATTAAAATAATCTTGATTCAAAGGATTTTGATTGATACGGTTAGTTATTTCACAGTAATATCTATTGTTCCTTTGCTAAGAGGGGATTATATCAAACTGTTTTAATTATGAGAAAAAAGTTCCATTCTGTTTATACACAGTCTGACTAATTGAATCCTTTTTAGTGCTGTTAACCAACAAATTACATGTCTCATCTATTCCAGAGGTCCGGAGACGAGGGTCCAAAGATCTCCTGAAAGTGTGTGTCCTGCTGGACCGAGGCCAAAGAGAGGGGAAGGGGGAGGAGGGCATGCCCCCACCTCCTAATATCTATGACACACCCTATGAAGGCGGACTGGAGGGCGACAGTGACGGGGTGTGGATCCCTGTCACACGACCAGAGTCTGACGTCCGCCCTGCTGGGGAGTACGAGCTTCCGTGGGAGTGGAGAAAGGAGGACATTGTTAGAGCGCTGTCAGGTAGAGAAAAGGAGCGCGGGATGATGGGAGGGGTGGGGGTTTAGGGTGTGGAGGAAGGATGCCGCGAGTTTTATTTGTCCAGTGCACACATCACAACAATTTCACGTTCGCTTTGGAGCGGAAACAAAACAATCCGTCTGAATTAATTTCCAGAGATGTGTTTATCTTGGTAGCTCTGGCATGCTTTGATAGGATTTGATTATGGAAGGTTGATATTGATGTTTCCTGTTTGATTCAGCTCAGTTCGAGACAGTGGATTGTTCTCCTGCTAAAGAGAACGGTTCAACGTCCAGCCGCCAGCAGCAGCAGCAGCAGCAGCCTCAGCAGCAGCAACACACCCTGAGGCAGAAGAGCTGGAGCCATAAAACACTTGTCTTCTCCTCTCCGTTATCCTCCTCTACCCCATCCTTTCCATCCTCTCCCATCCTCAAACTTTCCCCTCTCTCAACACCGTCCCCCTCCTTCCCCACTCTCAAACTCTCCCCCCTTTCACCGTCCTCCAGCCCAAATAAACTCTCCCCTCCCTCTCCTACGTCCATTAATGCCCCACTGGATGGGGAGACTGTCAAAATGGACCCCAGCCTGCCCTTGGAGAAGCAGAGGTAAGAAAACCTGTTGTATATATTTCGAAAACAGTTCAACTGGACTGGACTTATCCAAGTGGATATGAAGCAGTAAGGGTTAAAACCAGCCATATTAACAAGACGTGACAAAGTGTATATATATATATATATATATATATATATATATATATATATATATAATTTGAATTGCCTCTGAACTGGAGAAGTGATGAAGAGACTCCTTTAATCTAGGTTTAGCTTTCGTTTTTAATTTACACAGTGTGAAAAGAATTGGGCATGATATTTCAGATGGTAATATTTTCAACAAGTTCTTGCTACAAGAACTTAGATAAACAATAAAGCAACCATGAAAGTCTTTCAAGATTATTTTGAACAAAATATAATAGCAAGACATCTACTGAATTCTAACCTCCAAGCTCTGTGGAACAGGAACAAGTCAAACTTGGAGCATGGCGTGATCAACAGGAGAGAACAGGAAGCTGGGAAATGTGTTTTATTGTGTTTATTGATGGCCACTGATGGAATAACTGTTTTAATGTATATCTGGAATCATTGAGAGCTCAAATAAATATTTATATTAAATATTATTCAGATATTTCAAACAAGGACTAAGTTATTGCAATCAAAACTAATACAATTAAACTTGTCTTTATTTTCTGCAAATACATTATAGACAAAAAATGTTTTTCTTTTAATGCCTGGTCACTAATATGTTAGGGGTCAAAAATGTGGGCGTTGTCTCTGCAGAAAATCTCCCCGATTATTTTCTCCTGGGATGTTTTCTGACATACCTCAACACCGATTACAACTATTTGGGATGTGAAAGGTTGAGGTCCAGAAACTCTTAAACTTTTTTATCTATTTAATTTATTGCCGGTTTTTCCCTGAAAGTTACAACACTTTGTTTTAGCTGTGGTTATTTCTTTAAAGTACTCTATCAATAATGAATTGTAGCTGTCAATGCCTCCACTTGAAATGTGATTAATGGCTTTTAACACATGATGGGGGGAGTTGAGGAATTGAATTGCCTCTAGCATATTGTGTGTATTAACTGTCCTTTTCAAAAAGAATCACATTTCTCATAATCTTGACAGAGTGAAGAACTATGCTGTTGTTGTTTTTATACCTGCCTTGTTAGAAAACAGCACCTCCCTCAGATTTATCCCCCATATCTCTCTCTCTCGCTCTGTCTCTCTCTCGCTCTGTCTCTCTCTCTCTCTGTGTCTCTCTCTCTCTGTGTCTCTCTGTCTCTGTCTCTCTCTCTCTCTCTCTCTCTTTCTCTCTGGAAGTCATGAAGCAATCAAGCAAAAATCCCTAAATGTCTTCCCTTGTGAGTCACAATGTCAACTATAGTACAGACCGCCTGTCTTCCTGGCCAAATTTAGATTGGTAATATATCACACGGAGCACTGTGGAAAATCATAAGTGAACTTGGATATTTGTCACTAAGAGAGTGAACCGGATCCCCCCCCCCCCCCTTCACACACACACACACCAGGCTTTAGGATGAATTCAGATGAGGTTTGACAAACCAGACTCTTGTTGATTGTATAGTCTTTTTCATTATGTTTTTCATGGGTGTCGGGAACACATCCTGATAGCATTCGCTCCTCTCATATTGTAGTTGAATGTCAGTGCGTTTTACCTCCCAGCATCAAGGCCACATATAGTGTTTTATATATGGCTCTCGCCTGTAGCCACTGTCAGCACCACCTTGTGTCCCACCGGGCCTCTCCTGACGCTGCGAATCCACCACATACATTATTTGTTGATTTTATTTAACAGTTTGCCCTCCCTGGTTCCCCTTTGACTTTGTTATCTCTTTCCGTCTGCCATGTACACCTGTCAGACCTATTATAGCGCGGACATTCCGTTGTCTAGCTGCTTCCTTCCTCCAGTCGGCCTCTCTCTTATTTATCACTCTCAGTATGATCACATATCATTAACTTGACGTCTGACTTGACTCTATATGTCACTGCATGTCAGTGATCAGCGTTCTGTCTTCCTCCCTCTCCCGCCTCTCCAAGCTGGTACCATGGCAGTGTGAGTCGGCAGCAGGCTGAGGCTCAGCTGCAGCGCTGCAGGGAAGCCAGCTTCTTGGTGAGAGACAGCGAATCAGGAACCAGCAAATACTCCATCGCTCTGAAGTGAGTGCGCAGATGTTTGTGCTGTGCATGTGTATGGGATTACGTGTCGGTTTCATACTTCATCTGCTGCATTATAAAGGTGACGCTTTAATATGATGATGATGCCACATGTGTTTCTTCTATGTCTGTGATATTACTGAGGAGCTGCAGTATCTGCCATTGTAGTGGCAGCCTTCAAGGAGCCGATGCATGAGAATGTATATCATTTTTACAGTAGACACTCCCAACAAGCGTGCCAGGAACAGGTTCTTTAGGATAAAGGCTGCAATCCTGTGGTGCCATTGTGTGTGTCAGTGTGCGTGTGTGCTCATGCGCCTGAATGCACATTTGTTGTATGCTGCTCATTCATTTGAGAGTCCACATCATTAACCCATTTACACATTCACTGAACTTGGAAAATGCACAGCCTCATTTGGAGTGAGATAACGTTTCCATTTCCCAGCATCGGCTCGCGAGATCGTTTCATCTGACAGTGTTTCTGTATTTTAATTTATGTCTTTGTCTCGGCTTCATTCCATTAGGACCAGTCAAAGCTGTGTGCACATCATTGTGGCTCAGACTAAGAGCAGTAAGGGCTTGGGCTACACGCTGGATCAGAGTAGCTGCGTCTTCTCCAATATCCCTGAGCTGGTCTACCACTACTGCACTCACAGATTGCCTTTCACCGGAGCCGAGCACATGACCCTGCAGCATCCTGTGCCCAGGCCACACTGAACATGGGTAAAGCAGTGCTCGATGTGGAAATGAGCTTATGCACACAAACCGTCACATAAACACGTGTACACATAAACTCCAAGACGTGCTGCTTGGAAATGCCTTGTACTTGTACTACCTTGATACTTTTGCCTATTTGGATCACTTGTATGCGCCACCTAGTGGTTATAAACAGACACTGCCATAGTCTGACTGCATTGTTATGATGCTGACTATTTGTTTCGCCAAAACTATGAAAAATACACCAGCCTTGCACACGTGCAAACCAAAGTCATTGTGCGTGTGATAACAGGGGAGCCATCCCAACCTTCTCTGCCTGGTATATTTGTCCAAGAAGTTAATAGATAGCATTTAGTATAATACAAGTGATTCCTTTACTCCGAGAATAAAAACATTACTATGAGCACTTTATTTGTTCAGAGTTCACTTCAAAAGAGAGTTATAATTTTCTCATTAGATGGTCTCACACAAAAAGTGCTGACACAATCAATTAGCAGCGTAAAGTTCGGCCTGTAAGATCAATACACCTGATTGGAGTATATTCAATTGTCCATCTGACCTGTCGATTGGCTCATTGATCCATCCTGAAAATCGGGCTCATTTGCCAACCACTCTGTCTGTCAAGAGAAAGAGTTTTATTGATTAAATGCTTAGAGTGAGTGTATAGTGGGAGGGGGGTCTCGTAACGTAGCAGTGCACAGTCAGCAAAATTGTGTGTAGGTGTGCAAGCAAATATGTGAATATTCACTTGTCTTTGTGGAGCTCAGTGTCTTCAGCGAGAAGCTATCTGACTTCATCGGGAATAACTTGATGTGATTTAATCTGAAAATCTATATGCATAAATGATATATGAGTGAAGTGACTGTTTTTTAAATGCCAATCTCACTGAGATGAGAGCTGTATATTATTGTTGTAAAACATTTATTCATTTAATAAAGTACAGTTAATTTCCAGAGAAGATATTGTGTTGTTATTATTAGAAACACACCGGCAGCAAAAGTCAGTGCCAAGTTCAAGGAAACCTGTGATGAAACAGAGATGAGAAGCAAACCAGAATAAATCTGTTGGCTTTTCTTTTGTAGCTTTAAAACCATTGACCTGAGTGTGAAATCAATTACACACACACACACACACACACACACACACACACACACACACACACACACACACACACACACACACACACACACACACACACACACACACACTCCAAATACGTGTATAAATAGTCAACACACAAATAGCATTTTACACACAACCCCAAAGGTGCTGTATTTAAATCCTTGCCAACACACACACACACACACACACACACACACACACACACACACACACACACACACACACACACACACACACACACACACACACACACACAGGCTACTTGCAAAATAGCGCAAAGCTTTATCCTCAAAATCATGCATGGAGGGCGCATGTTTTTGGTGAGATATGTCTTACCAGTAAACACCAGTGTGTTGGGTTGCATGAGCATCTCTTAAGGAGTGTGTGTGCATGGATGCCTGTGCAATGCAAGTGTGTGCACTCGTGTGTGTGCACACGCCATCCTGTTCTGTGTGTGCGTGAGTGTGTGTGTGTGTGTGTGTGTGTGTGTGTGTGTGTGTGTGTGTGTGTGTGTGTGTGTGTGTGTGTGTGTGTGTGTGTGTGTGTGTGTGTGTGTGTGTGTGTGTGTGTGTGTGTGTGTGTGTGTGTGTGTGTGTGTGTGTGTGTGTGTGTGTGTGTGTGTGAGAGAGAGAGAGACGCAGCAAAAGAGAGAGTCTGAATTTTTCTGTTCAGGGATTACCAGGTTGCCATGGTGATTTGTTAGGATGAGGTAGGGCCGTCTCTACAGGGAGTGCTGAGAGGGAGGAGAGACAGCGAGGAAGAGGGAGGAGAGACAGGCTGCAATATAAAAAAGAGCTATGAATAATCGTAGCCATAGTAGCAATGCAGGTCCCCCACAGAATAGCCTGCTTGGTTTGTGAATGGAGAGCTGGGTGGACGTCAGAGGAGCGCCTGAGATGTCGACGAGAGAAGTGTTTCACTCTTTTAACAACTGTCCCACAAATCACTTTTCAGACTTGCTTCATCGGCGAAGTGACACGTCCTCAGAGGCTCAAGGTACATCTCCAGAGAAAATACGTATCTTCTTCCGAGACACCTCAAAGTTTATGACGAAGTTTCATAACAACAGACACTACACACACAACACTCCTCTTTTCGTTCATGGGATATCTTGTGTTTATTCCTCAATGTTCTCTTAATTATATCGCAAACTAGGTCAAAACCAACAAGAAGCCCGGAGGTGTTGACATGTGATGATTGCAGTGCTTGTCAGTTCTGTTTTCGGGAAGGTTGGAGTCGAAAATAATCTCACTCACAAACTGAACTGTCTTAGTTCACATGTCATCACAGTGTAGCTTTAGTTTTAGCTGTGCTTATAATAATAATAATAATAATAATAAGTGTGAGTTCCTGAATGGGAGAAGACATTTCTCAGTCTTTCACAGCCTGTTAATAACTGCATTGTCACACAAATTAAGGCAGCGTTCCTCGCTCATAAAACGTTGACCACCTTGTGGAATAACTAGCATAGCAGTCATCAGCATTCTCTCTAAAAAACTGCATATGTGGATATTAGTAGCGAAAGAAGCATTAGTCTTTCTTCAAAAAACAAAAAAACAAAACCCAAACAAACGATGAAGAGGAGGAAATACTCAAAAAATGTGCTTTAAAAATGTTACATAATACTGAAGCCCTACAAACAAGACATACTTCAGAAGAGTTGTGTCAAATAATATATTTGCTTTTTTTTTTTAATTAGTGGTATTATAGGTATACGCAGTATATAAAATGATTGCAATTCTACAGGCATGTAAATATCATTTCATGTGGCCTTTTAAGTGATTTTCCATTTTAAACTTTGGATTATTTCCTACTTTTTAAATGATGCTATCATATGTTGTGCCTGCAAAGGGAATTGCTTTTCGACAGATCCAGAGAATTACAGTGGTTTTCAAAGGTAAATGAGCATGAATGGAAACGTGTCTCAAAACTGTGTGAATCTATGTCACTGGAACTAGTAATTACATCAACTCAGTTGATTCTTACTCCGTACACTCTTGTACACTTGACAGATTTTATGGTGCATGTTGGTCAGATTTATATGGCGTGTGATAGAACCACAGGAAGTAACTCCAGCCACGGGGAGACAGGACGACAGCAGAAGAGAAAGGGACAGAGGAAAGAGGAGAGAGGGAGGGAGTGCGTGGGGGTGTTAGGGGAAGACAAGCACTCGTGGGGGTCCCAGCTTTTAAATAATTCAGAGAGAGACTCGCAGCACTCAGTGCAGAGGAGGAGCACTGTCAGGTCAGCTCATTCACTGCAGAGAAGAGGCAGAGAAGGGAAAGAGAGAGGACTGTACAGGGAGAGGAAAGGAGGGAGGAAGAGTGTATAAAGATAGCATGTGAAAGAAAGACATCACCGTGGAAGACTTGGCGTGTGTGTGTGTGTGTGTGTGTGTGTGTGTGTGTGTGTGTGTGTGTGTGTGTGTGTGTGTGTGTGCGTGCGTGCGTGTGTGTGTGTGTGTTGTGTGTGCATGCGCGCAAATGTGTGTGTGTGTGTGTGTGTGCGTGTGCGCAAATGTGCGTGTTGGTGATGAAAATAGACAAAATGAAGGAGAAACAGGTCGCTTCCTCCTGGAGCTTTCTGGTTTCTCTTAGTCACCACGGCAACTGCCTCCTCCCTCTATCCCACACTCCTATTTACTTTATTTATTCGTTCCCCGTCCGTCCCTCCCACTCTCTTTTGATTCCCCACTACTCCTTCTCTTGGTTTGTTTAGTGTGCGTGTGTTTCGCCCCTCTTCATCTCAGGAAGTAGATATCTTTCTCTTGTTATAAGAGGCTCTAAGTCCTGCCTGCCTGCCTGCCTGCCTGCCTGCTGCCTGCACTCTGTGACCCCTTCCTCGTCTGACTTTGCAGATGGGGATCAGAGGTCACTCCTGAGGCCCAGAGGTCTCCAACCAAAAGGGATAGATACATATCAAGAATGTAAAAGAATGGAGGAAATGGAGGACACAACAAGAGACCACATTAGGCTTGGGCAGTGCAAGGAAAGGTGCTGTGAGGATACCTTAATAGGCCCAGATGTGTGCTGTGTGAAGCACACAAGGGAACCAGGGCATGAAGATTCATAGCTCAGCACAAAGTAACTTATTTCTATAATTGTAATGCATCAAATGTTTTGAACATATCTATTCATTGCCACTTTGTCTATAGTCTTACTGAGTTTGTTTTGATATTGAAATGGTGTCCCATTCATTTCCTTTTCAAATATTTTTAGTTTTGCAGTATCTGTATGATTTGTGGCACGTTGCACAAATGCAAAATAGACAGTGTACAATATTCTGTGTGTGGGTGATTTGCACACTGTTCTCCATCTGTCTTCTTTGCAGCTTTGTCCAACTTAAGGTCTTGGGGTGCAGCTACCTGAAGATATATCAGTGCAGCAAATGTACAACGTGGAAAAGCCGCCAGTCAAGTCACAGAGAAAAACACAGAGAGAATGAAACAGTTGGGCATTATAAATAAACTCAGGCACACAGGGGGGAAATCATGAAAACTCACACAGAAAAACACGTTTATTCTCCGATACAAACAAGAGCTTAAAATGCTCAAATTGTCTTATCAAATCTTATTCCCGTGTACAAAAAAATCTGAGAATTTGTGAGTAAAATGTAAATATGAAGAGAGAAAAAGATGTGTTTTGCTGGGAGGTGTTATTAAAGATAAATCAGACAGTTGCCATCAAGTTTGACAAGGTCACGGTAAAGTCAGGACTGGGCTTTGGGGGGGACTTTGCGCGGCGGGGAGTGCTGAATATTCCATGCCGAGGTGTGACTGGCCGGGGAGAGACGCTGGCATCGCGTCGCTGCGTGGCAGAGACGTCGTGGAGCCTCTGAGATGCCACATCCTCCCTTCCCTGCTCCTCCTGCGCGCCTCCCGCCCCGCCCCCGCCTCCCCCTTTTGCGCCGCGCGTCGCGTCGCGTCGCATCGCGGAGCCGCGTTCCAAGGCAACGGACCGGGAGCAGCAGCACGACCCCAGCGCGCGAGCGAGCTCACCTGAGATCTCCGCACCGTCGTCTCACCAGGGGGGGCTGAGATCGAGTGCGGGACACCGACGGAGAGCCCTGACGGCGCCATGCCAGGTAGAGCGTGAGGAGGAGGAGGAGGAGGAGGAGGAGGAGGACGGGGGGAGGAACACTGCGGGTGCGCTTTGGGGTGGCCTCTCCATCCCAGTGAACACCTTTCCGGGGCTCGGACGCACGCACCATGATGGACGGCTGGCCGCTGCCGCTGCTGCTGGCGCTCCTCGCCATTGCGGGAGGTGAGTACTTTGTCCGCGTAATGGCTCCATCGATGCGCTTTATTTGTGTGTGTGTGCGCGTGTATTTACATCATCACCTATATAGGGCCAAAAACTAAAAAAAAAAAAAAAAAAAAAAAAAAAAAAAAAAAAACACGGTGCGTCGGAGCAGACCAGAATTCCCCCCTGCAAAGTAATTAGAGTGTAAAAAAAAAAAAAAAAGAATAGGAGCGGTGACAGGCTGGGGATAAAATGACTCTTTCGTTGCTGTGTCACCGTCTTTCTCGCAACGGCAGTGAGCGCGACGGAATGATGTCGTGGAGGAATATTTCCCACGACATACATCCACACACTGAACACATCGGCTGCTGCGGTTCACATTAGAGGCGTGAAAAGATGGAGGAGATTTTAATGCGCCTGGTGTCCATAATAGCTCCGAGACGCCACTTTCTGAAGTAGCACCACGTGATAAGTATATAATGATGATATTATCTGTCCAAGTAGAGCTTTGTTTTCTCGTGTTGACAGCAGATTCAATGGGCTCGTGTGCAGATCGAAGCATTTCAATGCAATCTACAGTTTTTTTTTCTTCTGTTGCTTATTAGTGTCAGTCGCACATAACTTGCCTGAAATAGCACACAAACTGCAGGTATACTGCATTTATTTTCTTTAAATATTAAATAAAGAGGGAGAGAGTGAAATACATGATCACTCACTTACCCCCCCCCCCCCCCCCCCCCTCTCTCTCTCTCTCTCTCTCCCTCTCTCATTAACACTGAGGTCCCTGCATTGAGTGGGCAGGTTAATGAGAGGCATGTCGAGCTAAAACAACTTCTACATCCTGTCACCAAAGGACAAATGATGTGTCATTCAGCAGTACAGGAAAGGCCTTCTGTCTCCTTCGGTAACAGCTTCGACAGATAAATAGCTTTCTGTTTTGTTTTTGTTTTTGTTTTTTATTGAGGACATGCATCGAGCAGATAAGCCATTGTTTACGACGTAGTGGCTGTAGTGCATTCGGGGCCAAATGAGGTGTGTGTTAAGTGTAGGCTGTTTGGACATATTTTAACTGTGTGAGTTCTCTCTCGTGTGGTGTTGGTGTCAGGTGATCGGCTGATCTGTGGCTGCCGAAATAGTTTCAACCATTCTATAGTAGTGAAGGGGCAGAGGCCAGCTCAGTGCCTGGAAGCAAAAAGGCTGCCTGTCACCGCCTGCCTGAGGAGCAGCGCTCAATAACCACACACACTAACACACTTCAGTCTACTCACGCACACACAAGCCTGACCATCTGCCTCGCACTGACTAACTGTTCATCATCACCCATGGCGGCAACATACTCCTGCTTCCTCCTGTCACACACGAGGGAGAGAGAGAGAGAGAGAGAGAGAGAGAGAGAGAGAGAGAGAGAGAGAGAGAGAGAGAGAGAGAGAGAGAGAGAGAGAGAGAGAGCAGCTTTATACTGAGCAGTTCATCACAATACATCCAGAAGCAATCAGAGACATATAATACGAGATCAAATGTTTTGACCTGCATTAACCTGCCACTTATCACGTCTCGCACCAGTCACTCACACACACACACACACACACACACACACACACACACACACACACACACACACACACACACACACACACACACACACACACACACACACACACACACACACACACACACACACACACACACACACACAAGCAAACACAAATCCTATTTGAATGTGTGCCAACCTAAAATCCCATTGCCCGTTTCCAAATTATAAGTCCTACCTACGAGGAATCGTATAAAAGAGCAGTTAAATTTAATGTAGCTGTTTCAGCTCTGACATCAGAGGCAGAATTGAACATGAGAGATGCGGTTAGGTTGCGGTTATAAAAATAGCCTTAAGATGACAACAAAAGATTAATTTTTCAAATCATGCATGTAGAAAATACAAAGGTTTTGTGTTAAATTAGAGACAATAGGTTTAAAATACTTAGAAAATATGTGCAGAAGTAAACCTGTTGTTATTTTAGAAATCTGTTTGTCACAGTTCAGACATAAAATAAATCAACAAAAAACTTATGAAAACCATTGAGAAAAGACAATATATGAGTCTGACCAGAATCTCCCTGGTGTTTGTTGTTAATTTAAAATATGAATATATTCATTTTGGCAGAGGTATTTGCACAAAAATTTAAAACGCTATCTACATGAAATTCCACTTTAAGGAGACTCATGAGTAGCGGAGTACTAATGAGTCATCTTCCCTTAAGGGACACAATCTGATTAGCATCATCCTCAGAGACTGTAAACTCTGTCCACACACAAGCACACACCAACACGTTGGAAGAAATCCTCACAGGGGCAGACGCAGACACACACACACACACACACACACACACACACACACACACACACACACACACACACACACACACACACACACACACACACACACACACACACACACACACACACCTGGAGCTCGAGCTTGAGCTTATAATAACACGTTGGAGAGATTCCCCCACGAGGCAGTGAGCATAACTCATAATTGTAAGATACGTACTTAGAAAACATAACATCTCTGCTGAACCAGACTGAGATCCCTTCTTTATACAGTCTCATTTATTCATGCGTGCTCCTGATGACACCCAGGCTTGTAACATTCACATCACATTCATAGATCAGAGGAGCAGAAGGAGAGCAGACACGCTGTGAATTCATGCAGGCTTTTTTTTTTTTTTTTTTTTCCCTTCCCGCAAACATATCCGATGCCGGAGCAGAAAATTGATGCTGATCAAACGTGAAGGCGAAAAGTCAAAACTTCAAACATCCAGAGCTACGTGCTCACTTCCTCTCTGTAAGGCGTCCACAGATTTTTGCACACTCGACCACCAAAAGGAGTGTGGCGTTGGGCGGCCGCGCAAGGACGCTCAAGGACATCACGGCACCTGTCTGAGAGACTGCAGTGAGGATGTGGCCGTCCCCGTTGTGTGAGGAGGATGTCTCTTGTCATTTCCCCAGCAGGCCATGCATAATAAACAGGTCTGTGGTGCTGGGTTGACCTGATGCAGAGGTTACTGGATATGGAGCACAATGTGAGACAGTCCCTCCCCAACTATGGAAACTGTGCTGAAAATAGTTCTCTTGCACGTCTTTAACCATCTGCATCTCAAAACTCCCGTTAGCTAATCATTTCCTCAGCTGTGCTTTAGCACAGGGGTGTCAGATATATTGCCCAGGGTCAAAACTGCCCCGTCAGGGGGTCTCAATCCACCACATAGGTTAACCCAGCAAAGTGTGACAATTGCAGAGAAATCTTTGATTGTAATGTTTCAACAAAACTGCCGCTTTTAATTCATTCACTGACGCTCACTCACCGAGGTTTTGTGAGTGTAGGTGACATAACACACGACCGAACCTGAGACTCAAGCTGCAAGATCAGTGATGCAGCGGTGAAAGCTATAGCTGCATTAATTCTAGCAAAGGAGCATCTGTCTCAAAAACAAAACCATGAGGCCGGATTTATAAAAGCATGCATGCTGACGGCTGCAGCAATCCTGTGAAAGGACGAGCGTTTGCCAGCATATGTTAGCAACACTGTGGCAGATTTGCATAAGAAAAGCTCAAGTCATTTGCTGAGTATAATGTCAACTTTGCATTTACGCTTCTCATAAACAGTTTTTTCTATTCTGGGTTGTACTGACCTAATACAAACTTTTCCACAAAAGTTCCCTAGGTTCTCACTGTGTTGGGCCTACTCAGGATCAAATGAGTGTATGTGACCCCTCGACTCAAATGAGATCGACACAGCTGCTCCAGAAAGTTCTGCTCAGTCGGTTCAGGCTGTCGTCTCTATTCTGCTGCACTCTCTCAGCTCTCTGATGTTTGCAAGCAGCAGCAGCAGCAGCAGCAGCATCCTCTCGCCACGTCTTTCATTCTGCCACCCTCTGTCTTTATCTCGCTTTTTTCTGTTTGGACTGACTCCCAAAGCACAGCAGCAACAGGATCAGATGAGCGGCGCCGGGGCAACATCTGTGATTAGAAATGCACAGTGGATTCGCAGCGGAGGCCTGCAATCGTATGTGAGAACGAGCGTGACTTCATGTGTAAAACTGTGCGCGCTCATGTGTGATTTGCGTGAGATTAGGTGTGTGTGTACGTGTGTGTGTGCATGTGTGTGTGCGCGTGCGTGCGTGTGAATGAGCGTGTGGCGGTAGTAGCAGCACACGGCAGTGTGGCTCAGGAGATTAGAGAGAAGCAGCGGGAGAGCACGGAGGTTTAATAGAAACTTAAGTAGTAGAGAAGTTGAGGCAGATAAGAGACGTTTGGAAAGTTACGAGTTTTAATTTTCACTTTGTAAAAGAATATGGTTTTTCTTAAAAAAAAAGAAAAGAAAAAAACTGAAGAAGCAAGGCTGTGCTTATGGAGCTCTAATGCAAGTATTTGTCGAAGTGCATTCAAGATAAGGCTTATCTTACTCTGATGTAATCAAGCATAAAAGAACAGTTGTTTATCTTGTAGACATTGTAGAGCTGATATGGCATCTACAAGTACGTAGAAAAACTCCAAAATACCAAGAGGAGAATATACCAGAGAAATTATTGTTGAGAGGGAAACAAGCCATGTCTCTAAAGCAGGTCTTAAACGAGATAAAGAATAAATCAAAATGTTATCTGGAGTGTCCCGGAGTCCTTCTATCTCTTCGTGTGCACGTATTGCCGTTCTGCAGGCCTGTCGAAAACAAGGCCTCGAGATTTACGAGGAGCTAAATGAATGCACAAATGATAGCAGCAATGAGAGGCATAATGCCGCTCAAGTGATGTATTTTATTGCCGTCGCTGAAATAGGCATCACCCTAAAGCCCCCACCCCCCCTTTTCGTCCAGCAGCTGAGCTCTATTCCCTGTAAACAATACAAATAAAACATGCCACTGTACCGGGTGATTTCTGGATGTTTTAAACCACAGCCTCCGTGAGGGAAGCAGATTGTTCAGAATTTAAACCGCATCAACATTGAATCTCCCTCGATGGGACTTCAGTTTGAGCTAAAACACTTTTGACAGTGTGACGCATCCGTAATATATTATGTTTTGTTCCAGAGCTTCACTCAGGCACATCTTTTACACACTCATTGATTCAAAAAGCAGACGGAACTGACATTTTTTTTGTCTCAGAGTCTACAGTTTATAAGAAAATCAACTTTTCTATCTTGATTTCTTTGAAACGTTTATATTCTAAGTAAGATCAGCCTTGAAGATTCAGTTTTTGTAAGAACGCACATCTAAACGTAACAAGGATGTGGCCTGTTGAAAGGGTTAGTGGGGACATATCTTCCCTCTGGTCCAACTGTCCCCTTGCTGCTTCGCTGTTTATAACAATGGGGTGAAACTCACAAAGGGAAATAAACAAAAAAACAAAACACATCCACGAATTGTCTTGTGAAATCCAACTAAAGCCAGGCTGTCACAGACCGTAAGTCATTTGATTATTTCTAAAGTCACGCTCACTGTGTAAACTATCAGCCTCACACCGAGTATTGCTTTCGGTTGAACGTGGGATTACCTGTATTTTCACATTGAAAAGTATCGTCAGTGGCTGCTCCTTGCGGGAAATATATATGACCTTCGTTGAATTGTGCTCGTCTTAATACAGCTTGCATCAGTCACCCATGTTACAATCATAGTCTCACATCGCGACTTATTTCATAATGAACATTTACGTGCTTTAAATTCGATTTTGCTTCAAAGTTTTCATTTCTTAGGGTTAGGGTTAACCCTTTTCTTTTTTTTCACTATGATTTCAAACACCATACCCTTCTTTTTCATTACAAATTGCATAGTGAACCTTTTAACGTGTGACATGGATGACATTTAACACTGATTAATTCATGAAGAATAACTGCCAGGATCCATGGTCATCTCCTACATTCATCAGAGCTACTTTTTCATATGGATTTGTTGAAAAGTTGAAGTAAAGCTGAGGAATTGGTTGCTCTATTAGCACAAAATGACCAAAATCATCAACGACTTCTGATAGAAACATAATAATCAAATTAGCCTGTAAGATTTATTGTCATGCTGTCATGTTTGGATTCTGAATTAAATAATCCATTACTTTAACACCCGTGCTTTTGCCAGTAACTCGGTTGATTACTCAGCTTCAGTGAGCTCATTATTATCTTTTGTCGGCCATGAAAACAGGTGGAGAGCTGCCGTCTCTCTCTGCTGCTCTCTGAGGCACCTGTTGGAATATTTAGTTCCCGTACTGTATTAACGTATTAGCTGGGAATGTTTGTAGTACATCCCAATGGTTTTGCAGCTTCTTCTAATCATTTGTCCATTTTTTTTCCTATTTCTTTATAGAACAGGCATCAAGTTTTGGATAATTGCCCAGATCGGACAGTAAAACATGCGTGTGTACCGGTAGTTGAAAATGCGGGCTTAGTTGAGTCAACCAGATCAAAATATTTGCCACCATTTAAATAGCTTCTAACCAGCTGAGTTGAGTTGAGGTTAATGAGTGAATCAGACATCAGACTGACCGGCACGGCGCTGCAGCTCCACTAATGTGTCACAGCAACACGCCATGGAGACATCCTGCATAGGAGATTACACATTGTTTAAGTGACCAGCAAAGTGATAAAGAAGAAAAAAAAAGATTTTTTTTTTTATTACTTTCTTGTCACAGATTTTACTTTTGGTCATTTCCAACCTTGTGTTCTTTATTGTATGAGATTATGACAAAGCTTTTTTCTTTTAACTGTGGTTTACTGTCATGCATTACTCTATGAAAACACTTTTGTTCATATCTGAAGTTGCTTTTACTGAGCTACTAATGATAGACAAAGTTGAAGTAGCTGCTTAAAACATGTGAGTTGCCCTCATTTCTACAGTACAAACCCTACCGGCCTTCCTTCTGTGACCTGTGAGGGTTTGGTGGGACAGTAAAGCTTCCGCTCTACGTTAGTCCACGGTGGGATAGCTTTGTTTTTGGAGCGCCGTGATATTGCGGCTAGATGGAGGATCAATATTAATATCTCAGCTCTATGGCCACTACAGAGCCAGTTGGGTGTTGCCAGGAGATCAATGGATCTCTCCGTTATTGATTTAAGAATATTTCAGCGTAAAAGGTCTCGGCTGCAGCCAAAAAGCCTCTTTGGCAGTCTGCAGATCACAGAGCAGAGAGCGACTCTACTTTCCCTCCAACCTTTTCTCTTTTGAGCGAGCTGTATAAATAGAGATCATCACTGTAATAGTCTAAGCGGGATAATTCAATTTAGCTCTCGCTTCGCCCTCATTTTCTCCACATTTGTCTTCGCAGCGTGCTCGTATTCCGGCCTGTAAGTCGTGTTATAAACAGCAGACAACAGATGCAGCCAATTTTAACTCCTTTAAGATTATCAGACAAGTTGTTCTCAGTGCCAATCTAATCAGACACACAAACAGACAGACAGTCTGACTTTCAGAGATCTGTTGGCATCCTGAAATGAAAGAGGAACAGATGCAGCCATTAAACAATCGAACACAGTGAACATGAATACTATCTTGTCTCTTTAAGCACTGAAGCGCATTATGCATGTTTGCATGTTCGTGGCGGTGCGTGACGTCGACTTCCCTTGCTCCAGGGTCTAATGGGGTGCCCTGCTGAAATATTCATAGGGTCACATTAAGTTTGCAATATTTGCACTGGGAAACAACTGGAATACAACCTGAGCTACCAGCAACATGAAGCAATCCTCAGCTCGGCCTTTGGCGTGAGGGTTGCACGTGGGGCCGGAGGAAAAGCGGATATCGCTCTCTGGTTAGATGCATCAGTACGCGCTGGAGATGAACAGCTGAGTTAACATGTTTTCGCTGCGATCGGGACGGAGTGTGAGGACATTTCTGTCGTCTTGTGAGATAAGAAAAACAGGAATAGACTAAAGCCGGGCCTCAAATTTGTCTCAGTGCTGTAAAATATTAGTGTGAGGACTTTCATCCAGAGCGCACGCAAATGTTTTAGTGAAACTTTAAATAATGAAAAGAATCAGATACATGAACAAAAACTATGCAGTTCTCTACAGCTGTTGATTTATATGCAAGGGATGCAAATGTTTTAGTGTTTCCCAGGGTTTGTTGTCATTCAGACTGGATTTCCATCTCAGGACATGTGATTGAATCACTTTTACGTTCAATTCAGTCTCATAAATGCCATATTTAACCATATTAGACCTTTATTTGATAAGAGCTTAATTTCACACGAAGCAGCAAACTTTGGTTCATGTAGGACTTCCTATCAAATATTAAAAAAAAAAAAATGTTGCTGCTAATGTCTGTTGAGCAATAAAATCAGAGGCGAGCCAGTTAAAAGGCTTTACATTGACAGTGGAAGTCAAGTAGGTCTTTTTCTATAGACCTGCAACTATCATGGCTTTTACAGCTTTTCAATAAAGGTTTTATTTTTGAATTCCAATCAATCCTGATTGCATTTAAGATATTCTCTAATGTTTCTTTTGATCAAACAAATGCAATCATCCCTTCTTTGGTTTCTTCTTAAATCAGACCCGTACAGACAGACCTAAAGCTGTTGCACCATGTGCTCAAAGAAACTCTTGTTTCTTCCAACTGGCAGAGAAAAATATTCGCAAACTTTTGAAATCTGATCCATTCAGTCCCGAGCTTTGTGTTGGCTCCGCGTATCATTTGTACATGCCTCTGGGACACTTCCTACTAGTATTGCGTATCGGAGTAAATCAGCACTCATAAGGTTTGATTGAGGTTTTTCGGCCAGTGTGATGAGCGCAGGCGAAGTGATGCTGCACTCTTCTATTTTTGCATTTCAAGGTATAAGGCGCTTTATGATAATGCTGCATATTATAGCTGGAGATATTTTGACTTTCAGCCGGTTGACAGTTTGAGCACAGATATGAGCAAAGTTGAATATAGTGTGGCTGTTTTCTGCTTCATCATTGTTTAAGTGAACTGTATTGGCTTCCTGTCTCATCCGACTGTGTTATTGCCTTGTGCTTCTGGGAATAATATACATTACTCATATGGTTTAGAGTCAGACAGTAATGTTTATTTCCCCCATGAATATGTGCGCACGAATATACACTCATATAAGCATAAACAATCCCTGCCTGTCCGTGAGCACAATAAGCAGCCACAGTGCGACAGACACATGCCGACAGGATGTGTATTGATGAGGCTGGATTAGTGAGGGAAAAGGGCAATAAATGGACAGTGGCTGTCAGCGACAGGGAGATGGAGATAGCAAGAAGAGGCGAGGGGCGGGGTGGGGGTGTGGAGACATTCATGGGCTTCAGAGGAAAATATGGGCTGACTCAGATGATGGAAAGATGTAGAAAGTACAAAAGTAACTGTGGTGGCAGCAAAAAAAAGAAAAGAAAAGAAAAGCAGAAGATTTAAAAAAAAAAAAAAGGAGGGAGCGAAGAAATTGCGTGTGGAGTTCACTGGGTATGAATAGAGTCCTCATTGATCCTGAGACAGAGGCCATCATTCCTGTTCAGTGAGCACAGCAGCGCTACAGGGCAGGAGGGAGGGCAGGAGGGAGGTGGAGATCAAGGGGGGGGGGGGGGGGGGGGGGGAAAGAGGAGGAGGACAGAGAGGAGCTGAGAAACATGCACATTCAGAGGCGCATGAAATGGTGAAAAAGGCAGCCGCTTCATCCGTTACTCCTTATTCCATTTCTGTCGGTTTTAATTGTGATTATCTATTTATCGCACTTGGGTTATTATAGTTACATAAGATCAGAGGGTTATTTGAGTTGTGCATAAATCTGCAAGATTAACAGAATCCAGCAGCAAACCTTCACATTTAAACCTCTGGCATCAGCGGTTGTTTGGGATGTTTTGCTGTTTGTATTTCTTTCCGTCGGTTGACTGGTCAGTCGTGTTGGTGAATTGGGCATTATTGTAACATCTGTGTTACGTAATGACATCAACTATCATGAATTTACTGAGACGGTTACAGTGACTGTAACAGAAATGACTTCTGTTGATCGTCCCGATAATTCAGAAGTAACTCAGTCCTGAAAGCAACATGAAGGATGTTCTCTTTTAAATTCTTAAAATTTCAATTTATTTAATTGTTTTGCATGTATTTAAGTTGACTGACACTTTATGATGTGTCCTTTGTTTGGAGAAATCACCTTAATAGTTTCACATCTATCCTCTGCATGTTGGTGGCTGAACGCTGCTTCTTGTTCGTGTCATAAACTTGTAAGCTTCCTTTCTTTCATGCACGTCTGACAACCAGATTATAGAGAAAAGGGTCCAAACTAATAAAGTGGAATGTGGCCTAAATAATACGAATCTTGCCCTTGGTTGTATTCTACTTCTGAATTTAATGTAAGTGTCCCTCAATGCACCCTGTTATAGAGCATCGTCCTCCCACTCCCAGTCCCACAGTCCAACTGAGAGGTACAAGTAACAGCAATGTTAAAAAAATTACTTTTAGTAAAAAAAAAAATGAAGTGTGACAGCTTGAAGGCTTTTCCTTAATTCTTTAAAAAAACAACAACAACAATACCTTTGATTGAGTTTCATCCTGTTTGTTTTTCTGCACTGCTGATAGACTCTGAAAGAGCATGTGTGAGTCTGACAACATTGGTACCAACTGAGCAGGAAGCAGCCTGTGTTTATCTTCAGGGGAGACGTGTGAGGGAATCATCAGAGAGAGAAGATGCAGGGCAGGAGCAGGGCAGATGCCAGAGAGACGGGGAGTGGATAGAAGAGAGGGAAGCGGTGAAGGACTGTTGTTTTTGTCTGTCCACCATGAAGAAGATGCAGAAGAAAAAAAATAAACCTCCCTCCTGTGTGGTGCTGTGACAGCTCTGCCTAAAGTCAAGCGCTCACACATATTTGACCACAGCCTGCTGCAGACGGAGGGATGGAGGACGGAGGGAGGAAGAGCAGGGCGAGAGGTGAGAAAGTAACCCGGAGCTACAAAAGACTGGCATTGGGGAGGAGGTCCGACACAGCAGAGCAGAAGAACTCCAGACAGAGCAGAGCCATGGAGAGAGTGATGGGCACAGAAAAGAGAGTGATAGAGACATTCAGACTGGTTGACTCACTCTTGTGATGTCAGATCTTGTAGGAAGCGTATCGAGCCGCGCTGACGCGCTGCAGCTGGCAGAGATGAGTAATGCCACGGTTCAGAAGGTTTGCATTCTCAACGCACATGGATGGCCGTGTCGCACTGACAGTGGAGCAACGGAAACTCAACAGCGCCTCTTGACTCCCCGTTCGCTTATGTTTCTACTGTATACACAACATGATAAATGTCTTTTTGAACAATGCCAGGAGAGTCACAGATGGCGCCGACTTTTTCATCCCTCTCTCTCTCTCTCTCTCTCTCTCTCTCTCTCTCTCTCTCTCTCTCTCTCTCTCTCTCTCTCGCTCTCGCTCTCCTCCACAGAGGCAGGGGATGATGATAATGTGTTCTCATTACAGGCGGCCTTGGGGCAGACACAGAGGAGCGGTTGGTGGAGCATCTCCTAAATCCAGCCCACTACAACAAACTGATCCGTCCTGCGACTAATGGCTCCGAGCTGGTTACTGTGCAGCTGATGGTGTCGTTGGCCCAGCTCATCAGTGTGGTGAGTTGTACACACGGCCGGGCCTGAATCTGTGTGCACAAGTCGAGACGATATTGTTTTAGTAAGGCCGGACAACAATTAGAAAATCCCTCACATGAAGTTAATTATTCGTGGCAGATGTTTAGCAAGGTGGAAAGATTGCACTGGTTTTGGCCAGTGCCGGTTCTTGGAGACTTTTAATTTATTCTAATTAATTTGTTGTCATGTTACATCATTTAAAGCCAAACATTAACGTGTCTGAAAATCCCAGGAAATGTTTAGTCACTCTGAGAAACACTTGGTCTGTTTAGTCACTTAAAGCATTTTGACTTATTCAAAAACACATAAAAAAATCTTTTACTAGGATCGTAATGGGGTAGTAACTCTAATCGGATGTCTGATCTACAATGTTCCACAAAGGAGGGCAGGAACAGTGCATGGCACAGGTTTACATTGATGTATGAAAGAGTAAGATGCACTTTGAGACTGACAGCAAAAAAATATAAATAAACCCTGTTTCCTATATACAAGCAAAGGGACTGATCTGTTAAAGGGGGAGTGTGTATTAAACATTATATAGACGACACACACTGTGGAAACTGATCTATTGGTATGAGTAGAGGCTGTTGTTTTCCTTCATCAAAGTTAATTATCAGGTGTTTCCCAGAGTTAAGCGAATAGTCATAGGTACAACATGCAGTGTTATTTACTACCTCTGAAAACAGGTGTTCTGTTTATTATTAGGTCTGTATGAGGAGTTCAAATTCATATTTATTTGCTGGACGGCTCCAGTATTCTCAGTGCATTTGGTCTTTCTGATGACCTCGAGCGTGCAAACAAGGAGGCAATGCTGTTTCTAGCATTTAATTTTATGGCTGAAAATATTTCTAAGAACTGCATTGAGTGAGAGCCTATTCTCCAAGATAACTTCAACTTTCAATATCCGGCAGTTTTTCAATGAAAATATTACATTATAGTGTTTCTTTACTTTGCATATTACAAATGTCCATATAACTAATATTTGAATGCAAATATGTATTTCTATGTTTAAGATTTGCTGTACTCTTTGGTTTCATTCAGTCAATAAGTAAAAAAAAAATTAAGATTTTTTTTTTTCTTTTCAATCATCTGCTAAACAAATCACTAATTATGATTACATGTGCAATCATACTTGTTACTTTCCACCTCTGCACCATTTGGCTTGAAATAGAAAAAATATATATAATGCCTTATTTTTAAACAACATTGCTGTGCAATGGGTTTTAGGTTTATGTAAATATAGACACAATGATTACTTTAATCAACAGGCTGAGACCTGCCTGGAATCTAAAAGCTGTTGTATAAAGTTCCCAAACACAGAATCGGGGATATCTTGAGTTCTGCCTGAAGAGTTTTACACATTTTCAAAGTGCCATTGCTCCAAAAATGGAACATACAGTTTGAGAGGTGATTTTTAGAGATCTCTTCAGTCACATAAGGACTACAAATCACCATATCTTGACAAGGCCACCCTTTCTTGGGCTATTCAAAGACCTGTCTTTCACATAGAACTGTTGGATGAAACCATAGATTTCGCTGAAATTAAATGATCTACGTGTTTTCTTCTGCAGCATGAACGAGAGCAGGTGATGACCACCAACGTCTGGCTGACACAGGTGAGACTCTCCACTCCTCGGCTCATTAAAAAGCACAACAGTGCAGTGCTTGGATTTGCAGAGAATCTGAATTTTTTTTTAAATGCCAAAAGGATTATCAAAATGTAGACCAAACAATGGGTTAAATGTTTGATTCGGGGTGTTTTTATCTCAGATTTCATAGTGTCACAGCGAGGTCAGTGCAGTGAATCACAGACCGTGAGGAACTTGGATGGTAGTCATAAATGTGAGCTGGATGCACGCACACACTGTGAATAATCCTCACTCTACAATATACTACAGAATATGATAATTCGGCCTACATTATATAATCAAATTTCACAGTGTTATCTTACCAGTAGAGCATGATGCATAGGCTGTGGTGTGGTTACCGAAGGGGACAGATGCATATCTGCGTTCCATATGTTTCACTGGTTCTGTGGCAAACCGAGTTTAACCCTCATGTGAAGCAGCAAACGCTGAGAGCTGCCAACGCTGGTCCAAGTGTCTGGCAGTTAGTGAGAGAGACATCAAAAACCGCCCGTCTTCGAAAGCTCGCAGTGCGACAGGTTAAATATGAGAGAGGAGCACAAATTTATGAGTGAGGGCGGACCATTTTTCTTACTCCTATAGTGGTGAAATAACAACCTAAGCACTGTGTAAAATTGCTGAAGCCCTCATTTCTCCATTGGTTTCATGAATTCAGGTGTGATAAGTCCTCCGCAGTGAATCCCAATAGGTTGCCAGAGCTTAAGATAATTAAGACGACTTTTTGGTCTGAAGTATTCATGCTCTCAATATTTAAAGGGAAAAAAACAACATTTTAATTGCCTAATTATTCGGATTATATTATGTGTTGCCTATTTTCCCGCCTCCTATGGTTACTTTTTTCCCGTCTATCTTCTTCACCTGCCTTATCTGATTCAGAGTCACTAGAAGCTGACTTTGACCCTGAACAGCTCACCAGTCCATCAAAGGGTTAACAAGCGGAAGCTGCATACAATCAATCACACGCACTCTTTCTCATGCCTAAGTGTAATTCATATAGTTCTTTTGCTCTTCTGTCCGTGTCTGTTTTCACATATGGGAGCTTTACTAATAAACATGTTGGTATTGATAATGTTGTCAGACGCTCACAATATTGATGAAACGGTAGCAAAAGATACACTGAAACGATTTCGCCTTGTCAATAAATGTTTGTATTTATGGTTCAAACCCACTGGGAATTATTTAACTTTGACTGAGCTTTGATCGTCAGCTTTGATTCGGCTACGCTCACAGCTGAGGTCCGTATAACATGAAGGGTCAGGTATGTACACGCGTGCACTATTATAAAATCCCACAGTGCAACCACCCGTATCAGCACATTCATACTCAACGTACACGTTTATTTTGAGGCGGGGATGAGACTAAAATACTATGTACACTGGCTCAGTTTGAATCAGAGCACAGGATCCTGAAAACACCTCTCTGTGTGTACATGCTGTGATCGTCACGCGCGCTTCGTGTTTGATTAAAGTGTTTGTACAAAGCCTTCGTCTGTTCTCTGTTCACCTACACATGATGTGCTCCAGCAATCATACTAGTGTGTAGGGATTAATGGCACGTAACAGAGCGCAGAATGACCATCAGTGCTCTATGGATTCCTCGCCATTGCCGAATAGAGAAACCAAGGACAGCTGTGGTGGGCCAAGACGAACTGTAATGACCATAATGCATCATGGTTACTGCGGACGACCCAGCGTGAGCGTTTACATTTAGACGGAGCCGCTGGTACAGGTCACTGAAGCAATGTCAATGACCGACCCCCAACATGAACAACAAGTTAATGTTGGTGCTTCTGCACGGGGTTAAACAGAGGACGCTGACATGTTAGCTGACACACACACACACACACACACACACACACACACACACACACACACACACACACACACACACACACACACACACACACACACACACACACACACACACACATACACGAAGTGGAGGCAATTCTAATCAAGCTGATTGATTTGTGGTTGTAGCCACTCAGGGTCAGTAGTGACATTAATGTTACTATCACCGTCACTTTGGCTTGTACTTACAAGAATATTTAATCCAAAGAGGGTGTGTAGCACAGCGTGTTCCCGGGCCTTTGTGCTTCCTTACACGAGAAATGGACGGACCTCGTCCTCCCAACGCACCTCGCCGCTGCATGATTGTCAGACGAGTAACTCAACGTGTTTCTGTCGACCCACAGGAGTGGCAGGACTATCGTCTGACGTGGGTCCCTGAGGAGTTTGATGGAATGTTGAAGGTCAGGCTGCCCTCCAAACACATCTGGCTGCCTGACGTGGTGCTGTACAACAAGTGAGTGATGTTTCCCCAACACTTCTGTTCTCACTCCAGAAAACTTTTAGGAGACGATGAAAACGCATCCGGCTCGCATGCTAGGCGCCGCTCCCCATTAAAGCGGCCCAGCTGTCGCTGCTGCACGTCACTTGAATAGGTTCAAGTGTGTAATACAAGCAGACCCGCCACACATGACTGAACGTGTCCAGTTATGCACTCATATATATGCTCATGCTACATTACTTTACCTTCAAATCCCACGAGACGCTTCAAAGATGGAGTCATCTGCACAACACACTCAGGTAGAGAGGCACATCACACACATGCAGTCGATGCATGATGCAGTTGATATGCAGCAGTGTACATTCACATGAAAGCGTGCCAACAGCTCCTGTGTTCCAATGTGTGTGCGTGTGTGTGTGTTTTATGATGATAAATAACTAATGTGAACTTTGCATTTTAACTTGAAGTGTCTGTCCAGAACCATTCCTCAGTGACATTGTCGTGTAAACAGCGTCATTTCAAAGCATGTAACTGCAGTTTTAGTAGATAATAGATACAGCTAACACAACAAAAACGTGAATGGTTGTTTTAGGGGTTCCCTCTTATCCCCACCCTCTGTGTATGAGCGGTACTGTGCACAAACATATATGCTGGCATGTAATTAATGTCTGATAAAAAAATTTTTGGGTGTTGATTAGTTTATGGTAATTTAATTAAATATACATTCAGGACCCGGGAGCTGTTTTGCCAGGTTGGTAATTACTTTGAGTGAGCTGGATATTAAGGTAAAAATCAACCATGCGCAAATGAGCGTGGCTATATGACATAGTGAATGTAAATTAGAATAATCCAAACTGAAGTGCCGCAAACTATACTGCACTACACTCATCAGAGGTTGAAAGTGTGTTGAATTGACTGAAATGGTAAGGGGGGAAAAAAACATAAATTTAACCAAAACAGGCTAAATAAAGAAGGAAATTAAATACCTCCTGAATGGGAGGTGGACATGTGTGTATGTGGGCTACATGAGTGTAATTATTGACTGTGTGAGAGCGATGCAGAGTACAAACCATAAAAAGATGAAGAACTTGGACGACCATTACCCAAACCCGGAGCATGGCCTGCCTGCGGAGTCAGCCAGGGGAGAGACTGAGAACTGGCCTGCTGCCGGAGGTTAAGTAACTTTAGCACAGTGGAGCCTGGTGTGCTGAGTTAGTAACGAGTGGAACTGCAAGAGAAACATAAGTCAGGCACTTCCGTACCAGGACCCCTCAGGATGGAACAACAGGGGCATCACAAAGCAAGCTTGGGTTCTCACAAATTGTCCGTATTTCTCAGGGTATTCAGCGTGTCGAAGCCACTCGTCTTCATGCAATGGAAACTGAGTATCAGCCTACAGTATGCAAATCAGCACATTCAGTGCACAGTGATCTGCCTGGCCGTGTCCTCTTTCCCTGCTTCACTCCTTACTTTACTAAAGATTAAAGATCCATGACTCCACCGAACTCCAGAATAAAAATTATCCTGTTAATCCTGCGGACCCCAAGTCGGCATCCTATCGTTGAAGTCTCCGATGATTCAAACTGTTTCCACTTTCCATGTCTCACTGTTATTTTGTTATTGAATCTGGAGGAAGGATGAAGTGAGAGGGTGGGTCACTTTGTAAGTAGATTTAGATATTATGAATTATCCTCTAGTGTATGTTATATTATAAAGTATTAGCCTTCATTAGGTAAGGTTTTTATCCAAATCTTGGGTTGAAGCGAAATTGAATCCACAGCTCTAATGTTGTCACCTGACTTCTGACCGAAGCGTCTAACTTGAGCTGCTTAATCCGACCCGGTGTGACCTGTGAGCTTCTTCCTGTCTAGACTGTCGGTTAATTCGATCCCAGGTCCCTGCTTCTCGCTCTATAAGCAGATATCTGTGACCCTGCTGACTTGAGACCCCTCGCAGTTTCACCTCTGTTACCTCTCAGCATCGACGTTGTGTGCATGGACGCCATCAGGCTCTGATCAAGCTGTATTGCATAACGAGCTTGACGTGTGCTGATGATCTGTGTCGCCATGCAAATTGCCTGAATTTACACCTTCTGCTCCTGTCCTCGCCCCATTTCTTGCAGTGCCGACGGGGTGTACGAAGTGTCGTTCTACTCGAATGCGGTGGTGTCATACGACGGCAGCATCTTCTGGTTGCCGCCGGCCATCTATAAATCAGCCTGTAAGATCGAGGTGAAGCACTTCCCCTTTGACCAGCAGAACTGCACCCTGCGCTTCCGCTCCTGGACCTACGACCGCACCGAAATCGATCTGGTGCTGCGCGCCGACGTGGCCAGCATGGACGACTTTACGCCCAGCGGGGAGTGGGACATCATCGCCCTGCCCGGCCGACGGAACGAGAACCCGGCTGACCCCACCTATGTGGACATCACCTATGACTTCATCATCCGCCGGAAGCCCCTTTTTTATACCATTAACCTCATCATCCCCTGTGTGCTCATCACTTCGCTGGCGATCCTGGTCTTCTACCTGCCGTCGGACTGCGGGGAGAAGATGACGCTCTGCATCTCGGTGCTGCTGGCTCTCACCGTGTTCCTGCTGCTGATCTCCAAGATCGTGCCCCCTACGTCACTGGACGTCCCTCTGGTGGGGAAGTACCTGATGTTCACCATGGTCCTGGTCACTTTCTCCATCGTCACCAGCGTGTGTGTGCTAAATGTGCACCACCGATCTCCCACGACACACACCATGCCCCCGTGGGTTAAACTGGTCTTCCTCAACAAGCTTCCCGCCCTGCTCTTCATGCGCCAGCCACGGAACAGCTGCGAGCGCCAGCGGCTGCGCCAGAGAAGGAGAGCGCAGGAGCAGAAAGATGGTGGACGTAGCGGGGAGGCGGGGGCCCTGATGGTGGGACTTGGGCTGGGCGGTGCTGGTGGGAATGGGGGAGCCACCTCAACAGCAGTGTTTGGCAAGGAGGACAGTGATCCTTGTACCTGCTATGTCAATCGGGCCTCTGTCAAACAGTTCGGAGGCGATCTTGGAGGGGCAGGAGGGGGGTCCATGGATGGTCTGAACAGGGTGAGGGAGAGCCGGGAGGGGGGCTCCGGAAACCTTCCCAGGGGGAAGCAAGCCGCAGCAGGAGGTCCTGCTTTGACTCAGGCCCTGCTGGCTCAGGCCTGTCCGGGCTTTGAGGAGGCAGTGGAAGGAGTACGCTTCATCGCCAACCACATGAAGAGTGAAGACGATGATCAGAGTGTGAGTATTACGTCATTTCTTCTTTTTCCTTTCTAATAATCTGCACAGACTTGAGGTAAACAAACTTATTGCGAAACCACCTGTTGTTTAGACGTTCGGGTTGTTCACACACTTAGATTTTGGTGAAAGTCACAGAAGGGAATCCTGAACAAAAATAAAACTTGATCACATTCATGACGGAAAAAGTATGTCCATGTTAGTTTGGGAAAATAGAAGTTGTAAACAGAGCGCTTAAGCAACTAAAGATGAATCTCATTCTCTTTAAAATAGTATGAAACCAAACACAAGTGCAAAAAGGACAAAACTAGAGATCTAATAATCTCTATCAGACCAGGAATACGTGAATGCTAATGTGCTCTGAGGCTTGTGCTAACGGGAAGCTTGTGTGAATGTGCAATTATATGTTAGTAATGTGATAATAGGTTGTTATCACATGATCACAAAGTGTGTTTCACAAATTGAGTAATGTAAATGGATGGGTTATTTTTTTTTTTTTAAAGAAGCACACAATTTTAATGCCAAATACTATTTTAATGCTGTTCTGTCAGTGGCATCTGATTAATATTAGGCTGCATATGTGTGACTGCAATTCATCTCAATATGAAAATAAAGACACGATCCTGTCTATGTGTCTGAAATCCTGCCACAAATAATCTCTTTTATGCAAATGTCTTGCCAGCCAGAGACGCTATCCTGAGCTGCACGGCTCAGTGCCATATCATGTTATAGTGACGATCGAGCCGTACAGCTGTGCCGGTTAACACTGCCATTTGAAACGCAGGAGGGAACCACAACAGACCAGAAGCAACGGAGACTGATCTGGTGACGCAATCATAGTCCTTTGAATATTCAGCGGCGACATGTAATTATAGCAGCGGCATGACGCGTGCATAGAGAAGGAGAACAACTGGAAGAGAGCTGGGATAGAGGAGCCGAGGCAGCAGAGTGAGGGTGGCATTTTTTTATTGCCTTTTCCTCAAGGCATCTTAGGGGAACGCGCTTCTTTCCTGGGTGAAAGAAACTGACACGGGAATCAACAATCCTCTGTAATTCCGTCCATCTTTAAACCACCGACCACTGAAATCCCTCCCTCTTCTTGCACAGTGCGTGGTTCTCCAGCACTCCTCCTCCCTCTTGCTCCCCCTTCTGCCCTCCTCCGACAGGGTTACAGTGTCAGAACACCTCTCTCTCTCTCTCTCTCTCTCTCTCTCTCTCTCTCTCTCTCTCTCTCTCTCTCTCTCTCTCTCTCTCTCTCTCTCTCTCTCTCTCTCTCTCTCTCTCTCTGTCTGTCTGTCTGTCTGTCTGTCTGTCTGTCCTCCATCTCTCTCCTGATGTGTGTGTCCTTCCTCCCATTCCTTGACTTTGAGTCAGACCTCATCAGAGCTGTGTGGCAGAACGAGTCTCCGTTCACATTAACCCGTCACCTCTATTAACCCTCCGTGCAGCTCAAGGCAGCAGGACTGTGAGGCAGCGTTCACAGTTGCGGTGCGGTTCCCTGGTCCGGACCAGGGTTTACTGGTTCTGTGCAGCTGATTTAATGTTGCTCACCTTATCAAATGCACCAAGGTGTCCAAACAGCAGCAGGTTCTCTTCCAGGGATGCACAATAATTATGAACCGCTGCAAAGATACAATGCTTATGGAGACTTTCAGGGCCGGCGTTGGTGGATTCACTCTTCCAGAGAGCTTTACTTGAACTGGCAGCTGTATGAGACCTGCCTTTCAAAAGAAATCACGCCCGGGGTTTGTTTTGAACGGTCCGTGTGTGAGAGGTCTTAATGTACCCGGTCTGTGTTTTTACACCTAATGGTCCATGTTCGCGACTTTCTTCAGTTTGGGTTTGTACCTGCATTAAAAATAGATAAATAAATAAATAACTACTACTGAACATGATGTCATGAAGAGCGTTATGTTTTCATGTCGAGCAGCAGTGGTCCTTCAAGTACTATAGTTCATAAACCACATTTTACTTTCTGTTGCACAGAGCGATTCAAGCCTCTTCCTATGAGTTTGTTTAAAAAAAAAAAAAATACAGCATATACATCATAGTTCTTATAAATTGCTGATAGTTTTGTGTTTATTAAGTCATAAGAGCTAGACTGAGACCACCCCTTCAGGCCAAAGAGCAATTGTGACGTTCCCAGCTGACACTCAGTCCCAAATAATACCTAGAAATTTCCGGTGCGAAAGCGTACTCAGAAACAGAATGACAGGATGTAAGAATGCTCCTCTGCTGACCTGAATCTTTTCCCAACACCCCTGTTGCCCTCTCCTCCTTCCACAGGTGAGCGAGGACTGGAAGTATGTTGCCATGGTGATTGACCGCCTCTTCTTGTGGATCTTTGTGTTTGTGTGCGTGTTCGGCACATTGGGCATGTTCATGCAGCCACTCTTCCAGAATTACACAGCCAAGACCATCACCAGCTCGCCAGGCTGACCCCTTCCCCAGCCATGAACATGCTGACAGACAGCTCCCCGACCAATCAGCACAGCAGGACAAGGGGCCAGAGGTGGGGGTGGGTGGGTTCCGGGTTTTGTTGTGTCCAAGCAACTAGAACCAGAACTGGTACTGAACAGCGATCACGTCCATTACCTTTATAGTAACGTTTTTTGCAACAAACAACGGTTTTTCTTGTATGAAGACAAAAGGGAAGCACCATCGTACTCCTACCTGCAGTTTTTGTCCAGATGCTTCATGGGCTTGACCTCCTCCTTCTGCTGGAAAAGTCCCTTCCTGCTCCGTTCTTCAGCCAGTCAGGGAGCAAGACGCTCTGCTCTTTTCCTTGTTTAACCTCAAGCCAGCCAATCATCACTCACCACCCAACACTGACTGCTTAATTGACACGTCATGTCCGCCTTCAACTGTGACAGACGTAACTCATTCACAGTCTTGACTTATTGTCAGCATCAGAGGGAAATGAGGTTCATACCAAGGTACTTTTCCTTTTATTTAGAAATCCACAATATCAGTCAACTGATTCAGTATATTTTATTATAGCATAGCAGCTTACCACAATATAGCATTAAATATATATTATTAGGATTTCTCTGTGTGTTGGCTCATGCAAAGGTGTATTGCTAATAGAGAGGCTATGGTGTGTTGTATGATTGTATAGAAATAACAAGAATGTGATATAAGTTGTGTCACAGCAACAGATTGTGAAGGGAAGTGCATACAGGATACTCAAACCGAAGAAAGAGCCAGGCTGCATTAGTACATAAAAGTCAAAAGGATAAAGTAATAGATTATGCATGGACAGTTTTTTTTGCTTAGAGTGTTGTGCACAGCAAGTAGAGAGCAGCCGCAGCCTCCTGTGCCAGAGGGCACAGCTGCACGGCGTGGAGGCTCGCGCCTGAGAAACAGAGGAATCGGAGCCAGGATGGGGGTGAAAGGCCTGTGTGACGGCCGGCCAACAGAATTTCTCCATGTCAGAGTATTTTAGGCTGAGCCAAGAGGAGGCTGAGATCAGTATTGACATATAATTAAAATTGTATATGTGGATTGATGGTTTTTTTTTTTTCAATCATGCGTATTAAGCATACATGTGTAATAATTCCACAACTGCTCATTTTATGTCATCCCTCCAATTACTAGATCAGAGAAAGACAGCGTTTCACTTTGGTTGTCTTTGTTTTCTCTCCCATCCATTCCTCCCCTCCCCCTACATACCTATTTCTGCAATTCTGTTCATATATGTGATGTTAATGTGTGTGTGTGTGTGTGTGTGTGTGTGTGTGTGTGTGTGTGTGTGTGTGTGTGTGTGTGTGTGTGTGTGTGTGTGTGTGTGTGTGTGTGTGTGTGTGTGTGTGTGTGTGTGTGTGTGTGTGTGTGTGTGTGTGTGTGTGTGTGTGTGTGTGTGTGTGTGTGTGTGTGTGTGTGCGCGCGCGCGTGCGTGTGTGCTCTCTCCGTACTCCTGCATTATCACAGCTGTGAAATGAAATGCAATGTTCGGAAGAGCATAATGTATAACTGCCCACCCTTTTAATAGTTGCTACCAACCTCTCTCCAGTCCTTCTCCCCTTATCTGGTCTTCCATGGACACACGTTTCTGACATTTAATGCAATTAGAATAACCGTAATCTCAGACGACTCACTGAGGCTGTTTTCTCTTTCATCATGGCTGATTTTAGTCTGATTTCCATATTCTCTCCGGGGTTCTTTGAAAACCCAAGCCAGACGATAAACGCCTTTTGAGGCACACATGCAGTGGGGGGGATGAATTACATTCTCTATCAACAAGGGCAACAGAATGCCAACAGGAAGTCATATAAGGCGATAAGTTATGCAAAATCTCATGCAGAAAATATTAATTGAGGTTGTGAATAAAGCGGGACAGGAAGAGACAAATGTTGTGACTGCATTGAGAAGGCACCATAAACCTCTGGAAAACTGCTGTTATCCCCCACTCACTGTCATTTGCTCTCAGTTTTCCTGGCTTTTTACATTCGCGTGGCCAGTTTGCAGCTGAGTTCTGGACTGTGAGCACTCTCTCTCTCTCTCTCTCTCTCTCTCTCTCTCTCTCTCTCTCTCTCTCTCTCTCTCTCTCTCTCTGTCTCACTCTCTCTCACTCTCTGTGTGTCTCTCAGTCTTTGGAGGATGGGATTACTCACGGGGATCCCCAGCAGATCCCGAATAAGTGTGAAAAGCCTATCAGAGACCTGTGAAAAACTGTAGGCTGCCTGGCTCCACACGGGAGAAAGTGCTGCTGCTGTCCACTCTCTTTTCCGTCTCTTTGACCTTTCCTCTTTCTTTCCTTTCTCCCCACTTCCTCTCTCATTATGCACTCCACCCATCCTTCACCTTCCCCTTCCTGACGCTAAAATCTGCTCCTGTGCACACCTTAAACCAGTCCAATAAAGGTTGTAGGTTCAGATTATTCAAAGGATGTCTGTGTGCTCTGTTTTTGCTCTCTCTCTCTCTCTCTCTCTCTCTCTCTCTCTCTCTCTCTTGCTCTTCCTCTCTGCAATTTACTGTATCACCCAAATTTCCCATCAATCTTGCACCACAGGATGGAATGAAAGAAGGAGCATTTCCTGGCTTTCTAATATTGAAGCCAGCAATTTCCTTTTCACATACCCAGACATATATACCTTACCTTCACACGCATGGTCTGCTTTTAAGGCATGACTTTTAAGCAATTGGTTTGTTCCAGGTTGCTTCGACTTTTCATTAATATACAGTAAAAACCTGTGCAATTGTTTCACTGGTCTCTTAATAAGCTTTTATTTTTTTTATGTTCAAATAATACAATCTATTTATTTATTTTCTAATTGTAATGGTGATCCTAAACCCACATTTGTCACACAGTAGCCTGAAGAGCTGTGACCATGTGGCATAGGAGATAAGACTAATTCAACGAATCCCTGAGATAACGACACATCTTCAATAAGGGCCTTTTGCTGCCACCTGGTGTTCATGTTCTGCACTTTACTTGTTTCCTGCTGCAAATGAAAGCGGAGCCGAAAGAGCATGGTTTGAGTCAAGGTCACATTTATTCTTTCCAGGGGGGAATTCCTTTGCATGGATGTATAACAAAATGTTAGAAATGAAGAAGAAATAAGATAGATATTCACACTGTGAGCAGTTACAGGTTGTTAGATTCTCCATATTTGCACATCATTGTAATAATAATATTAACAACAATAACACAGTTTTGAATGGTTGTGATGGGACATTGCACACAAATACACAAACATCCAACATGTATTACTCAATCAGAAGTGTGTGTACTTTTGCACATCAGGTCCATGACAGTTTTCCCTTTGTGGGTATTCTCTCCTGCCTTAACTGTTTCCTCCCTGGAGCACTGGGTGTGTGGAGTGGACATGTTTGTGCTGAGGGACACGTTCACTTCTTCTTCTCTTGCTTTTCATTGTAGTCCAGGAAGAAGTCATTGCAGGCCACAGTAAGTGCTCCGACAAGGATGATGAACTCAGTAAAATCTACCTCCCCGTCATTGTTAGAGTCCAGGTCGCCCATTACTTTATCCACTGCCTCCTTGTCCTGGGCATGCTGCGTGTGTAAGGATATTTATTTTTTGAAAAGAAAAAAGTTAGTCTGATCTGTTTTACACATGAAATCTAGCATCTGTGAATGTGTTTCCTTACCCCGAGGTAGTTGCCAAGCTCTGAAGTAAGCATCTCCTTGAGCTCAGCTCTGCTCAGTGTGTATTTGTCCCCCTCATTTCCAGAGTACTTATGGAAGGTCTGGATCATGAGCTGCATGGCGTTCTCCAGGGTGGAGGCGTTCTCTAAGTTGGGCAAAGACATTCTGGAGACGAAGAGAAGTCAGAGGGTGGCACGTTAAGGATACAACATGGAGCAGCGCATGTCACTGCTGAGGGCACTCAGCGAAGCATGGAGGATACATCCAATGCAGACAGTGTGTTTCTGTTGAATACACTGCCAATCCAGACATGTGCATAGCAAAATAAACACACATAGAAAAATCCAATCAAGGACTATAACAGCCACTACTGATACAGCCAGAAGCTCATCTTCTGCACCTGAAACCATGCACAACCTCACAGTTTAACATTTCTTGGGAATATTCGTGTTTCTTCTGCAGCCAGTGCTCCAGATAAGATTTAATCACAGATAAACTAATCCTGAGTGCGTCTGCTGCTTTGCTCCAGTGCCTGGGCCTCTGGGAGTCAGGACCTCGTCAGCAGCTGGACATGTGAGCCAGCTGATAAGCAGTGAAACTCTAAGCCAGTTAAAAAGCCCAAAGAGCAGAGGAGATGTAACACAGAGGCAACCTGATCCTGCTTCTGCTTTGACTGGACCGGATGGCAGAAAACACGAAAGACAGGTGTAAGTCCTTGCCTTTCCTGAACCTTCATCACCTCTGAACTGAGAGGGCTTTTCCTCACTGCCAATCAGAAGCTTACATGCGACATCATCCATTTCGCTGGGACTCAGTTTGCAAAATTAATCAGCACGAAGAGAAAGCATCTTTGTTTTTGGCACATTGTTATCTCCCTGCTGTCCCAATAACAAAATAAATGATGGTTTCATAACTTTTCAGTGAAGAAACAAATAGCTCTCCCTGTCATGCAGGGACATTCAGTTCACTTGCAGACAGTTCACTGCCTCATGTGCTAACTGAACCGAGAGAAGAAGAAGGGAAAAAACAAAAACAAACAGCTGCTTTGACTCATAACGTTAAAAAACAAGCTGAGAGAAATGTCCGGTGACAGTCTGTCCTCGACATCTTCCTGTGGTTGGTTCTTACCTGAGTGCAGGATGAGTGCTGGTCAGCTGGTCGAGTGCAGAGAGGGAAAGCAACAGTGTCTGATAAGGAGGATGGGGACACCGGCGTCTTAAATACATCCCACTCTCCACCCATCCCTCTTCTCTCCCTCCTTCCACCTGTTGCCCCTCTCCTCCTACCCATCCCTCCTTCTCTGTTTACGCATTAGACACCTGCCATCCGCTAAATGGAACACCGATAATATCCTCATTGCAGTCCTTGTCAGATGTGACGTATCGACCAAAACCCTAATGGTAAGTACCGTGATACATTAAGTAAATTGAAATACCCACAATACGACAACAAGCCATCTGAGTCCTTGGTTGTTTGAATGTCGTCGTGTGTTTCTAAGAAGTCAATATACATGAGGGTTTAAGTAAGTTAAAGGACTCCGAGTGTGCTTGACAAAACTGAATTCGTCTGCACAAGTCATACTTTAGATTATCTCAGTTGTCTGGGAAAGTGGCTGAGCACAGCTCGCTGTGCTGCAATGGCGACAACAGATCACTTACGGTGTTACAGTTTGATATTGTGACAGGAGATAATCCAGCTCCTCAGTTGTGCAATTGTGTTGTGCTTCGTGTCAAAACAAAGAACAGTCTTGCAGGGAGAGCTTGAATTAACACGGTGCCAAGATAAAGATGAACAAGGTCGTAGCACAAGTATGAATGCAGCTGTTTTTTTAGCTGCAGAAAACATTGTCATGGGCTGGATGTTTACTGCAGGAGTGTGTGTGTGTGTGGGGGGGGGGGGGGGGGGGGGGGTCAGGTCTGATACAGTATCCGGAGGATCGGAGCGGCACTGATGAATGGAGCCATCACACCTGGTAGCCATGCAGAGAAATCCCCATACAAAGACTTGGCAGTGCACACACAAAGGAAAACATGACAATGCAAGGACACACACACATGCACACTTTCACAAAGACATTGACACCTTCGGCTTAAAAATACACCACATGCACAGGCGAAAACACAAGAAAAGAAAAAAAAAAACACCATACAGTTATTTGAACAAGAACAGAGACATAGTTTAAATAGTTTGTGCCATATGTTCACCAGACTTTGAAGGAAAGGAACAAAACAAATATAAAAAAATCAATGACGGAGACACTTTGTAGACTTGAATAAATTTTCTATGAGATCAGACGTAGAACAGCAAACAACATCAGCCTTAATGCAAATGCACTTTGATTCCATAATTCCTGGATACGTCCGTTTCAATCAGCCATGATTGTAAGTGCATGTTCTTGTTTGTGTGCCTGTGCTGCCGTATATTGTGTCAGTGAGTGGGGTAGTGCAGCGTGTGTGTGTGTGTGTGTGTGTGTGTGTGTGTGTGTGTGTGTGTGTGTGTGTGTGTGTGTGTGTGTGTGTGTGTGTGTGTGTGTGTGTGTGTGTGTGTGTGTGTGTGTGTGTGTGTGTGTGTATGTGTGTGTATAGTGTTGCAGAATGGAGGACAGTGCACAATGGGATGCTTGTACTGTATGTCAGGATCTGGTTGCAATAGCTGATGCATCTGAGGGCTGCTGAGTTCCAGCAGTCAGGGATGTCAAAGCTATATTTAGCAAGCGTTGCTGCTCGCTATGAAAGGTATCATAACGTCGGTGTCTGTGGAACAGTGTTAAAAAAAAAGAAGAAAAAAAAGTGTATCAGGAGTTCAAATAATAGTAGAATCACCACAATAAACAGTAGTTTTAGTACAAAGCATTTATTTGGAAAACAGAGTGTACATCCTTGGTATAATCGGTATTAAAAAAGAAAAAGAAAACAAAAAGAAAACCAGCTCAAAGTCCTTCAGTGTGTCATTAACAGAAGAAAACAACATGGTGTGATGTGGACAGACAATAAAATGTAGTTCGGGGCATTTTACAGCTGGGTGATTAACTCAGGAAAAAAAAAAGGATTATGGACTGCTGAGAATAAGTGTTTATCTGCTGACTGGAATGTTTGCAAATGAGAAAAAGATGCTGAAAAAGGGCCGATACATCTCAGATCTTGTGAACGCCGCAGCGTAACCGTCGTCTACGAGGCGTCAGAAGCAGCTTGTGAATTGCCGGTCTTGGAGTCGCTCAGGCTGTTGGCCAAGTAACCAATCAGAGAGAGGTATTCCTGAAAGCTGACCTTTCCATCATGGTCGGCATCCAACCCTGCCTGCATCTCCTTAATTTTTTTGCCGCTGTTTGTATCCTGAACACAACACAACGGCACACGAGGAACAGTGTTACTGAAAAACGAACATTCTCTGATGTATATTAGGACTCTTGATTAAACACAGGCAGAAGGTGTTGTGCTTTCGTCCTCACCTCCATCATGCCGCCGAACTGCTTCTGCACCAGCTTCTGGAAGGATTTGGAATCAAGGTTGTCCTTCCCCCGGGAGGAAGATAGAAATGTGGTCACCATCGTCTTAATGGCTCCCTCCATGTTTCTATAGAAGACAGAGGCAGAGAGGAGGATTGAGTGTGACGATTGATAAGGCCATATCTCAAACGCTCAGACTCGCAAATATTAAGCCGTTAATTACAGTTGCCGTGAATTGTTTTAATAAGGAACCATTTTGCACTCTCTCTTTCCACTTAATGAATGATATTTAATAAATTGCCTAAAAGAGGAATGCAGTATGCAAAAGCTTGAAATTCTTTCAAGCGCTTATTTTCTTCAGAGCAATCGCAGTGCATATTCTGATTTATTTTAATTGGCTCAACAAAAGTAAAGATACACAAGCGCACAGAGAAGTACTGCCACTTCAGATGCATCACATCTTGAAATAGTTTTCAGGACATTTTTAGCTTCGTCTTCTTCCCATTAGCATGTAAGAAAGGTGAGACACACAAGTGATGTCAGCATAGAAGAGGAGGGAAAAGCTCTCTGAGGTAAACAGAGCGAGAGAGCCGGAGCAATGGAAGTCTGAAGAGAAGGGGGTGGGGGGGGGGGGTTCTGAAGGTAAACACAATGTGTGCTGTGATCTCTGACAGTGGACATCTGATCCCCAGAAGCAAGCGGCAGGCTTCAAGTTCAGATTACTGCCTAATGCCCGTCTGCTGCAGCACACCTCACCCTCACACTGTAAGAATACACAACACCCCAAAGAATACACAACACCCCGAAGAATACACAACACCCCGAAGAATACACACCACCCCGAAGAACACCGCCATCGCCAGTCGAAACAAACATCAATACCCAGTCTGATTGAAAACATCCAAGAATGAGTTGACTCAGCAGAGATCCACGCGAGTCCCCAATGGGATTTTTAAATCTGGTATGAAAACAGAAGCTGTGCCCCAGTTCCATACTGCATGTCAATTTTACACACATTTTGCCATCACGGTGTAATAAAAGCTCAATTGAACTTTGGAGTGTGCTGCTGATTGAAATTAGTTGCTTTCACATCATCTATCCTGACATACCATAATAATAATAATAATAAAAACACAGGTGTACGCAGGGAAATTAATGGTGATGGCATTCCATCTCACAGCTTTAGTTTCAGTAAATTGTGCACGCCGGCTCCCTGTCATGCTTTTCTGGGACACTGGAGTAGAACAAAGCCATTATTAGTAACGCTTGTGCTTTGCCTTCGATGACAAATATCAGCTGCAAAAAAAAAAAAAGGGGTCCGTGGTTTCGCAATGCATCACACAAATGAAAATAGAGGAGCGATGATGAGAAACACGGTTGATGTGCGTCTTTCCATCAGAATGCACTGCATACACATAAGAATGGAAATGAAAAAGTATTCATCACCTCAGGAAAACAACTTACAAAATGGCTTTTTAAAACAGCATTTCTATTCTATTCTGAGATGTGACGTTCAATTAAATTTCATTTTTATTCTAGTGAACCAGAATACAAAATGATACGGCAACGATTTAAAGAACTAAAGACGATAGAAAACAAAAATAAAGCAAATAATAGAACATTTAAATGAGACAATATTAAATTGCAGACCGAAACCAAGCTTATTACATCGAACCTTATGACTCATTACAAATTCAAAAGTCTTCAAAAATATCAAAAATATCCCACCAAACATAAAGAATTGTCAACTCTGCATTTATCTATCCTTCACTTTCTTTTGAATTGATTGTCATGATTGATCATTGTACGTGATATTTACATTTCTTTTATTGTAAAGCTGGAGTTTCAATGAGCACATAACGCAGCTGGCAGGAAGGGACACTTTACATTTTGCCACCTTTTTCACACTCAGTCCACTTGCTTACAAACACAAAATGTTGTTGCTTATGTAAAACTTGCACGTCATCATAATCATGTTAGGACTGAAACTAGATGTCACTGGCTGCATATTTGATCAGTTCTTTCTCTTTCTTCCAAACTAATTGTAACCTGATGACAGTCACAGAAAACGTGATTGAAAACATTAAGATCAGGGTCACTCGTGTCAGATTTTTGAAACTTCTACTTTTCAATTCTCACAGTTCTTAACTGTTACCAAATTTGATCATATGCATACAAACACTAAGTGAATATATAAACATATAAACATATGTCTAAGAGATCTATAAAGTCATGATTAGGGGTTTTCTTTGCAAATACATTTTATTATACATACTCATTTAGTATATATAGAATGTGGAGAAATTAATCATTTTCACAATTTAATATGCAAGAATCATCAGATTTTTACCAGTTAAAAGCAAACTAACTCTTCAACATGTTGAACTTGTCCATTTCCTAGTATCCCAATGAAAACAACTAAAAGGTTGTGATGTGTTTTGATCAATATCTTGTCAAAATGACTGTGTGATACATAACTGGGTCATACCAAATATTACGCCTACAGTCTTCAGGCTTGTGGCTGTACCATGTTTAACTTAGCCGATCCACAATTTTCTGCTCAGCTGAAGGAGGGAAACTTTCTAGGTTACTTGGTTTTCTGTTGCCTGCACAAGGCAGAATCCCATGGCAACCGCTCACAGTAGGAACAAAAGGCTTAAATAAATGCCTCAGATACTTGAGCAGTGTTGATAAGTATCGTGGCAGTGCGGGGTGAGGCCCCGCTGCAGGATTTCCAGAGTGTATTGGAAAGTACCACGAGGCAGCAGTGGTCACAGGATGGATAATAATAATTGGAGGCGCTCGGGGTTATGTTGTTGGAGTAACTGTAGAAGCTGGTGAATCTCCCATCTGACACAGACACACACACACACACACACTCACAAAAAAAAAGCATGCATATAGTCAGACACAAAAAGACACACACATACACACAGTGAGGAAAGGACAACGCCCAATTAGGACCTCTGTTGCATTAACCTAATTAGTGGGTGAGTGAGAGCAGCCACCCAAACCCAGGTTTTAGTTTCATGTCTATTTACCATGCCAACACACACACAAAAACACACAAGCACACAACTTTTTCCAACATCTGTCATCAGCATGTTTTTCATTATTTAACAGGCAGCTGTAACTGCCCCCGACACCTCACCGACATCCTTCACAAGTCAAACGGCACGGAGACGGTGTATGAAGAGCGTCCTCCTGTTTTCAGAGTCCATACGTCAAAATGCCTGGCAGGACGCGATCCATTAGTGTCTCTCTCCAACGTAATGACACGAACATGAAACCAACAAGAACGGGAGACATCAAGAACCCACAGAATTACAAATGGGTAGAAAGGAGGATGTTGTTGATTTGGTCCGATAAGAGAAGTGGCGTGGCCGGAGCTGTAAACAGACATTAGAGGAGAACAGACGTGTGGGTTTGAAGGCGAGGCAGAGATGTGCCTCGGCTTTTGGGAATCCACACGAAGCTCCCGACAGACCTCTCAGCACATGTAGTTTCTTACTGACGGGGCAGAGATTGTGATCTGAGTGACTCAAGTGGAATGAATGCTTGTGTAAAGCCTGGTTTATTGTTCTATTTGTGTGACCGGCTCTTTTTCAGGCCTTTCAATGGAATTCTTCTCGGCACACATGACAGTCTGGTGGTTCACAATGAAAAGATTTGTTGACTCCTGGTGAGTTCCAGTCGCAAACGTCATATAAGGGAACAGAGAAGGAACATTATTCCTTTTTAATTATACAACTACATGAGCTGCAAAACTATGATTCAGAATTCTACATAAATATAAATATTAAAGCTAGCTTCTCACAGTTCTCCATGCAAATGTTGTCACTTTATCTCTATTTCATGCATATTATCACTTTATCCACTAACTACAAACTTCTGCACAGGGGGGGCTTTGATTAAATATTTCAGCTGATTAATTAAACATGTCCTTTAAAGCAGTGTACAACATCAAACTGTAAAAATGTTCCATTGCATTACATACTGTATGAGGGACTTATAAATAAAATGTTGTTGGAATAATTCAGGACTGAAATCATGAGACAGATTTTCTCAGGATGGTTTTTGACTGATGCTCCCCTGCAAAACTGATTTTATTAGTTAAATGGTTCAGGTTGCCAATGCATGTTGTAAAATAAATATTTTTTGTTGGGCTGTATTGTGTATTTTAGTCGTGACTTGAAAGAAATGCAGATATTTGAGTTGTTTTTTTAATCAGATTGTGCATGAAGGGATACAGTCCGAGCTTCAATTACCTATGTAATCTAGTTGGCCACATGTGTTCTCTACTGGCTCTAATAAGCTGTTCTCCAGTCTGTTGAAAAGCTTTCCAGCTACAGTGACACAGCAGATGTTGAAAAGAACAACATAACCAGGGGTACATTCTTAAACCTGATATTAATGTTGATGTTGACAGTGGAAAATGAACAAAGGCAAAGGCAGCGTGAACTCTGAAAGTTAATTTCTAAATTAGTGGGTTTTAATATCAAATTGCTTTAAGTGGCAGCCTTCAATTTTAGTGTCCACACCCCACTACTAAACTGTACCTGCCCCTAGTACTACTCCCTTCAGTCATTGACCCCTTCTCAACTGACTCAGCTGGTCAAAGTCTGCTTTAATAGCAACAAAAATGTAATTTACTGTGTGTAATGTACCAAGGGACACGAATAGGCTGAGGATTAACGTTTACGTTGTGCATGAGAGACACGTCTAAAACAAATAGCACGAGGAGTGTTCAGACAAGTTGAGAAGGCTCGAGGTGCACAAACCAGTTTGCATGTGCACCAAATTAGACGACCCAACCCTTCCAGTCCCACCATAAATCATACATTTTGATCTGCAAAGGTCTTTGTTTTTTCTTCTTCTTCTTCTTCTTCTTCTTTAGCAGTTGATGGAGAGGATGAGCTCTGGTTCCCGATGACTGATGGACATCGATGACTCCCAGCGGGCCGATCAGCTCCACCCTGGCCCGGTTGTTTGCGCAAAGGTGCGACTGACTCACTTCCTCCGCCGGCATGTTACCTGTCATCGCCCAGGTCGCTATTCCCCCCTCCGTGTCATTACATGCCACCGGAGTCTTATCATAATGTGAATAATTCAAACGTGATCGCGATTTACTATTTCTTTATTTTCACTGGGTTTATAACGGAGGCCTCCTCCTCCTACGCCGCGCGCGCGCGCACGCCCGAAAACGCAGGTCGCGTCGCGCGTAACGGACACGTCCGGGGCTTGCCCCGCATCCCACATTTACATTTAGCCCTAACTAATCCTGGCAATTTGTAGAGCGGCCAAAGGCAGGAGTGACACACGGCAAATAAATAAGTAAACGTGATTGGAGACTCCGGTGTCTCTGGAAGTGTAAAAGGTTTGGAGTTAGATTACGGAGAAGAAGAACCCGATCCGTGTGGCCACCAAGCTGCGTAATGACAATAGAGAGCATTCAAAATTGATGACACGGTGTAGAAAATAAGCTAAACCGATGATTTTTTTCTTTTCTTTTTCTAGGTTGCCGGGCGAAGTGCTTGAATTGGAAAAATAAATACATTACATGGGCTTTGCACAGAATGAACAGTCAGAATAATAAAACTAAAGCTTACCGTTTGGTCAGGGAGCGGCAGAAAACTGTGTCAACTACTCCAGCAGCTCTCCTTTCTTTCTCACAGATCCTCCTCTCTCGTCCTGAGCTCGATTAAGCAACACATATCTTTTCCGTGATTTAACTTCTCTCACTCCAGCCAACCTTTTTTTTTTTCTTTTTCTTTTTTTCATTGTCATAGGGCGTGTGCCTGAGAGCAGGAATGTAGAAAAGAGGCGCAGCTTGAGCAACACATCATTTTTCACAGACAGTTTCCAACCGACATGGCTGCTGTTTTTTATAAAAGAAACAGAGAGTTGACACATTTTGTTATTCCGTTGAGCTTTTTCGTGACTATCTTTGCACATACATGGATATGTGTTGTTTTTTGGTTTTTTTTCCCCCCTTTGGTTTATTCCAACGTGGAGCAACGTTGCGCCCTTGGTCAATTGAGTTCAAAGCTTTGTGGTTCAGCCACACCCTGAAATAGTAAGATACAGTGAACACAAAGAAAGACAAGCGATACACTTGCACAAACTAATAGGTGAAGTTAACAGTGCACACAGCTGTTAACTTTCCCTTTAAGTCTTTAACTCTATAATGTGATTCTTCAAAATACCAAGTATTTTTTGTTTGTTTGTTTGTTTGAATGCTTGACTCCCTAACGTTTTTCAACATTTGATATAATTGTTTGTATCCATATATGTATCTTGTTCCTTTGGATCTGGAGCCAGGTCCAGCTGACCCTATAAGGCAAACCAGGTCAGGGTCCATTAAAGTGCAAACAGTCACACACTCACAAGTTTAGAATGACTTCAAACATTGGCTTTAATGCTTTTTGGATGGTAAAAGCAAACCAGAATACACAGACAACATGCAAAGTCCCACACATCCAACAAGACTTGAAGCATGGAACTTCTGTGAGACAAAAGCACCAACTGTACACTACTGTGCAACAGCAGTCAGGGTCCATATATAGGCTATAACACGATTGATAGTTTCAAAATAAAATATACATAAACCTGTGTACTGTATACAATCTTGAACTCAAAATTTTACACCTCACATTTATGGTTTCATACCAAAGCTGATTTTAAGATTTAGCTTTTACATCCATCCACCCTCTGATCCAATTCAAGCTGTTTTGCTTTTACAATAAATCCAGTGTAAAAAAAGTGTTTTAATACAATAAGTTGTCAGATATTTTAAATGCACACCCCCAGCTCATGAAAACCCAGCACCACACCTCTGTTTGTGTGCTTTAGGGAGGTGAGGTCTACGAGGATTAAGAGGTGCAAAGAATGTACACACACACACACACACACACACACACACACACACACACACACACACACACACACACACACACACACACACACACACACACACACACACACACACACACACACACACACACACACACACACACACGTTCCCAGCTTTGACACAATACGTTCCCTCACTCAGATCCTTCATCACAGGCTTGTGAGCACATGCCGCTGCTGCTGCATGTGTGTGTGTGTGTGTTGGGAATGATCCAGAACTGGTTTTAATGCAGCTGAAACTGTGCAGCAGTACATCCAGCCAGTGTCTTAATCAACTTGGCAGCTGCTGGTGAGACTCGGGGTGAGAAGAAATGCAAACTGCAGATAAAACTCACAGCTGAAAGGGACTTCAGGGTGTTTCCCATTTGGCTGACTTCCACTTTGGACTGAGTGGCACACAGACAAGTCAGTAAAACATGTTGGCCTGGGAGTATCTGAGGACACCCCCCCTCCCCATCTAACCCCCAACCCCCACCCCACCACCACACCCAAATCCTGGCCTGCATGAGACCCAATCGGCTGCCAAAACTCCAGAAAGTTCAGCTCTTCGTCCATAAGTTTATCAATGGCAGCAGGGTCGCCAGCATTCTGCAGGAAAACAGGAAAATACATGCACGGAGATATTAAAAACAACAACCGTGATGGAGAGCAGATGGGGGAGAGAAGACAGAGGCAATTTGACACCGGTGAACAAATTATGCATCATCAGCAGAGAGGTGGTTTGGCACCAAAAAAAAAAAAAAAAAATCTACAGTTCTGTCGCCATCCAGTGGACAGCCAGCGCCTCGTGGAGAAGCAACCAGATGGAATTTTCCACAGCTGTGAGCAGCAGCCCTGCATCCTCTGTCAGGGCCTCAGGAACTGCTCCTCAGTGCACTGCTGTGGCATGCAGAGTGCAACACAACACAATCGCGAGAAAAGACTGGAGGCTGGAGGGGGAAGTCTCCGCACTCTTGTTTTTGTGACAAACTATATTGTCCACCTGGGACGTTTAATGCGACACATTAAAAAGCGGAGCCGCACCGACTGCTCATTATTGTTCGAGGCCACAGGTTGGAGCAGAGCAGAGGAAAGCTGCTCCAACTGTTGCTGTGTGACTCAAAAAGCACAGCGAGGCCACATCTGTTAAAGGCTGTGTACGTACACAACCGATGACTAACTCTTAATTACATGGTCCATGTCAAAAGAAGGGAAAAAATACTCAATGAGACATCCAGGCAACTCCTATTTCAACATGAATCTGACCTGATGGAAAAGCTGTCAGAAGTGCAAAGCAAATGATTATTATTGTGCCATACGTGATTGTAAGTGAATCATATTTTTGTGAACTAAATACATGTGTCCTTTACCGTATTATTATTACTATTATCTTTGGCCACAAATGAATGGACTGTCAGTCGTTCAGAGGAAGAAGCAATATTAGAGTTTGCTAATTGGTGACTCGTCATATCAGTTCAAGCTTGTCAGAATATATAATATACTTATTCAAAATCCTTATCTATGTGTAAGCAGTTCATTCTGTGAATTTCAGGGTGAAAACATTTAATCCGCATTGGAGTCGAGAGCTAAGATGGCAAAAAATATTCTTATGAGGCGAGACTATGAAAAAGACTGGATCGTCATATGTGTTTTGTGGACCGCTGTGCATCGCTACAGTAATCTGACCAGTTGTCTGAGAGAGAGCACATTTTGCTTTGTCTCTGAGTTTGCTTATTTGTGTGAAAGACTCCAGAAGTAACTCAGTACGATTTGCTCATCGAAGCAAATCTTGTCGGGGCATTTTGTCCGCTGTCCACTGCGATTTCTTTCATACTGCATCGAGGTCGTTCCAGAGTTGGACTTCAGGGTCTTGGAGGCCTCCTTGGAGCAGCTCAGAGTTTTTTGGGGAGGTTTTTTTGCATTCACACCAAGGCCACAGCACATTAAAAAAATAAAAAAAATAAACCTCAGATGCATGTTTTTGTACCGAGAGAGAGGGAACCCATACTGCCAGGAGAAAGCATGACGTTTAGTGAAAATAACTGACTTGTAAAACAAGGAAATGCATTGGAGAAAAAAAGAAAAGTACAAAACTGGAAATACTGATTCAGTTTTCTGAAGCCTGATTTTACAGACTCTATCAAATGTACTAAACATCTGGCCGGAGGTCACGTCCTTTAGGGTGACATCTTGAAACATCTGTTCAAATGAAGCCACAGATGTTCTGAATCTACTTCAATGATGTCTGCTCGTCTTTCAGCTGCGTCGCTTCTCATTCTCCCCGTCACACGTCTACAGGCACTTTTTTATTTTTTATCCTTTTTATCCTTTCTATACAAGGACGCGCTCTCATCTGGAGAGCAGGCAGTAACACAACGCAGACACAAACAGCACAACAAAACAAGAAGAAAACATAGAAGTGATATAATGTTTGAGCAGATGCCCCAAAAAAGTGTTCCTTCCAATCACGTCACTCCCTTTCTTCTGTCCCTGTAATGCACCAATGGAAATGAAAATAGGACTGTCATGGCTTTTTTTTTTTAAAACAGGATATTTTTGGATTAAAGTGCGTTGGATTCGGTATCAGTGCTCTGTTTGTATTTCACATGTTTAATAAAAGCAAAAAAATCACCAGGAAAAAAAATACATGCAGATAACTGAGAACAAAATATCCCAACAAAGTATTTGAACTTTACATCTTCAGGACTTTTGTGTTGGTAAACTACACAAATGAAACTGTGTATATGAGATGTCTTGTGTTTAAATTGTGCATCTTTACCTGTATAAGGTGAGTGAGCTCTGATTGCACAACTAATCCTTCCTCATTGTGTCGCAGGAGCCTTGAACATCAACTGCAGACTCCATTGTAACCTGAAAGAGATAAGCAAGGCCAGGCCTGTGAAAAGATAGGAATTACATCATCGTTTTGCACAGATACAACAACTTTAATAGAGTTTTGATGTGGAAATGCTGATCTGAGGGACTCGTCTTCTCGGGTATGTGATAAACCATTACAACCAGTAAATACATCAATGTGGTTCCGTGATGTATTTGAATTTTCAAATGCAAATTCAATATGTAACCAGTCTTGAGAGAATTATGGACTGTTGGATGCAACACCTCAGTCTGGAAAAACTCAAACAAAGAGAGGAAATATGACCAGCTCAACTTATTAGTGCGTGTGTGCGTGTGTGTGTGTGTGTGTGTGTGTGTGTGTGTGTGTGTGTGTGTGTGTGTGTGTGTGTGTGTGTGTGTGTGTGTGTGTGTGTGTGTGTGTGTGTGTGTGTGTGTGTGTGTGTGTGCGTGTGTCCACTGATAGTGTTCTTAATGTTTCGCTCAGTCCATGCCAATGCCTGGACAACAGCCTAATTTTCCCCCCTCCCATTGTATGAGTGTTAAACTGGGTGGAATGCTTTAGAGAGCAAAAAGAAAACGGTAAATCAGCTCTAATTGTACAGTCTGCGTTGCGAAAAGTTTTGAGAACGAGGCATTTGGGTTTTACCTCAGAAAAGTCCTATCATTTAAGCAAAAGCGCTGGCAGGATGTGCACAATTGGCATATTAGGGAGGCAGTTAGCTCTAACAAGCACGTTGGCTTTATCATCCAAATGTCCCTGCGCCCGGTGTTTTGTGTCTGGGTTGCATGACACGCACATCCACAAACACACACCTCCGTATATACCTGAACCAGCAGTCTACACTTTCTCCCCTCTCCGTTCCCTGGGCCATCATTGAGGAAGAAGAGCGCCGCAACTATCACGAAATAAATAGCTTCCATGGAGGACTGAGGAATGGTCCTGCTGTATGAGCTGGTTTGAAAACCACGAGGGCTCTCAGTGAGGCCGAGCTGCGAGCCGTCTTGTGATTCATACGTTGTGACCGATGGTTAGCTGGAGGTGTATATCTGTACCCAAGGACTTGTCGTTTGTTCAAAACATGACTCATGTCCTGGATCGTCTGAACGCCGACCGCATCCGTTAATTCATATCTTGAAAGTGTTTTTAGACTTTAGAGGTTCTATTCAGACTGAAAGAATAAATACAAGGGGATATTCACGGTGCCGCAGGGCCAATTTACTGAGTCTCCTCTCGCAGACGCTCTCATGAAGACATCAGTTGGAGGGAAGTGAATGTTTGGGGGGAATGTAAGTGACTTTTACACAAACAGACTAATATGGAAGAATGTGTTTTTGTTTTTATGTTCAGTGGTTTGCAAAAGTATTCATACCTCCTTGAACTTTTCCACATTTTGGCACATTACAACCACAAATGCAAACATATTTTTACTGGGATTTTTTAAAATTTTATAGTCCAAAACAACGTGCCGTATAATCGTGAACTGCAAGGAAAATGATACATGCTTTTGTTTTTCCTCCAACTGTTGGTCCATTGCGTGTGTATATAACAATTGAAGCTTCACTTAAGATTGTAACCATCTAATGAGCAAGAATATGTACATAGTTGATGTTAAAAAACAAAAAAAAAGAAGCTTCATATTCACCCCCACTCACTTTCCAGTCTCCTTCCAACAGGGAGAATAATTGATTGCCAAAACAAACTTTGTGTCTGATGTACAAAACACTATCATAGCTTATCTCGCCATGTCTGCTTCTTTATTCTCAACCCCCCCCCCCCCCAACCATGTTATATAGCTCCACACATTTTCAATCAGACCACATAAAAAGCAGCAACCGATCAAACGATCACATAAGATAATTATGGCAACCCTTGATTCAAACATTTTATCTCTCAGCAACACACCAAGACGTCCCAATCTGCCAGGACGCTACGTCTCTTTACAAACCACAGGGAAAACTGTGGCTTGACTTCGGGCTTTTGCTGCATGGGATTTATACATTTCACCCTGGAAAAGGCCGTTTTGCTCCAGGTACAGTTGCTTCCTCTCACGGTTTCAGTTGTTTATTTGTGGTTGTCTCGGCAACGTATCCACAGTGTATTCTGCCTTTTGCTCAACATACTACTAAGTTTGATAAAGTGAGTATAGAAGGCAGATGGATAGTAGAGGATGAACAGTAGGCGAAAAATTAAATGGCAAGATTAAAAAAAAAAAAAAAAAAAAAGAAGGGACAAAGCAAGTCAATTCATCAAAGGGAGGCATTACATTTATTTTCCTTCGTGACAGTGGCAAACATTGAACATCCTGACATTCAAAGCTCTTTCAGCTGCCAACCAGCCCACACCGAGCACCATCCTGCCTCAAAACACCCTCGGAGAAAACTGCCTCTGCACGGCTGTCGACTTCCCAGTCGGCTACATTTCAAGTCCATCAACACGTAAACAGAGGAAGAGAACGCCGTTGACTCATTAAGTACCACAGCCAAACCGAACACAACTGTTACATTCAAATAAAACAATTATTAAGAACACTTTAGTGCACAACACAAGTACCAGGAAATAAATATACATTTTATGTGCCCATCAATTATTTTCTACTTCAAAGCCAAATTTTATAAATGATAGATTTCTACATTTCAGCAAGTTCTTACACATTCACTGCAATATGTACAAAATCCAAGTAAAAGACCTGCACTCATATTTTTTTTTAAATTTCACAAAGTTTACTTTAAATCTGTTCAGCATTACTTTGTATGAATCCATACATCCGGGAGTCAAGGATCCTTAAGAAATATAAAACCTAACTATTTTAACGACTGTTATTACAAATAGTTAAGTCTTCACACATTCTGCAACTGTCGTCACCGACTTCTTACACTAAGACTAAATTCAGCTCAATAAATGGATGTTTTATTAACGGTTTCACCTCTCCCTTATTTCTTTTTAATTACAATTTATTATTATTCTTCAAAAAATCTGAACTAGAGGAGGGCGAGTCTCACTTTGAAAACTGTAAAATAAAGTACTCCGTCAGTGAATCAAAGGATTAATTATTATAAATCAGTACATAATGATGGCACTATATAGAAGCAGGTGTAGAGAAGTAATGGCGCTGCGCAGAGGGGAGAGTGTGGGGGTGTTTAAATAAACTATTAAGTAAATTATTTAGAAACGTGTCAGTGCAACCGATTGTGTCCAACAGCTTTAATCCCTCATATGCAAAAATGACACTGCAGCCCAGTGAGCAGAAATTATCTTCACAGCAATAGATGTGCTCATTAGCTGCAGGTGCAACAATAAATAAAAAAGTTAGAAGTAAACAATAAACTAAGCACAAAAAAAAAAAAAATCCAACATAGTAGTGTGTGTGTGTCGGTAAAATAACAAACTCAGAAGTTTAACAGTGAAACGACATTAACTTGCTGGACAACAGATGGAAGTGGGATACGAGATCCTGTAAACAGGATGACAAGTTGATAAACGCGTGGTTCAATAAGAAGTGTTCCCTTTGAATAAACCGTCTCCGTCCCGACTCCTCCGTCCGTCTCTCCATCAGCCACGCCCCCGGACGCTCTCCTTCCTCCACTCCCCTTTCATTCTCTTCTCTTTGTCTCCTGCCACCACGAACGCCTCCATGACTTCCCTTTCGAACGCCTCCAATTCCTCCTCGATGGCGCTGTCTTCCTCGTCGTCGCTCTCGTCCACTTCCACCATGTCTTCCAAGATGTCTCCCACGTCTTCCACAAAGTCCCGGAAGCTGATCTTGTCGTGAACGAAGACGCCGTCCTGGAAGAACTCGGGGATTAGCTTTTGGAGCTCTTCCGCTCGAGACCGGTCCACCCCGGCCTCCGCCGCCTTGGCCAGGTAGGTCTGCAATATGGCGTCGAACTCGGCTAAGGGGACGGGACGCAGACGCTCCTGCTGGGCGCAGGCCTCCACCGAGTCGCACTGCTGCGGCGGCGCGGGGTCGTGGTGGAGGCGGTCCTTCTGCTGGACCCAGTACTCGGGCTGGCCCACCGGGGGCTTGCGGTGCGAGTGCGTCGCCTTCTGGTCTCCATAGAGGTGATCGTCTCTGAGCCGGTTCTTCTTTGATTTGTCTTTCGCGCCGTCGTCGTGGCGCTTCTTCTCTTTCTGTCCTCCTCTCTTCCAATCGTCTTCTTCAAACCGCTTGTCTTTCCTCCTCCATTCCTTACCATGTTTCTCATTTTTACTCTTCCACTCTTGCTCTTCCAGGCGGTTCCTCTCCTCCTTACTTGGCCTTTCCATCCTGCCTTCCCGCTGTTTCCGTTCACCCCTTCCTTTCCCTTCTTGACCCTGATCTTTGCCATTTTCATTCTTCCACTCTTTCTTCTCTCCTTTCACCTTCCACTCCTTCCTATCTTTGCCTTCTTCCTTGAAGCCATCTTTAGTTTTCTTCCATTCCTTTCCACTCTTCCAGTCTTTGTCCTCTCCTTTACCCCGCCATGGTTTTCCCTCATTCACTTTCTCAGGCTTCACCTTCTTCCTGTCCTTCTCCTCCTTCCATTCTCCGTCGCTCCTCTCTCTCCATTCCTTCTTCCCATCTCTGTTCTTCCAGGGTTTTCCTTCATCGCCGCTCCTATCTTTGTCTTTCTTCCAGTCCTTCTCCTTCCAGTGTTTCATCTCTTCCCTCCTATGTTTACCTTCCCTCTCCCTCTCCTTGTCAAACTCATGAATAACCTTCTTCCGCTCCGTTTTGCCTCCATCTCTATGCTCCTTTTTCTCTCCGTCCTTCCAAACAGATTTCTCTCTCTCTTTCCAATCTTTCTTTTCACCCGTGTCATATTTGTCCCTCTTCAGGTCCTTCTTCTTCTCCTTTCGCTCATCCCATTGCTTCCTGCCCCGTTTGTCCTCAGACGCAGTCGTTCCAGGCCTGCCGTCCTCTGGCTGGCCAGCAGGGGGGGCTGGAGCCGGCTGCACAGGGGCGGGCTCTGCGTGAGGGGCTGGAGGAAACAGAAAAGGTCATTGAACGCCTACAGGTGCCACTCAAATGAACAGGACAGAAGAATTAAGCAGTTTCTACCAACTATCAAGCTTCTATATGGGATATCCTTCCCTCCCTGCGTCCCTTTGTACCTGATGGAAGTTTTAATTCAGTCACAGTGGATCTCAGTGTTTCTACTTCTTTCTGTAGGGCCGGGATAGACTCCAGCTCTTTCTTCATCCTCTCGTTCTCTTTGTGAAGGATAGGGAGAGAAGCCATCTCTGTCTTCAACCTACTGTTTTCCTTCTCCACCTCCTCCCACTGCTGTCGCTCCGTTGCTCCCTCCGCTGCATGTCCCATGGCTACTTTTAGCTCATCTTTCTGGGCCTGCTCAAAGAAAAAAAAAGAAGAAAAGAAGAAGAACAGAGCAGGAAGCGAGCCCAGTGAGAATTCAACGCGCACACTCGCGCAGAGCCACATTTTGTGTATGTAGAATAATGCAGACACACGGAGAAGAGAGACGAGGTGAGGGACAGAATGGAGTCACACCTGAAGCTGGGCTTGGAGCACAGAAATCTGCTCGCTCCCTTCGGCTAACTTATTTAGAAGTTCTGAACTGTCAGCATCTACCGGGTGTGGTGGAACCTCGGGATTGAGCCATTCCTGTCGACAAAGCGCATGGCACAATACAATTCTGGGAATTTAGGTGCGTTCTTGTTGTTATGCTTGGAAAAAAAACGGGGGTAGCTGAAAAGACTGTGATGGGAATAAAAAAAAAGCTGCATAAAAGCAGTAATGTTGTAGGTGATTTCCTACCTAGTCATATCACACTTAAGATTCATGTGGTGGAACACACCCGACTGTGAAATTACTGCAGCAAACAAACATAAACAACGAATAAGACTCGAACGTCACACTGACCTGCTTTCCTGCAGCCGCGGCCTCCTTCAGCTCCCTGGTATTATAGTCGCTCTCTGCAAATCATTATGCAAAGCTTCACGTTGCCGTTTATAATGTACCGTCACAGAGCGCACTGAAGCTTTGTTTCTGCAAATGCACATTATTAAAAATGGAGCAATTATCCAGCAAGAGTGTTGGGAAGGTTTTTCACATTAAAATATGGCCTCGGAAGCTGAGCTGATAAGGGACGTTTGTGCTGCACATTTCCATTAAAAACAAAAAAAACCAAAAAAACAAACTTCATTACAAAAAAAGGTTAGAGACAATCAAATAATTGCTGGCTGAAAACCTTGTTAAGTTGCCTTTAACCTTCTAATGCTTTTCTGCCTTTGGAAGGATTATTTTGTATTGAAAGTCCTTTTTTTTTTTTTTAAAGAAAAATGCAAATTATAGCATGCTAGTGTTTGATTCTTCATGCTTTTATATAAACATGAGATGCAAGGTTTTCTTTTGGCAACAGAAAATAATCCTCACAGCCAAACTGCATGAAATCTTTCCCACCCTCCATCTCTCACTTGGTGTGAGCTAAAAAAGCGTGGAGAGCATTTAAAAATAGCTGCACAGATGCAGTATCAGATGCAAAGTTGTTTGTTTTGTGTGTGTGTGTGTGTGTGTGTGCATGCATGCTGAGACAGAAACATGCCGTGTCCAAGTGAGAAGTCATTCATCTCCTCACAGAGCTGAGCACAAAACGAGACACTGAATCGACCTACCCTCATCCAGGTCCATGAAGACACCTGCAGGTACAACACACCTCAGTCTCAAGAGCGTCTAAATCTGCTTTTGAGCCAACGTTGGGACACTGGCGGAGACGCGCACCTGAGAAAAAGATGGTGCCGAGGCCCAAAAGGATCACGGCGCCCAGGATGCACTTGTTGACAGAGAAGCCGCTGTCGTCGTCTCGCCGCGGCAGCTGGTATTCCTCTTCCTCGGCCTCGTCCTCCTCCCTCCGGCCAATCTGCTCCAGAGCCGCTAAGAGAGACCGTCGCTTCCTCACCTCGGGCTCTTCCTCCGCCGCCGTCCTCCCGTCAGCCGCCTCCGAGTCCGGAGCGTGTTCTGGAAAGAAAAGGAACCCGTGTGAAGACGGCTGAGGGAAACGTTCAACTGATTTATACGGTTACTTCTGACCTAAAGTGTGAAAACAACAATTCATAGTTAACTTTGGATGTATGCATTAGAAAGATCACCATCTGTGACTTTTGGGATACATTTATTGTTGCTCTCACACGTCTGATGTTAGACAACACTTCAGCTGAGCAGTGAGGACTTTTTCTTAAAGGAGGCTCTGCTGTGCGTGGCATGCTCATTGGCCAGTGTGTTTGGAAACAAATCCTGGACACATGATGGAGATCGGTGGTTTTGTTTTGTTTTTTAAAGTGTGGGAGAATGAGACTGAACCACGAGTCACCCCCAACTTTCACCCAGCACATACTCCATCTCATGCCAAGTAGTAACATCCGGTTGTATAACAATAATCTTCACGTTATTATCATCTGTAGCGATACATGCAGTGGAAAAAACTAAATCGTCACATGCGAGTTAGATGATTTTAACTAAGGAATCTGTTAGATTTTGCAATATTGGAAACTGCTGCACTCAACCCTAGTTCCTAATTTCAATTTGTCTGGTACACTTGCATAAAATTTTTATCTCAAAATAATAAAATTAAGTATTTTATTTGCCACTTTTTTTTTTTTCAAAGACAAAAGTCACATTCCTGCTTGGAAAAGGCATCGTCCTTAAAGTTCTCTGGTGCTGCCACAGATCAGCAGACTCATTCCAATCCTTTATATGGTAACTTAAAAAAAAAAATTACATTTTCAATTTTTAAAATTGATCACTTTTGATAAGCGATGGTTATAAAAACAGGCACCTCGGAGAAATCACTGACTCAATCATTTGACGCTATTGAAATATAAAAGGTGCTGCAGGCCAAAACCATCACGCTGCAAAAAAAAATTTATTAATAAAAAAGAAAAACCTTAGAGGTCTCAGTCCCTCTGAAGCCAATTTACTTCCGCAGGATGTCATGCAACTTAAAAAGTTTCTCTGTCAGATCATGCTCCCTTCCTCATACCAACCACAGCCTCTCCAGACAACCTCCTGGCCCAGATACTGAACAAGTCCAGAACCAGCTGGTCCACCAAGTACACTTCAAACACAAACGGTACATATGGCTTAGTCTCCAGCAGCAGCATGGGAAGGATACAGATGTGCCGATCTGATCAGCTTTAACATGTAAATATGGACAAACAAAAACCAAAATATGCTGAAGTCGTCATGGTTTTGTTTGCAACATTGACCCGACAGGAACCTGATCGTTCCTACCTGCCTGCTTTCCCAAGTCGGTCGTCCTTAAATAACAGTCCGACTCCTCCCGGTCTTGGTGGAGCTCCTCCCCGTTCAGCGGATGCAACGTTGCCTCCGGTGAGAGTTTCTCCTCCTCCGGTGGAAACTCGGCGCTTCCGAGCGTCTCTGTGCTCGGCGCCGAGGCCGCGGGCTCGTCGGGAGGCGGAGTTACGTGGGTGTAGGAGTCGGAGAACGAGTCGGGGTCGGGGCTGGACTGTGCCTGGTCCTCCGGCGGGGCTCCGAGCGTGGCCGCCTGGGTCATCACAGTGGACCAGGCTGGCGGACGCCTCAAAGCAGGATGTGACGGGGCCGTCGGTGACGGCGGCGGACACGGACGCCTGTTGATCTGCGCTGAGCTCTGCTGGTTTCTCCTCTGATGCCTGGACAGAAAAGCAAAAAGGTTAATATTCATTTGAATGTCACGATTTCACATAATTCAGTTGTTGAAAAGTACACAATACAGAGACATTTCCTAAGCTCTAAATTAAGGATAAATATACATAACTATAAGCATTACCATTAAGCAATTAATCATTACTTAATTTACATTTTTGGTATCAATTCAATGTTAAACATGCATCTTCCAACGCCTGAAGCCAAACTAATGTTAAGGTTCTACCTAGAAACACACTACCCCTTTTAGAACGCCCCAATTTGTCCAGTTTGTTATTGACAATTATTCAGTTTAATTTCTCTTTGCACGCTTGACTGAAAACACGGAACAAATAAATAAATACATTTATATTCAAAAATCCACTGAGAACCTTTGACTACAAGAAGCCGACTTTGGCAAACTAACATCTGCACACAGTCGTGGTTTTCTCTCTTCAATAGAAAGCAAATATTCTTCATAAAGTTCTTCTTTGTTCTGCAAAATATACAAACATGTATTAACCGACTCCCTCATCTACTCAAAATATGATTAAACGGAATGCTGCTGCACGAGTAGGAACACTGATGATATTTAAAAACTTGGACAGGGTTCAATAATACCGAGTTAAATACATCTGAAATTGTTTTTGATGAGAAAGAAGTGCAGAAAAGAGGGTTCCTGAAAAAGCCCCATTAAGTAAAAATCTGTTTAAGAGGGCTTAAGGAGACAGGAGCCAAACCCACTACGGACTGAGGAGGGATTAAGCCTCTGAGGACGAGGACTCCTGGACACGTCCGGTGAGTGAGTGAGTGCTTCGGCCCATTTATCCAAGGTAACTTCATCTTTCAGTGTCTGGCAGTCCTTCAAAGTGACTCCGTGTTTCCGAGTGTGGAGAGAAGGTCACGTAACCAATGTGCAGCACGCCTACGAATCTGGTCTGTAATTGGATGATCAGACTGTGCAAGTCCTGGGGCGCTCATTATAATGATCAAGTAAACGAGTTAGTTTAACATAGCACAAACATCTGAGATGTTAAGGTTATGTGCGAGGTTGAGGTTCATCTGCCAAAACTCTGTCAGTGGCAGGAGGAAGAAACCGAAGACTGAATAATTCATAATTCAATGAAATCAACAAAACACACATCTATCTCAACATGATGAATAACTAAGAAAAGCTGCATGCCGGTTTCGAAACGGATTCTAAAAATGCTTCTCTAGTCAAGCTCACTGATGCAAAAACGTTGCAGACGACCATAATTATTCCTTTTGATTAAAAACCATCCCAAAGACAAGCTTGTTTGAGTGCATGTTGTCCAGAATAAAGACACTGTGTGTGTTGGTATTTATCTGTGAAACTCAGACCCAAACTTGGGGGTGAAATGAGTGACTTTTCCATATATGGAGAGATAGTTAGGTTTACTGTCAGAGCAATCTCAATCAACCATTGGACTAATAATCTGAATCCTCATCGTATGGTAATCTGGAGTCATCCTTCAAACTATGAGACACTTCGAAAAGAGAAGATGGCAGAATTTTTTCCCCACTGGACAATCACAATGGTATATTCGGAGAGCGTGTCGCAAATAGCAGCATTACATAACAGAGTGTGATGTGAAGAGTTGGCTTACAAGGTGGTCGTCCACGTGGAGAGCTTCTGCAGACTCTGCTCCGTTAGCAGGCCCAGCCGCCTCCCCAGAACCTGACGCACACACACACACACACACACACACACACAGGGGGACACATTTAGCGTGGCGGACCCGGGCGAGCAGCGACGTAACATTTTTTTTTAAATTATCAGAGAGATGAGTTGGGGAAAAAATATTAGAAAATGATTTTTCTTTGCCATTAATATTCCTATGATGGCCTCAATACAATGGAAAGACACCTGCTGAAGATGTGTGGCTTTCTTCATGGTGGTCTCCTCCTGCTGAAGGCTTCAGGGTTTCTGCAACAGTCTCCTAAAAAATTCATGTTTACAAGTCAATGTGGCTAAAGACAGTTCACTTGTCTTCAAAAATAAATAGATATAAAAAATTTTTTTACAGAACTTGATCAAAACAAACTATAAGGAAAACATCCACATGTTCTTATGCTGGTTAAACGGTGATACGGATACCTCAGAAGTGACGATGGTCCAGCTGTTGCCCCCAGACATGGCCCCCGAGAGGCTTTGCCCGTTTCCTGCAACACAAGAATCACACACAGGACATGAATAAGTTAGAGGTTTCAAACTGATTGTAGTTCAGGGCCCAGTGTCATCTTGATATAGTCAGTTGAGTAAAAAAGGTAAGCTTCACAACGATTCACAGTTTTCTCTCGGTTATGGCAAATAAATAAGCGCCTCCTGAAAATGGTCACACCCTCACGGTTGTTACAAATCCAACTATGAACAAGCCAAAGTGTTTCTCTTCACACGAAGATGTGCAAAAGCCTGTTGCTTCTCAGTGTGTTTTGCTCACGGTGTGGCTCCGACGATGCCGTTACTATTTTTATAACAGTTAACTCCCCAACTTTCACCAATTTTCCACAAACTAGGATTGGTATTGTTTTCTGTTGCATCTTGATCTATAAACTTACTAAAGCGAAAATAAATAAATAAATAATTCATTAATTTAGCAAAATCTAGTTAATTTATCTTTTTTCTTGTTATTTTTACACGTTGCAAAATCTACCCTGCAGGCCATGTTGAAGCCTCTTGCAGGTGTATTCCGGCCCGACTCCCTTGTGTTAAATAATTCAATAAGGGGGAATCAAATAAGATTGAAAATGGCTCCAGACTCCTGTGCCACTAAACACGAATGCACTAAACCTGTGTGCGAATTGCTAAATGTAGCAGCCATTCAAGACATGACAGTGGGAAACCTCACTGGAAGAAACAACTAACAATGTCACACGACCTCAGTGTTGTAGTAACGGTGTCGTTACTTCAGCTTTAAGAGATTTACATCCTCACGTTTACACATGCACAGCATTTGAATACAGGCCCCTGCTATTCAGCCTCGCCCATTCTACCAATAAAGGAGCTACTGTAACTTGTTAGTACCATCTGGTGTGTGTGTGTGTGTGTGTGTCCATGACATGTGTATGCAAGTGGGAAGGAAGTCTAATTTCTCCGGGAGCATTCAGTTCGTCATTAGTAGTTTAAGTGTGTCGTGGGCCTTTTGGGCACCCTGGCTTTTGACTGGCTGAGAAATGTTTTGGCAGAGACATTGGTAACTAAGGCACCTCAGCACTTTTCTACTAATACAGGCAGTGAAAGGACTACTTTCTTTTTTTCTTTTTGCCAACTGGTGCCACAATTTGTGATAAAACTGTACATCTGTGGTCTTAAACATTCAAGACAACTTCCAAAGAGCCAGCTCGAGGTCTCCTCCCCCCCCCCCCCCCCCTCTCATGAGGAGCAAGTTTCAGGGTAACTTAGCAGGGATGCGTGTTTATTAAGCGCAGCCTTGTTTGAATTTACGACTGCATAAAGAACGAGGCACTTAGGTTAATACCACACTGTCTGCGTAATGACACACTTCGCTCCCCAAATTCAATTCTCTCCCAGCTCTGCAATTTAGGTCTCCTAATCGAGTGCCTCCCAGGAGAAGCCTACTGAATCTAGCCTCGGGCCCAGGGAGCATTGTGAAGCATATAGTGGAATGGTTTAAATAGATGCCAGCTAAATATAGCCGGCATGAGATTGACTAGAGACAGAAAGAGAAGCATGAGGGAACACAACAGAGGCAGTAATGTGTTCTGTGGACAGTTTTTAAAAGGATTATTATTTCTTTTCTTTTCTTTTTTCTTTTTTACAAGCTCCACAGAACCAGTGGGATTAAATACAGAAGGGGAGCAAAAAAAAAAAAAAAAAAGGGCATTTATACTGCTTTAGTCTGGTTTTCACTTAATATCCTATTTAACCTAAAAAAAAAAAAAAATGTCTGACCTCACAAGTCAGGGCTGAAAAGTGACACAGCTTTGCATATTTGCCGATATTTGACACCAGGTCTCTTCAAGGAAACAATAATCTGCATTAAGTTGGGAGTTAAAAGTCTCAAGAGAAGGTGCATTAGTGG
>NC_137657.1:11027909-11042909 GCF_963422515.1 Blennius ocellaris
TTTTATTTTATTTTTTGTCTGCACAGGTTGTACTGCATTTTTAATTCAGTTTTATTTTTAATTTTGTTTTTTCACAATGTCTTTGTCTTATCTTTAGAATTTTTATTTTGTTCGTTTGTATTGCACAAAAAAAAGTTATTTTGTTTCTGTTATAACCCAAACAATAAAGTGGACCTATATGGCTGAATGGTTTATTTATGGCGATAGTTCAACAAATAGACAATACAAAATACTGTTCACTTTAAATGACCTAGAAAAGGAATAGGCTAAACCTACGGGCTCATTTATGCCCATCCTATAAATTCAATGGAGTAACCAAGAACAAGAACAAAAACACATCTATATAGTATATCACTCTCACTTTACATGGCTCAAAAATAAACATTATTATAAACTCATTACATATTGTGATGATTGTATACATCCAGGTCCAAGCCAGCCACACTTCACCTCTCTGTATTAGCTGTACAGTGAAAGAAAGAGATTCAGACATAAAAGTACCTTTTTCATTATCGTTTATTTATTGCCACATCAGTTTCTGTTGCACAGTGGACATATAAGGAAACCATATTCCTGGAAACCTCAGATAGTCCGGGTCAGACCCAGAAGACTTCATTCCTGGCTGTTGCATCATGACAACATGGAGATATGGACCTGGATCCCGAAAAGAGCAATCTACACAGAAAAAAACAAAATGATCAACTTGTTACTATTACAGTACAACAAATCTTCTTATAGGCCCATTGGTGAGAACAAGCTGTTATTGCATGAGGTTTATAGCATAAATTACACAGAGCTTGGTCTATTATAGCCAAATTTAAAAGTGGTCCTGACATTATTCATAATACCTTTAACTCATGGCAACGTCAAGATTCATTAAGCCTTTTTATGACTGTCTCAACAATAAGGTAACTAACTTTCACTGCTGCCTCATTGATCTCTCGTCCAGACATTTCTGTTCAGTTCTGAGTTTTACTATTGTGTTGTCTGCAATTCTACAAAAACAGAGGGATTCTCAATTTGCTGTTCTTGCTTGATTTGAGTTGAAGTGTATGCTAGGTCCCCTTGCAGTCAGGTATGGACCCTCTGGCTGACCAGCCTTGGCCCACAGACTGTGATGCTTAATGCCCCTGGTTTACGATGTACTCGAGTTAAAGAAATCAACTAAAGCAAGACTCTTACCTGCCAATTCCCTGTCAGCAACACTGATTAAACACTCCACTTCCAATGATACGGAAGCGATTTGAAATCAAACTGTAAGGAGCCGACAGGGAAACTCAATATTCTACCACTTATTTTCTCAGTCCAGGATCTCCTTGATGCACCAGCAGCAGAGAAGGAAATAGAGACACTCCTTCACAGACTGGATGAAGCCGTAGGCAAAGTTCCCACCCAGGAAGTTCTTGCCTCGCCCCATACCCATAGCCATGTCCCGCAGGTGCTGTCCTAGGGAGGAGGAGGGCATGGCCTGAGGAAGAGGTCGCTGGGGGTGCATGGCTCCGGAGTGGAAAGGGAGTGACCAGGCAGAGGCGAGAAGGAGGGCGAGGGGCTGAGAGGGAGTAGATGCTGAGGCGTGACAAACGGGATCTGACTGGGCAACAGCTGAGGTCGGCTCCGTATTCCTGACACAGTTAGACCCTCCACTTATGACCTCCGCTGGAAACTGCAGTCTGCCTCCTTTCACGTCCGGCATTTTCTTGACTCTTCCATGTTTGTTTTGAACCTCCGCGATCACACCGGCCCGCCGTTCTGTATGGCGCCGCCCCACACACGGACCCTGCTTCCACCCTAATAATCCCTGAATAAGCCCCCTACTGCCAGAGCCTCATGTGTTCACAAACAGGAACGTTCCACCGGCTCCTCTATTTCGCCCCGCTCTTTGTGCAGGACAGTACGTTGACAGAACGACCATGCCTTCTCGCAGTGTGTGATTGTTGTAGCACTTTCCATTTAGGTTTTTCATTACGCATGAGAGTCCTAATAAAATGTTCTAAAACCTTGCTAAACACTCAGAGATCAGCCAGAGTCGAACTCAAAAACAGGTGAATGATATATGTATTTATATACGCAATCTATATTTTTAGATACAGGTGTAAACAGACATGTTTCCCTAAAAACAAAACAAAAGTATTAAAACAGAAACATTTGTAAAAATCAATATCTGTGCACACAATTTGAAAGTAACCTTTGGCTTTCAAAAAGACAAAATTAAAAAGTACAACAGCATCAATTAACACTATCACCATCACCAACAACAAACAACAAGGTTTTCTTTACTTTTTTAAACATGCAACAAAGGCAACTGTGATGAGCAAGGATAACACAGGTACAGTTCACTGATGGTACAGAAGGTCAAGTGAGGTTTTTCTATTTTTCTTTTTCCCAGCACACATATACAACAGGTACACACAGTAATGGCAGAGCTTCTCTCTGGTTTCCCTATTTTTTTTTTTTGAACGGCAAGAAATCTGAGCAGGCGGGCGACACACCGGCGTTCATGACCGTGAAGCTCTGAAAGATCCCTTCTCACAAGATTTACGAATTCTGTCGGGTCGACATGTTTCATTAGCTTTTATACGAGCCACCTCAGTGCTCCGGTGTCTGGATCTGTGACTTGTCAACTGAGTCATGAAATATACAACAATAGAAACAATCCAATACTAAGAGGACCAATTCAAATCTATGTTATTTACAGATGATCAGGAAATACCTGTCCCCGCCCCGATGGTGACATCAAGTATCTGTGACAAGAAGCTGAATGCAAGTGTGTGCATCCGAGGAGATTGCCATCACTGGATCTGTTCCGAGTGTGTGTGTTTACTGGAGTGTCATTTTTGCAGACTGTTGGTTAAACAGAGGGACCCGTGTACGAGTCTCCCGTCATTGACTACATTTGAGTTAAGTACATAAGGTGACTGCATTGGAGTGACGTGACTGCATTGAAGAAACAAGGCACGATTAAAAAGGTTGAAAAGAAACCCACCATGAACTGAGGGAGCGGAGGAGGAGGAGGATGAGAAACCCACAGGGTGAACTTCTTCTTCCAGATCCTTTAAAGTGTGTGAAGACAGCGCACCGAGGAGCAAATAACTGGCTGAAAGTTTTTTTTTTTTTTCCCTCTCTCTCTCTGAAGCTCCAGAAAGCTTTTATAAAGGTCCTTTGTCATGTAGCTCAGAGCTCCTGTCCTGGACGTGCACAATGACGTGCATAACGCACGTCATTTCACAAAACGTTTTTTTTTTTTTTTCTTTCTTTTTTTACACAAGGACGATTCTTCCTCAAATGATAAAAAAAACAAAACAAATAACAACAAACAAACTAAGCAACATCACAACACAAAAAAATGATCTAACCAGTTACTATGACAGACTTTGCATTATTTTTGCGGAGGGATATTCACTGCTTTGACTGCTCCACATGTCTCATCGGGCACCGTTTTAAAAGGCTCTTCTTACTTTGCTTTCAGGCTGAATACTCTTTGAAGATTACACCCAGAGATTGTCAAGGCAAACGCGTACAAAGTTGTTAATGAAAAGGTCATAATGATCTGGTCGATGCCTCTCGAAAGGTACAAGTTACCATGTTTGTTGGTGACATCGTTGTACTTTGAAAAACTCTCATTTTAGTTGATGTATTCAGGCACAATCACCGAGTTTCTTCTTTGTTCAACACAAGATCCATTTTAAAATACATTTCAAGTTCACCCAATGCTCTAAAGGTACAGTATGTATTCCTTTTAATTTTATTTAAAACTTAATGAAATCGGCTGATGTAATTCTATTAATGCTTTTATTTTGTACTGTTTTGTAAGTCTAGCAGGTAGTATGTCCTCAGTTAAATAAGAAAAAAAGATTAGATTGAATAGTAAACACAACAGAGGGTGGAGCTCTTAGAATTTACAACTACAAATGAAATCAAAATAAAAAACAAAACAAAAACGGAAACAAAAAACTGAAGACAAACCAGGTACTGCAGTGACTTTGTACTGCCACCAAATGCAGAAAAAAGAAAAGTGCATTACTTAAATTCTACATACTGCACCTTTAAGCACACAAGACATAATTGTCACAGCTTCCTTTTTTTCCATTATAAACCAAGTTCATGTTCTTTGGCATGCCGTGTGGTTCAGACTGTGTGTTGGGCGAAGGTGTGTGTATCTGTGTTTGCAAAGGGATTTGCTAGATACAGCTGTTTGGATCCTCCTCCACACAGAACGTCCAATGAGAGATGTGCTCAAGAGAGTAGGCATAAAAAAACCCCACAAAAAACCGGGAAAACAACAACATATATGATGGTCATTGGTATATCAGTCCTAGTTTTGCATACAGGCTTTCCTTCAAGGGTCAAAGTCCTCAAAAAGGGGAGTGGCTGGGGGTGGGGCGGCCCTCCTGATTAGATTGGAAGCAAACTTCGTAATGCATATTCGCCAGCCAGGATGGTGTCAAGAGTCGCATTCGCTGCTGAGGCGCTCCAAACGGTCCTTGAAGGGAGAGTTTAGGTTTGAGCCTGGTTCAGTCTCTCGTTTGTTTTTGCCAAAAATTCTCCAGCGACAGTCCGAAGAGAGAACCATTTTCTCCTTCCAAATAAAAGCCCAGGCTTAAAAAGCACTGAAGATCACCATTCATGTCCCTTTCTACACGCTTCAGTTCAACATTTACACCACGGATAGGTAATTGTTCTTTTTTTTTTTTTAATTCCTTTTCATAATCAGGTATATATTTTTTTCTTAAAAAAAAAAAAAGAAAAACAAACATTTGCATTTTTTTCCTGCCCCCATTCTGAAACTTGTGAAGGGCTCCTCCCTGGTTCACAGTAGGCTGAGAAAATTGCAGCAGTGCTTGTCCGCGTTGCATTGCAAGGACGCGACTGACGGTGAGGGAGGGACTGCGGGTCACAGTTTGGCTTTCAGAAAGGGCAAGAAAATGTGGCAACAGCAGCGAGTGATTTTGCACAACTTTTTTTTTTTTTTCATTGCTATTTTTTTGTTTTGTTTGTTTTCATTTTGGTTTTACGTTGCTATGTATGCGCGTGTCCATGTATTCTCTTGCAGATATGGTAAGTGTAGTGTTGCGGTGTGTGTGTCTTAGCATGAACGTGTGGGTGCGTGATATTTTTGGTGGAGTCTGTCATTGGTGTGCAGTGTCAGGCCCTGCGCTCCACTGGCTGTTGCAGACACACTTCGCTCCCGGCCGACACAATAGGAAGTCTGTTGTCCATGTGGTAACTGATGAGGTGACTGACGCTCCCAAACCGATGGTCTTTTGTACGCACCTAATACAAAACAGAAACAAAACATTTGTTGGAGAGTCGCATACAAACATGCCCGGATGAAATCTCTTTTTTCTTTTACTCACCACTCCTTCTGGGTCGACTAGCAGCAGGTGTTTGGGTTGTCCTCCCTGCTGTCCTGTCAGAACATACTGTCCGGGCGTGGTCCCAGACTCCCGTACCAGGAAGTCGCCATCCCGGGTCAACAACCTCTCTGCTTCCCTGCGACTTAAGCTCCCGTGGAACCAGGTTTCACACTGCAGCTGCTGTACCAGCGAGGGTGCTGCTGAACCAGAGACTCCCAAAGCATCATCCAGTGGTTCTTGTAAAAAAAAACAAAAAAAACATACTTGCTTAGATCCACAAATATGAGCATATCTCCTCTCATTCACAAATGTCTGCATGTCTGTTTCGAGCAGAAATAGTGTTGAAGTGCACCACATGCACATGGACTCTGGTCTGGGATTTTAATATGAAAAGCTTTATGCAGTCATCCAATACCGCTTCATAAAATGCCTCAGTAATGGACAAAGACATTCTAATTTCCTTATCTTCCTCCGAGGCTGCCTTCTGTGGACAGCTCCGGTCTTCAATTAGCATCAGTCATGTGGAATGTAAAGTACAAACTACTCTGCTCATCACCCAAGCCAATGATTGTTATTCTATTGAGATGGTGAAAAAAGAAAAAAGAAAAAAAAAAAAAAAGAAAAACAAATTGCAATTGCTATTTATTTGGATTACAACCCACACATTAGAAATCACAAAACATTTATGACTTTTGTTTTGTTTCAACTCATATTATTACAAAGATTTATGACAGCTAACATGACTTTTATTTAACCTACACTTACTCATGTCAAACGCGTCTCTGTGAGCATTTCCATTGGCTGCAGCTGGGGGACGGGGTTTATCCACATTGACATATGACGGGTCATCAAACATTTCCCTTGCCCCTTCTTTGGCACCAACTAAAAAGGGAAAAAAAAAAACATGAGAAAATAATTATTGCTTAGACAGAACAAACAGAAACAAGAACCATGAATGAAGTTTTTTTTTTTTTTAAGAAAATAAGTCTGGTCTCTGGGTTATGATGGATTCTGAATAACAACAGGATGGTGGCCTCAGAGACAGCCTGAAGAGGAACATGCTGGATTTAATACATGGATACTTTTTTTAGTTTTTATGGCATGAGTGTAGAAATAACTGACAAAACAAATAACTTCTCAATGACAATGGAATTTTCAGAGGTGCGAGTGCTTAACCGGGGTGAAAAATGTCCTTTCATTTTGAGTTGTACCACGATTTCCCATCACCACGAAGACAGAATTTGTCTGAGCAATAAAGAATGACTCCATGCTGACAGAAAACATATTTGATAAAATGACTGAAGATGAAACAGTAGAAACCTCCCATTTTGTGTTTGAGCGATACCCACAGCCCTTCCCTTCCCTGTCCGGTTCAGTAAGAAGCACACATGCAGGAAAACATTGACGGCTGGACACCGAGCTCACCTGGCAGAGGTGGAAGAGGTGGCAGAGGTTGCTTGTGAATGTCATTCTGACCTGGCTGTCCGTACGGCTGCAAAGAGAGACCCAGACAAACAAAATAAGGAGCCACACCGTCATGTCTATAACTAAAAATTAATGGGCGCTTCAAATGATCAAACAAGGATGATTCTTAAACAGACCAGTCCTATCGACTCTTGAGCACCCTTAAGTTTATGATACTCAAATGCAGATTCTTAAGTAGTTTCATCCACTGACTGCAGCCGTGTCAGTGTGAGGATCTGCTGAAGCGTGTCTGAGTGCCCTTCTTACCAGCGTGGCTCCTGGGCGGGTCCTCATGTCAACCAGACCACCAGGGGGAGGCTGTTTTCCAGGGAAGTTATTATAGTATGGGACCTCAGGAGGTGGAGCAGTCTCATCATCCTCTTCCTCCCATGCAGAGCCATCGAATGGAGCCATTCTGGGAGAGGGAGGAGGGCAGACACACGCACGTCGTGGGTGACGACACACAAACGAGCTCTTTGTTTTTGTGGGATTTCTTTTTCTGTACCTGTCGTGAGGTGTGACCAGTTTGGGAGGGTTCTTTAGGTACTGCTTAAACCGCAGCTCGAAGGCCTGGCCAATGGTGCTGATGACTTCCTGGGCCAAACCCTCTGAGCACTCCAGGATATGACATGCTGCACAAGAGGAGGCACAAACAACTGATAAGGAGGCTGCTGCAACATGCCCTTGAATGAAGTATGCAGCCAAGTACTCAGCAGGCAGAGCAGAAAAGTGTACCTCCATGGATATTCTTTAAAATCAAACTGGCAAATGAGTAGAAATGTCTAATGACGAGCGAGTCCATGTCCTCTAATTATATACTGTCTGAAAGGATGTGACAAATAGTGATTTAAAAAGTGTAAATTTTTTCACATTTTGAGGAAAATTAAATGAGAGTATGCAAGCTAGAATGTTTTGTCTCCGTTCAGTTTGGACGAGCACACAAAATCTGTACAGCATGAATAAACACATTTACATGGATGTGAGCAGTTATGGAAATACTGAAATATGGAGGATTTCTCTTTGCTCCACACACTAGTTCTGTAAAGCCGTTAAAAAAAAAAAAAAAGCTTTTTGATTTATTCACCAACGTTTGTTAGTTTCTCATGGAAACACTCGGTCACATTTAATACTGATGGTTGCTGCTCATTTTTTTCTCCATGCGATGAACGTGAACTCTACACGAGGGAAACATTTATCGATATTGGCAGATGCTCCTCCGGTGCAGGTGTTATTTTTCTGATTTTGCTCACCTCTCTGGTTGACTGGATCTTTGGCCACATATGCTACGTACTCAGCCGTATCCTGAGGGAGCGAGACGAGGGGAAGACAGTTAGGGCAGGAGGGGAAGGGGAAAAATCGATAGGAGGGAAAAAAAAGTGAAGGGCAGGTTCAAGATATAAAGGTTGAGAAGAGAAAGAAGTAGAAGAAAAACAGAAAGCAAAGCAGTCTGTTGGTTAAAGCAGAAGTTAAGACGCATGCATGAAGCTGAAAAAGAGTTGAGAGGAAGAAATTAGATCACTTTTAGACGAGTAGAGCCGCAAACCAGTGAGGCATCAACAAAGCGAGTCGTATTTGTGGGAACAGACAGTGACGAAAGACAGGAAGGAAGACCGGACAAGCTGCAGAAAGATGGAAAATGGCCAGAGTGAGATTTGAGATGAGGGAGAGAGGGTTGGGTGACTCACTGGGTCTCCTCCAGAGGCAAAGGAGATGGACTGCATGTGATGATTGGCAATAATCTGTGGAGAAAAAGAAAGGAGACGAGAGAGAGAGAGAGAGAGAGAGAGAGAGAGAGAGAGAGAGAGAGAGAGAGAGAGAGAGAGAGAGAGAGAGAGAGAGAGAGAGAGAGGAAGAGAGGAAGGAGAGCACATGGGTGACATGGAGTATGTGGGAAGTGATATGAAAGCATGAGAACGAAGTGACAAATGTAGAGTCATTACTGAGAAAAGTGTTTTTTTTTTCCTCCAGTAAGCTCCATCAACAGCAGCAGAGATAAAAAAAAAAACAACCCTAAGTAGGGACAATGGATGGAACACCTTTTTAACAGTTTGCAACAACCGCCCACACTGGATCAATATCAGCACCAACACTTGCTAATGCGCCGTGCAGGACGTGTGGTCTGCATGTCAGTCTTTATTTGTGAATGAGAAAATGTGCTGCACATGTTTCTTTATAAAGTGGATGCACTACAGTACTGCACGCCATCTCCCCAAAGATAAACATCATTCAGTAGCTATTAACTCATTAGAGGTCTGAGAGGAGGATCACATCCTGCCCTGTGGTGAAGCAGAACGAAGACAATAAGAGCGATTTGTGCGCCATACAGAGTAAATGAAGCAAACAAAGTAGAGTAGCTTGAAATTTGTTTGGGTATTCCCCAAATGTTCCGCAGGATCACACCGCACACTGGATTAAGGACTTAGCCACAAAAACAATGGAATGAATTAAGATTCGAAAACAAATTCCTTGATGTTTTAATCAGTATCTGAAACATCTGGCTACTCCCTCAAAAATGAAGAGGTAAGTCGGTTATTGTTATACAATAACATTGCATAGTTTGGCCACTGATTATTAATATAGAACAAAATACAGCTGGGATTTTTCATGGAGCAAATTTTAACATTGCTTGATAATGGAAAGTCATTAGACTTCATAAAATCAATTGAGATCCCTCAAGCAGAGAATTCTTCACAGTTAATCTGCTCCAATAAACTGCACGAGCTCAGTGCACGCTGGATACCAAACACACCTCTGGCTACAACAGACAGCCGGAACAATGAGAGGGTGACACGGGGTCAGATTCGAGGTACACGTCTCCCGAAGACGGAGAGTTTTGAACAAGACGGGAGCGGAGTTCAGTCTAACCTGTTTGCAGTCGGAGGCCAGCAGATTGAGGCTGCTGGTTGAGATGGTGAGGCTGATTGTCATGCCTGCGAACTGCAAGTTACTCTTCCCCAAGATGGACGTCAGACAGCGGGAGGAAGGCTGCAAAAGAAAATGATGCAGGCCATGAGGAGGAATCAAGGTGCACAAATAGAAAGCAACACAGGAGGTTGTTTTTTGGTTGTTGTTTTTTTTTTTACTTGAACATTGCATGAGGGTCCACTAAGTGCTCCCTGCCTGACCATGAGTCTGTGTGGAAATGCCTGTGCGTGTGGGAGTGGGAGAACAGCTGCAATTGTGAAAGTGATCCTGTCTCCAAGGCCAACTGTGACCAACGGGGGAATAAGGCAGGACAGTTCACATACTGCAGGCTGGGCCAACAGCATCACACAGACCATGCCAGCATTATCATGCCAACTCCTCTATTCCAATCCTCCATTCTCTCGTGGCTTTCGTCCATATTTGCTCCAGAGTGTTTGGAGTATGCTCTGAGAAAAGCTCTGTCCGGACAGGACGCACACGCTCCGGCCACATTAACCTCAGTCCAGCCAAATCAGAGGGACAAGCGGAGTTTAATCTATTCTCGTTTACATCTTATAACTGTGTTTTGTCTGGCGCGCGCCACTGCCAGACATTCCTTGGTCAAAGCCTGCGATAGCAGCAGGCGACTGGATTTAGCCACCTGTTTTATGGACCGTTTTGGCGGATGTTTTAAGTTTTACAGGAATACAGTGCCTAGACACATGGGGTCTTTAAACGGCAGACTGTCGACAAATCCGGAGTGCTTCTTTGGCCTGACGCTGGCTCCACGCAAGCTTCTAGCCCATCTCTTCAGCCTCCCTTGTGACAGGAGGGAGGGGAAAGAGAGGCCAGAGAGTGATTGGTAATTACCTGCGAGTAGCCCACTAACCACAGGAGTGTACAATCAGCCTAAATCAAGATCTCTCTGTGTGTGTATGTGAGAGAGAGAGAGAGAGAGAGAGAGAGAGAGAGAGAGAGAGAGAGAGAGAGAGAGAGAGAGAGAGAGAGAGAGAGAGAGAGAGAAAGAGAGAGAGAGAGAGCGCATGTCACTGAATAGCCAATTGACCACGGGCTGGACAATCAAGCTAAATCTAGCTCTTATCCAGAAAACCCTCCCACTGCTGTCCACTTAAGCGTTATAAATAAATAATGCTCTGTCAGGGCGTGTGCTGGTCTGTGTAGTACCTACCTTTCTCCTGCGCTGGGCTCCCTTGGCTCCGGGTACTGCCTCGCACACTACAGAGATAGCTTCCCTGAAACCATAAAAACATGCATGTTTGACAATGGCATGTCATTAAGCCCCACACCTTCCCGGATTCACTTCTGAGTGGTGTAAATGAGATCTGGCAGTGGGAGATAGAATTCATCGTCCCTGGTGACAGCGCTCATCTTTGCCACACAAACAAACATCCCTACGGAAACCAGAGGGGGGGGGAAACCACGAGGATTCCAGAACATTCTAATTTAGGGGTCGAAGAGAGCGGCAGGCGTGTGCGTGCACACACGAGCAGACACCGACACAGAAAGGAGTCGGTCGGTGAACAAAACAGAGCGGAAGTGAGACAGAACGCGAGCCAGCAGACAAAGACACATATGAGAGGTGAGCGGTGCCTGTGGGAGTGCAGGCAGCTCGCGCTCCCCTATACCTAACCACACTTTTACCATCACACCCCCTCATTGCACGAAACAGAAATGACATGAGGGCACATGGCGCGAGAGAGCAGCAGATGTGAAGTGTGTGATCTCACCTGGTGACCTGAGTTCTGGTGTTGAAGTCCAGCGCTCGCATTGACTGTAGCACCTCGACACAGCCCATGTACTGCTCAAGAAATGGATAGACCACAAGTTAATGTCGGACAAACAGAGAAAAAGCGTAACGATTCAATTCAAAGAGATGCATGATTATAAAATACAGTGCATTTGCAAAGGTTTTAAGCATGTGTGAAGATATCCTACCAGTCCATCATGCAATAACAAGCAAGCAATTCATTGGTCCCACATTCACTCTGTAGCAGAATAAATGTCATTGAGTACTATTTTTGTGTATAAATAAATGTGATGCAGGAGTCTTTCACTAAAATGTCTGGTCCCCAAAGAGTCACGATCTCTCGGCTGTTTGGAATTACTTGAACAAATGAAAGGATTTGAGCCAATCTCTATCAAAAAATGTAAATAAAATTGTTTCAGACAACTTTGACTGCGTGATTTCTTTCATAATTGTCCAAATTCACCTTGAAGAATTGAATGCTCTTGGTGAAAAGCGTGGTCACACTAAACACTGATTTACGGTTCCATGGAATAGCTTCTTTAAGTGTTCTTACTTTTCAATATTTTGTCGCTCTGCCTAAAAAGTTTTATACGGTTGGTTCAAATGTATTTGTATTTTAGGCAGGTGCTACTTACCCGCACAGTGTAGGAAACACCAGTGGTGCTGACCACACTGTCAGAGTGCAGCCAGCCGCGGGTGGGCTTGTTAACAAAAGAGCCATGACGCGTCCACTCGTCCCCTCCAAGCTGCCCTCCTTCCACCCGTGCCCTCCTGGACGCCCCTCCCAGCCGGTTCATGTCCTGCAGGGGAGGTCGAGGAGGGGGAGAAGGAGCGGTTAAAAGGGGAACCGGGTGATGGAGAGGAGGGGAGGAGCTGGAGTTGCTCCTGTCGTCCCCCGAAGACTCAACAGGGGGCGCGGGCTGCTGCGTCCTGCTCGAGGCCTTGAGTCCGGGGAGGAGAGTTGCAGAGACGCCCAGACGAAGTGACCCCATCCTGGGGAAGAAGGAGCAGAGAGTGGTGGGGCTGTTCTCAGCCGGGCGAGGGGAGGCGGGTGGCAAGATGGGCGTGAGAGACGAAGAAGACATGGAAGACGGCAAGCCGGGTGAGGGAGTGAGAGGAGTGGCGGGGCTGGACGGCGGGAACGACGACGGATTGGAGTTTGTTTCATCAGTTGAGCTCAGCGACTCACTCCGAAAGTGGGTGTACTTGGTTTTCGGAACGAGCTCCATGATTAATCTGCAGTGTCTCTTTTTGTATCCGCACAAGTCCACACAGGCTCTAGTGATCCAAATCAAAAGTCTTTTTCTCTCGCTATTCAAAGTTTTTCTCGAAAAGGACACACAGCCATCTGTCTGTCTCCCTCAGTATAAGAGCCGCATCCATCTGTCTGGCGGTCTGTCCTCAAGTATTTACCAGGCAGCCAACACCAAACGGCTTCATCCACGATGAGAGCGGGATGAGAAAAGGCGCAGAGGAAAAGCGGGGTGTCCCAGTTAATGGAAGAATGTAGAGGAAAAAAGTTTCTTAGTGCACCGGCCCGGCTCATGATGTCATCAGTTCAGTTCGAATTTGCACCAGTGTTCGTCGAGTTCCCAAGGATTGAGGAGAAACATTGTTCTTAGGTCTTTTCGGAGTGTTCACCTTGGCGTTCTGCCATCATGTAAAACAATATTTGTGAGGAGCTCACATAAACGTAACAGTCTCTGAGTGAGGGCCAGTCACTCAGCAGTTGCTAGCACCACGGAGAATCAACACAAGCGATTGTCTCTCTCTCACCGCCCCCTCACATGTGTCTCGCTGCGCTGAAGGGTGCGCATTTGTACGTGATGTGTCAACATGCGTGAGGCCGTATAAACCTTTCCCTGCTCACACAGCGCTCCGTAGATCATCGGTGCGTGCATGTGTGCTGGCGTGCACGCCCGTGTGCACGTGTCAAAAGCAGTGCCCCCCCTGGAAGCTCCCCCCTTCTTGACACGAGACCATAAAAATCCTATTAGCAGCCGGCGAGGGGATTGCAAAGGGGGCAGTGCACACTAACGTAGCAGCGACGCACACATAATACACGGCTTCAACTGGTCGACGCGGCAGCGAGCACCTGCAGAGCTGAACGAAGCTCAGAACTGCTAAAGAAGAGAGAGGACGCTTACTGATGCATGGCTAGACTCCACTCTTGGTGACGGCACACTTTCTTTAACACCTACTCGTCATGTGGAACGCCTTCACCAATCTGTCGCCTTTTTTGTTGTTGTTTTTTTTACTCCCTTTCTCTCTTCCTCCAGATGTTTTCATGTCCTTTCTGTATGGCCCTTGCTCTGTCCCTCCCTGTGTTGTCTCCTTCTTCGTCTCGCCTCTTCCAGATCACTTCTGGCGCAGCCTCTTTCCCTTTCTCGGCACTCTTGACTCCCTTCTCTCTGTCTCCTTTCTTATCCTGGAAGTCCTCTCTCTTCCTCCACACAATGTACTCGGCCAACCTCTGCCTCTCTAACGCCTCCGCCCTCTCCCGCGCCACCACTTCCTCTCTCCGCTTCCAGATGATCTCTCCCTCCCCCTCTCCCCCTCCCTCGATTGCTCGGCCGTTCTCCAGGCTGCCCTGTTTAACAGTCCCCCGGTCTAATAAATTAACGGTGAGCCCTGTCTCTCCAACGTTAGGACTATGGATGGCTTAGAGGCCAGGCATTGTGTACTTAGACACCGACAAGAAAAACTGAAAGAAAAAGTTCGTGTTTTAAGACCGGGCTGGCAGCGGTGTGCCTGTTCTTGATTGAGGCTCCTGATATGGCTAAAGCAAGTGAGCCTGCCTTGGTTCAAGTGTGTTCCCTAAACTTGCCCACCTCAGTCAAGATGGGTTTTTTTTTTTTTTCTTTTTCTCTAGAGCACCATTAGATAGTAGAAGGTTGAGTCTGAGATGCTGCCTGTGTCTGGTACAGTGACACACTGCAGTAGCACGGTGGTGATGCAACACCGGAGAATGTAGGTCATTGGCTGATGACGACTACCGGTGGGCTTGTTGAGATGGCAACAAAATCTGATTGGTCAGGTCTGAACTTCCAACCCAGGGTTCCCTGAATGGTGCTGGAGGCTCGTTGATGTTAAACATGAACTCACTCACCCAGCTAGAAAAGCTCAATTAAAACCACCACTGTGATGTCTCATGAAAATATCTCCACGCACAACCGTTCTTACCCTGTAAATGTGTTACTGCCTGGTTCAAATAACAAGCCCAGATTATAGTCATTTACCTGAGAGAAGAGTGTTGACACAGGCGCATATGATATAAAGCAGCCAAGTGTTATGTTCCAGGATTTCCTCCCTTATCGGGGCTTATCATGCACCAGGTTAGCTCTCAATTCAACTGCTCGGACACCCTTTTACATCTCGTGTTCTGCATAGTCCAGCCGAGGAGGCAAGCAACAGTCTGTTCACATCAACAGTCTCTTGCAGACCAAACCGAAACAGCCTGCAACGATCTGCCTTCAGTAGGAGGCAAAGCTACACCTGCAGTCCTGCAGC
>NC_137657.1:11047909-11181777 GCF_963422515.1 Blennius ocellaris
CTGTCTTGTTGTAAATCCGTTGAATAATGTTTCTGTTCATGTGCTGCTTAGTAATCAATAGAGCAGGAATCATTCCACCTTGTGTGTTTGAGCATTTGAAACAAACTGGGAAATCTGTGAATTAGACGTCTCCACTAAAAACTGAAGTCACGCTCATGATATCAAGAAAAGCAATCTTTGTGCATTTTTCTGCACTGAACCAATCATAGAATTGCAATTTGACCCCAAAAAATTGAGAATTTGAAAAGAAAAAGTTCTATGATTTTTTTTTTTTTTTTTTAAGGCTCTGCAAAATGAGCTCGATTTCACAATAGTGGACACTTAAATATAGTAATTCCTTTGCCACTGTGGCAAGATGTGCTTTTGATTAGCTGATCGTATCATTTGAATGTCTTACCATGTAATCCATGGGCCAACACAGGCTGCCTGTGAGTCTGTAACCCTAAAAACACCAAAGTGCATGTGAGCAGACGGCGCATGCGCACACGCACACGCACGCATGCACACACACACACACACACACACACACACACACACACACACACACACACACACACACACACACACACACACACACACACACACACACACACACACACACACACACACACACACACACACACACACACACACACACACAGAAAGCTCAAGGAGCCGATTACAACGTGCTTCAGCAATGCCGCCTTGCAGCCACTCGTCTCCCAGCATGCAGCGCTCCCAGGATCAGCTGTGGAGAGGGTCATGGGACCTGGGTGATATACACGGCCCGGTTGATCAAGCATGCAGAGAGAAACATATTGACATAACATACAGACAAGAACCATGCTAATTTTGGAGAAAGTCACATAAAGTGAGAAAGAGAAAGATCCTACAGCGATCGGAGAGAGAGGCAAACGATCCCAGTGTGCGTGTTGAAACCGACCTTGTGGAATGAGAGGAATTAACTGAAAGGACGGCATGTGTAGGATGCTTGTGTCTCGGCTTGCCCAGTGCGCTGCTCGCAAGCGTTGCGTTCTGTTTCTCTGCATGCAGCAGAAGTCTGCAGCTCGTGTTTGTGAGATGAAACAAGTCAGAGACGTACTGAGGCAGAGGGCTGTAACAACAGGCTGCAGTGTCACATCTGCAGCCTGTTGTTATCCTGCATGTCTGTGTTTGTGATCTAATTTGACCCTGTTGCATAGACTCAGCAACCCCCCCCCCACAAAAAAAAGGTGCAAAGATGTGTAAACAGGTTGAGAGTGACCTTTTCCTTTCAGACTATTTGCAGACTGAGACACTGTCTAACATCAGCCCTCATTAGGATGACAGGAAACATTATGACTCAGTAGACGTGAGCAAGAACGTAGGAGTGAGCGTAACCATCGTGGCGAGAGCTCCTTGGTAAACATATACACGGACAAAATCAACTTTTTAATAAAATCATGGCGAGTGTGAACATTAGATTAGTCAGGCTTGAGGTCTTTGTCAGTTTAATGGCTCACCACGCACACAGCAAACATGTGAGCCGGCTATTTTGGGTTGTTCCCCCCCCCCCCCCCCTTCCACCGCCCGCTCTAACCACACTCCCACAATCTCTATCTCCTTCCATCATTCCCTTCCTGTTACCACTCTCTGCATCGCTCCGCTTACAACTTCCACTAACAACCCCCCCCCCCTCCTCCTCGCTGCAACAGTTTATCTGCCATAAAACAGTGTTATTTCTTCACTCAGCTTGACAGTGACACTTTCCCAGAGCCAACGACGTGGCCTCGGTCGCGTCGAGTATCAACGCTCCGCTGTCAAATTTCAACACAAACTGCTTTCCTCAGGTCTGTTTACATAATCACCTCTAGATTACTCCAGCAAAAGCCGCTTATGAAATTCAGCCTTTTCGTTAAATGCGCAATAGATTGACAACCGTGTCATTAGACTGATTTGATATTTTCCACAATAAGGTGACATAAAAGTCTAATTAATGGGTGTAATTACAGCCTCCATACTGGTCTGCCTATCCGTCCAGAGATTATATGGATTTTATAATATTAAGTAATTAAAAAGCATGACACACCGTGATCGAGCCACATGGTAGTGTAGTAGTAGTACGTGCTCGAGCCTTATGCGTCAATGATCCCGAGTGCAATTTCAGTTCGATTTCCATTTTTTTGTTTTAAAACGTGTGGGTTTTCTCTCGTTTCCTCCCACAGTCCAAAACCTGGCATGCTGGATAAAATAGTATCTCTGGATTGCTCATGGGAACAAATGCGAGCGTGTGTGACTGTGTATGGTGACCTGTCCAGTCGTACCCTGCCTGCGCACAGCGCCAGGAGCGGTACACAAGATGAACTGATGGACTATAATAATAATAATAATAATAATAATAATGCGGCTCAAGACCACAAGAGCAGCAGCTTAAATCAACAGCAAAAATGTATGCTTTAAGGTAGAAATTCCTATGCGAGCTGCAAAGATTATTTCATGCTAATCGGGATTTCCTCTCACCTTCGAGTGTGTAATTTAACCACACCGTACATCGTCATTGATTTTTTTTTTTTTTTTTTTTAAAGGAAAAACTTGATAAATGAGACTGATTTAACAATTCGTCTACTTCCCTTTTTTTTTTTTATCTACTTTGGCTACATCCCATCCCTTGTGCATCTAAACAGTGTGTGTGAAACTGTTGCAGTTTTCAGCCTGATAATTATCTGATTCATTATTGTCTGAAATCAAAGCGTGGAAATCACCAGGGCACAAAGTCGTGATAACAATTACAGCATGTCCACACCACAAACTGAGACCTGCTATATTAACCTAACCCCACGGTAACCTGGTTTTGGTAGAAGAGGCGTTTGGGTCCCACATTTACTGCTTCACCAAGTCTGAAGGAAGGTGGAGGAGCCGCCAAAAAACAAGACACTGACAGTCGTCTGTATTCATACAGAATCCCCCCCCCAAAAAAAACATCATCAACGGACTTCAAAGTGGAGAGTGGACTTATTTTGGGGGTAAATTACCGCAAAGCCAAACTCATTTCACATCTTTAACCTCTCACAGGAGGAGATTTCAGTTTAAAGTGCAGCTCACGCGTGCAGGATTCTGAAAAGTCGAGCGTGTCGCAGCAGACGCCACGGGAGGAAGCACGGCTGAGACTCACTCCCATTGTACCTGAGGTAGAAACGGACAACCGCATGCTATGACCTCAAAAACAAACTCCTACTGTTTTTTTTGTTGTTGTCCCCCCCCCAGAACACACTTGCACACGCACTTGCACACGCACTTGCACACGTACACACCGACAAGCACACACACACACATACATACACATTGTGTTTTCAAGCCTCCGGGGGGGGACACTGCGTTGACTTACATTCATTTCCTGCAGACTTATAGTCACCATTGTGACGCGAGTCCCCAATGACTCAGTGTGCAGCCAGCTTCATGTCCCCACCAGCGTAGGAAAACACGCCATGCGTGCTGCGACTCGACAAACACACACACTACATTAATCTTATTAATTTTCTGCAGATTTACTCTAAAACTCAAAACGGGTAATCATGTAGTTATTATTAATTATATGGGGACTTGATTTTTTTTTCTTCTCTCCACAAGGAAGATTAAACCCTAAACAGATTTAGAACCTTGCAACAATAGTAAATACACATGTACTTGTGCCCATGCCAAAAAACAATAAACATACAGAGACAAACTCACCGCCACGCTGGCAGAAGGACAGATATAGAGTATGCTCAAACACAAAGGCAGAGTCAAACACATGACCAAACACCCACACAAGGCCTATGTCCTGTCAACAGTCTCGCCGTGTGTTTACAAGAGCTTAGTACCTCAATGTTGTGTTTTGTCAATAGCGATGTTTAAAGTATCACTCAAGACTTATTCAAGGCTAATATCGGCGCTAACGTTTTCACTGCGGACCCAAAAAAAAAAAAAGAAGAAAAAAATCAAAGCTTATTTCTGTGCGTCTTGAGTGTGTGGCTACGTGCACAAACGTGCGCACCTGTCAAAGTGGAAGCTCTAACAGTCAAGTGTCACAGCGTCCCATCAATCAGGCCAAGAAGCTTTTTGCTGGTGACCGATGCGATTTGAGCTGAATTGGACAGACTCCATTTTAATCAGTGTTGTGATAGAGAGGCAAGGACGCTGAGCTTTTGACTGATAGATTGTGTCTTCAGTTGTCCGTCTATGAGTGTGTGTGTGTGTGTCTGTCTTATTTGTCTGGCTCCTGATGTGTCTCTGAACCGAGCATTTCTTCGGATGCGTCGTCGACTGGACCTTCTCCCCCGTCTCTCTTTCATCAGTACAGATAACTACCACTATATAATGTCATGTCAGAAGGCTGCTGGCCTGAACAATGTGGCTGACCCTGATAAGAGCACTGGTTTCAGTCGCCTCAATCATCCCACATACCCTTGACTCTGGAGCTGTTGATAGTTTGTCTACACTTGCCTCCATCATAAAAAAACAAACAAACATTTAACTCGGTCACAGTGACCCTGTTTCAATTGATCTGGGATGTGTTTTGATTCGTCTCCATGAACACAATTCATACAAATTATATATGAGGAACATGAGGTTTGTCAAACAGCCTGTATGTCGTCACTGTTATTTCAACCTGGTGTGACACACAGAAGCTCTCCATCCACGGCATCGGTAATCAAAAACCTAAACTTGTCTATTTCTGAAGACTCCGTTCTTAAAAAAAAAAAATAGAAATATATAAATAAAGGAGCAATGTTTTCTCATTAATGATATTGTTCACAATCCTCTCCTTTGGACTCTTTAAGTTGAAACCCTTCACTTTATCCAGTGACGACGCGCAGCCACTGTTTGACGTTTGATTCCTCATGTGGTCGAGCAGGAACTCTGTATTGGTATCTCTAAATCGCTATATCATCCATTCTGAATACGGCTCTGATTTAGTCCTGAAGAGTAATTGCCTTCAAGAGCCTTGCTCAAGGACATAAACTGAAGAATATTATAATCACAGCAGGATGTGAGCCTGCAACCTGCTGCTTTGACGCTGGAAACACTCAAACTCCCAGTCTGACTCAAGTTCATGATGAGACATTTCAGCTAATACTCATGTAAAAAAAAAGCACCAAAAAAACTGTCGTATTTGCTTTTATAAGGCATGGGAGTGGTAACAATTTCTCAAAACTAACACATTACACACAGTCTCACCATCCTTAAAGGGAAGCTTCATGTACATATTGTATGTGAATGTTTCAAAGCTCCTCTTTATTTACGCGTACGACTACCTGAGATTTAGTAAATAGTTATTACAGGTTTTATGTTAATGCCTCTGTAGGACATTTTGAGCTCAGGTGATGAGTGAAGTCTCACGGGTTTATCTAAACGTTCAAGAACCAACTTGTCTCTAGGCGTACCTGTAATTATCAATATTTTTGTTAATGGTGTGAGTTATTTTTAAACACAGAAGATAAACAGTAACATGTTTCATGTAAATCATGGCTGTTGTGCATTGTTATTATTCAGCGATGCACCCATACCGATAACCGATAACTTCCTTCTTCTCACAACCGATGCTGGCACCGATAACATTTCTAATAGTTTATATACAGGCCCGAGGTCAAGAAAGGCAGAGATGTAGGTCGGATGCAGCCACAAGGCAAGCGAACAGACTGAAAATGAGCAAAATCGAGGAACTGTAGGCTATTAATAATATAGATCTGATCATTGGCAAAAAGTTTCATTATCACACTTATCTGTGTGATGTAATTTTTTCCAATACCGGCTGAAAGGTATTGGTACCAACAGTTATCACGCATCCCTATTATTGTTGACTTATGAACTCACTTGACATTCTTTTAGTTTATTTATAACAAAATAAAATATATAAATGTAGACCACTTTTAATCACATTATGGTTAAACTGAACTTTCCATTGATTGTGAGTTATAAATAATACAAATATATCAAGAAGAGGGGGAAGGTTTTATACCAAAATAAGTCTAAAATAGGTAGTTCTCTGTTTTTGCCTGATTTTAATGAATGGACTTGTTGATAGATCGATCTTTCTGATGGGGGCTCACCTTTAATGCACAGAAATAATCTTTCTATTGACTTGTTGAACTTGAGAAGTTGATTTGAAGCTTGAACACAAATCACATCAAACCCTGCTGCCAAACTAACAGAGACTGAAATACTAAAACAGCAGGAGAGGAGACAGGTTAAACATTTAGCTCAGTGAATGCAACACAGTCCAACTTTTTTTTTTTTTTTTTTTTTTTTACAGTAAAAACCCGGACAGGGCTCCGTCCAGCTCCAAACTCTGCACGCAAAACACACACAAGTACGTGCGTCCGTTTCCTCAAACTTTCTTCACGGACTTCATAAATGACGCACCAAGTCCCAGAAAGAAGTTACAAAAAAAAAAAAAAAAAAGTGTGGTTGAACTTTTAACGAGCGACTTACCAGCTCTGTTCCTCCCTTCTCCTCTCGACTCGCCCCTCCTGTTGCTGCTGCTGCTGCTGCTGCACAAACTTCACACTAATTTCCTCCAAAAGGACAAAAGGCTCGATGGGTTTTTTGCGCTCGCCACGCTCCCCGCAGTTTGGATTAACTTCATGAGAGATTAGTCTAAAGTTCTTCTTTCTTTCTTTCCCCTCTCTCTCTCTCTCTCTCTTTCCTTCCTCCTCCCCCTGCTCTCTCTCTCTCTCTCTCACTCGCTCTCTCTCTCTCTCTCTCTCTCTCTCTCTCTCTCTCTCTCTCTCTCTCTCTCTCGCTCTCTCTCTCTCTCTCTGGTCACGACAGAAGCCACTTCCGCGAACAAATGGCAGCGTCATCTGGCCGCAGATCCTGCGCGCCGCGGCGCGCACTCCTCCGCACCTGGAGGCCGGTCGTTGCGCAAAAGTAGAAATCCCTGCAGTTCACAAGTAAATTCGCCGAAAATAGTCACCGGGAGGCCTCGCCGTGTTTTCTTTCACGTAGTTTCGGCAACACCACAAACTTCTGTATTTCTCAGAGGAAAGGAAAAATTCTCCCTTGTGTCGAATCACCACAGCCTCGATGCTTCCTCTGGTTGTAGTGTGGGTGTTTTTAGTGCGTTTGATGGATGGATTAGGCCTACTTCTCTTTGTAAATAAACTATTTCTACTTTACTTTCCACGTATGGACCTGCCAGTGTGCCAGGTGTTCGTGAGATGACATCTAACTGTTGCATTTATTGCTTTATCATGATGGAAACAAATGATGCATTTAAAAAAAAAAAAAAAAAGGCACATGTGACTAACGGAGTGGACAGATATTCAGTCAGCGCTCCAAAACTACAACACAACCGCATCATTTTATCTAATCATCATATGATGTAATGTGTAACAATACATGTATAACTCGTGTTCAAACTACTTTTTGGGTTGAGTTGTGTTTTCTTTTTAAAGTACAATGACCGTATGTAATGATCTTGTATTAAAAAAAAAGTACATCATTCCAAATGGGGGTGGCGTCCATGGGTCACAACCCCTCTGCGGTCCAGCCATACTAACACTTGAGCACTGCATGCTTCACCGACATCATTATCTCCTATTAAAAACCCTGGAGTACACTTGCTGGGTATTTGTGGTTCATATTGATTTATTTGTATACCATTACCTTTATCATTGCCATTTCTAACCACTGGGTTGTTAAGGCATACCGTTTTGCATACAGTTTTGTGTCCAACTACAGTTGTTGCTTTTATATTCTCTTTGTTTCAGATGACTTAGTTTCCCTTCTCTGGTAAATCATTGTAAAAATCTAGGGAGTAATTTTGAATGTTATTCTAGTGAAACTATGTACAGCATTTGTATTATTCTGCTGTTATTTCAGAGATGCTCTACAACGTAACAAAAAACCACAGAATGAAACAGGAGATATAAAATGGTATGAGAGTAACTGAATTGCTCCGGGGAGAAACTAATTTAAATACATAATGAGATGCAAAACACTGGGGACACAACTAACCAACCCAAATATGTGCCACTAAACACCAAACCAGTACAAAACAACTGAAATGAGGGGGGAATAGAATTATTGATACATGCAAATTGGCTCATGAAAACAAAAGAAAAATGAGACACAAAATGCAGTGCTTGCTGACTGCATCTCTTGAATGTAATCAAGTGTCATTGTTTGCAAGACATCTGTGAAATAGGTGGGTTTTAACAAATTGATTTTTTTATGATAGTATTTCCTTACTGTCTGTTTGGTTTAATTGCATTTATTCATATCTTTAAATAATACACTTTGTTGTTTATTTTCCTGCCTATAATATTGTGTGAATGGTGATTCTGTCTTCATCTTGGGTTCAGTATTGAAGAGAAACTGCACACTGATTTATCATGCTCCACCCACAGGCCAAGAAAGTAACATCAACACTTGAAACAGGCAAGGTGGAGAGTGGGCTGGCTGCCGTTTCGTCCTCCGGCCGGTAGGAGCAGACGAGTTATTTTAAACCTCCTGCCCGGGAGAAGAAGAGCAGCTGCTCCTTGACGTCTGCCTGCTTCCGATTAGTGGAACGGAATGCTCGCAGATTGACGCTTACGAATATTTCACCCTCAAAATATTATTTATCGTGTGTTTTGACACAGCAACAGACATTCCCTCATCGGAGTTTCTTTGGGGGGGGATTCGCTAAATATGTCCGCGATATCGTTTAGTCTCTTCCGTGTACATACACGCGTGGACCCACCTTCTTACACCTGATTGGCTGTCGCGCATTGTGGAGGAATGCGATTGGACGGCAGCTGTGACATCCTGCAAGAAGTTGTGCCACCACCGGGAGGATACGTAACGGAGACATAAGCGACTCAGTAGTAAGTTGTCCTCGTTTATGACGAGTATTGTTGTCAAAATCATACATTTAACATGTCTGTGGACTCCCCCACAGCATTCGATAGTTGATTGGACACTCTGCAATATCCTAAATCACATGTGATATTTAGTTAACCTTGCATTTTGACGTGCTGCTTTCCCGATGACTGTGCAGTCACAGTGAGTGAAGTAACCGTCATGGAGACGTCTCACTATTCTTATATTTGTGGAGGGATGATTAGATATATCCGTGTAATCTTATTACATGATGATGAATGGATGTACATGTATACAGGTGCAACATAGTATATGCAGGTTAAATCAACGAGTACCGTGATTATGTCCTTTATAGTAGGTTCGCTGTGCTCATTTCCTTGTTTCAATTGGGAAGACGTACAAAATAGTGCCGTTTCACTTTCGTCAGACAGAATCGAATACAAAGCGTGTGTTCACGGATACTAAATTGTTTGAAAGTCAGTCAAATGTCCCTGAAAACACTGTGGCTGTGCACTTCCTTCTTTTGCTGAATTGTGCTTATCTATGCAACTTCCTTTGATTACAAATGCAGTATTATTTCCACCTTGTCTTTTTTGTCTCCTTTCTCACTATGTGACATCCTGCAAGTCTGTCTGCCCCCCGCCCACGTCGTGCTCTTGTTACCTTTGAGCACAGATCTTTACTGGCGCCTCTCATTTATATATTTACTCAGTTCTTTTCTCCCTCTCTCTCTCTCTCTTTATTAATTTTTTACATTTATCTTCACAGGACCTCTTATGTGCTCTCAATTTGTATTCAGTTGTTTAAAGATTGCAATCTGATTGCTATTTATTCACCAGCTCTGTGGGGGAGGGGGGGGAAATGTGTTCAGCATCCGCTTCATGCAACTATTCAACAAAGCAGTCCTTCAACCATCTCTTCTTTACTGGTATTATCCAGATAAGGGTTGCAGGGAGCTGGATCTGACACATGCAGACATTGGGTGAAAGGCACTCCTATATATAGCTCCCAAAGAGGCACACAGTCATCACCATGCAACTATTACCGCGGTCACTGATTGACAAACATCTTTTTGGATTGCTGGAGGGAGCTGGAAATCTGCACACAAAGAACATGATAGTTAGATAGTTAGTGATAGAACCACTCTACGGCCATGGCATATTAATAAGCAGACTCCACATTTCAGTCACAGCTTGCTTGTAATTGTGGAGCATATAACAGGGGTGTAATACATGAACTATGTTCATTTGACTTCCCCTCTCAATCATTTCTATATGTTTATTCCAAGGGATAATACATGAGATACAAGTAGAAGATGTAGTGTGGTGTGTACAGGGATATAGCACTGAGTCACAGTTTTCTCCTCCTCTCTGCTTCTCTGCTCTGCTTTTTCGTGTGTCTATTTCAAGATATTTCCTGGTAGAAGACAAGCTATGAAGGGGAGGACCTGAGCTGTTATAAAACGTTTGGGATGCTCCATGTAGATTCATGTTGATGTAAGAAGTGTTTCTTTACTTGGCCTTGCAGGAACAAACTAATAATGAAAAAAAGCAACAACACCATCAGATTTGACTTGTATCGCATGACCTATTTTATTTAATTTAATTTTTATTTATAAATGGGTTATTTAAAGGTTAAAATTGACAAGTAAGATGTTTTTCATTTGTTGAGGCTTGGTGGTTTATAGGAGTGTGCTATGAACAGATACCTTAAATGTTAATTAAACAGTGTTCAATTGCTTTTTGGTTCCCCCAGCTTTTCCCTTCCCACGCTGAGTAGAGCAGTGGTGCGTGTGAGGAGACTGGCAGCTCATCTCAGCAGAGCGACCATGTCCACAGATCAGCCAGGCTCCAGTCCGTCCATAGCAGCGAACGGCGACGCTCCCACCGCGGCCATTCTTATCATTGGAGATGAGATCCTCAAGGTGATTCAGTGTTGAATAACACCCATTGCTTTTGTATATTTTAATCTCTGTGTGATTGACAGTCCCCGCCACTGAAAATCCTTGAGAGTTTGCAGAATTGGGAAACTCAAAATAGAGAAATGCTGTTTTTGTTCTGAAGATTCTATGGGCTTGAATATATTTATGTCTGTTAATGTATGCGTTCTCATCAGGGAGCCTTGACGTCTTTAGAGCGATATCCAAGCTTGGCTCAGCGTCTCGTAACCCCAGGAAAACCTTGCGATGGCTATTTGATGTGGCAGCAGCACTCACTTTTGAAAGGACAAGTTTGCTATTATAACTAGACTTGACGCGACCATGATTTAAACATGAAGCCTTTGGTTTTGTCCGGTGTCGTGTTTCACCCTCAAAACATGTCCACGGCCTTTGAATTGAATCAAGCGAGACCCTGAAGTTCCTTTTTGCGGCTCCTCGAGTTTGAAGTTGAACTGAAGGTGGAAACGCCGGAATTGAAAGTAACCGTGCGTCTCTTCCAGGGTCACACAGTGGACACCAACAGCGCCTTTCTGACACGGGCGCTCAGGAGACTGGGAGTGTCGGTTCAGCGCATAACCGTCGTACCAGATGTTCAGGAGATCATTGCCAAGGAGGTGGCCCTCCTCTCCCCTCGGTACACACACCTCATCACCTCGGGCGGCATCGGACCCACTCACGACGACGTCACCTTCGAGAGCGTCGCCATGGCTTTCCAGGAAGAGGTTCACCCCCACCCCGAGCTCTCCCGGCTGGTCGGGGAGTTCTTTGGCGCAGTGGACAAAAGCAGCGCCGCCATGAAGCTGGCCACGGTGCCTCGTTCAGCCAAGCTCAACTACGGAGTCAACCCTCAGACGGGGCAGACGCTCCCCTACCCTCTGGTGAGTGACGTCACGCAGCGCTGGCTGAGTCTTGCATGCTATTGTAGACGGCTAAGCGACAGAGTGTCCACTCTCAAAGTTTACTTCCCAAATATTCTAAGTGGTGTGCCGTCATTAGCTTGTCTGGGTAAACAAACACCCGTCACAGTCTGAAGGATTTGTACAGGAAGTCTTTTCTTCTGGAGTATCTTACTTAAACTAATTTTCTCTCTTTCACAAAGATACTTTGGTTTCACGTCTCAAAACTGCATCACAGATACAAATGATCATCATTGGGGACATTTTGTATAAATGCAAAACTGTCAAATATGTGTCATGATGTATGGAAAGCGGACAAACAGACAAAAGACAAAAATGTGGAGTGAGTGGAGATCTGCTTCTATTGACGACGGACAATGGGGAGGCGAAATGAAAATGATCACCGTAAACGTGGGGGTTGGATTATTCTTGAATACAAATGGCAGTATCAACAATCAAGCAACGCAGGATTGAAAAACAAGTCGTAACAATGGGGAAAATAATTACACCGAGCACTTGCAGACACCAGACGTGAAAACCATTCACACTTTTATCTTTACTGTTTTCTGAAATCACTGCGTGGTGACATTTTTATTACAAACTCCTGTGTTATTGGGGTAATGTTTCTGGTGCTTTCTGAATGTTCTTCAGGCTGAGATGTACGGCTTCTAGCCATTCCAATGAGTCATTAAAAGAACAATGAAGAGCAGTTGCTACTCTTTTTGTTTAGACTAGAAGATGTATATGAATTTAATGTCTTTCAGGTAAATGAAATCCGTCCTACATCTTACAAATGATACTCTTTTTAAACAGTTCATTAACAATATGGTGAAAATTACATGTCCATAAGCTAATAGAACAAGTGCAGTCACAGAATTAAAAAATACTTTCAAATGTCCATGTTATTCAGGAATATCACACATAAACTGAAATATTCCAACCTTTTTTTTCTTTTATTCTTAACAGCTGAAAATATATTACAATTCAAAATACAGTATCTCAAAAATATTATTATGACTATTTAGTGTCTGGTTTGGGATTAGGGGCCTTTTGGGGTTTAGTTTGAATGTCCACTACTTGTTAATGATGCTTGTTAAATAGTTAAAGCATTACAGAAGATGAATGCATGGATGTTATCAGTTCAATTCAATTCAACTTTATTTATATAGCACCACATTACAAGCCAGTCATGTCTTAACAGAGAGAACCCCAACAAAACAAAAGTGCAGAAATACACAACAGATCAACTAACATTTCAATGATATTGTAATTGTTTTGGTTATAAGCGTCTTATAAGCACGTATCCTCGCTATTGTCGTCGATTTTGCACAGATACATTCTCACTGTGTGACGTGTCCCACTTTCTGACAGGTGAGTGTGCACAACGTGTATATCTTCCCCGGGATTCCCTCACTGTTGGAGCGGGCTTTCAACGGGCTGGAGCACCTGTTTGCTGGTTCCGGGACGACTTTTCACACCCGGGAGGTACGCGCCGCCGACCCTGGCCCGTCATCGCCAAACACCCCGGCTATGATGAGGACAGAGAAGCTAACCAAAGGTCGTTCCGTTAGGTGTTTGTGGATGCAGACGAAACGGAGATCGCCCCGGTCCTGACCAAGCTTCAGGCCGGTTGGAGTCGAAAGGTGGCTCTCGGCTCTTACCCCGACTGGCTAAGCAACTACCACCGAGTCCGGCTGGTCCTGGACTCGGACAGCCAGGAGAAGGTGGATGCCGCCCGAGCGCAGCTGGTCGAGGAGCTGCCCAAGGGGAGCGTGGTGCCCTTAGTCACAGACCCGGTGTCCGTCGCTTTCGCCGAAGTGTACACGCTGGCCAACAATGGTGAGGAGGAGAGAGTGTGCAGAGGCAGGGAAGACGAGTTTAACTGTGTCAACCTGAAGTCAATGACACGGGGAAGACTCGCGCTTTATACCGGCGTTGGGAACAATTATGGAGCAAAATATGAAAGTAATTATGGCCGTAAAAGTATAGTGGATGATAAAAGCAAAGTCTAAAATGGCTGTGAGATGGACTGGAGAATATATTTTGGCATCGACAAGTAATAAACGAGAAACATATTTGAAATTGCTGATCATCATCTTTATCGTGGCCAACAAAATATTATGACATTCCCTTAGAAAAAAGAAAAAAAACCCATCTTTTTTCAATGTGGATATATTCTGACAGGCACGTCACTGGGTGAGAAAGTCCTGTCTGCACTGAAAACCATCGAGGCTGCGCTGGATCAGTATTCAACAGACGAAATCTGCGTCGGCTTCAACGGAGGAAAAGACTGCACGGCGCTGCTTCATCTCTGCTACGCCGCACTGAAACGGTAGCAGGAGGGGGGGGTGGGGGGCGAAGATGGAGAATCATTTAATCGGGGGAGAAAACAAATGACCTCGGAGACGTGGGGGGTGGGGGGTGGGGGGTAGTCGGGGAAAGAGAGGTCCAAATTAAAAACATAATGATACCATTCGTGCACAGCGGGGTGTGACATACCTCAGCAAGATGTAAGTGGGAAGAGCATTAGAGGACGGCAACTAGACAGAGAGAAATTTCAGACAAGACATAGAGAGTTTTGGGGGCGTCCGGCACCTCGAGCGAGCAGATTGGGGGGGAGATTATACGGAGCGCCAACGTTTGTCTAATCCTTTTCTGTGCCCCTGTTATTGATCTATTTTCAATGTCCCATTTCTGTCTCCTTACCGCATTCAGTCGGTATCCAGATGGGAAAGACAAGGTGAAAGCTCTGTATATCCGTATCAGCTCTCCGTTCCCAGAAATGGAGAGGTTCCTTCAGGACACGATAAAAAGGTGAGCCAGAGAGGGAGAGTTCTAATGAGATTCTTCTTCTTCTTCTTCTTCTTCCTTCTTCTCACTCGTCTAATTGGCTGCGTTTTACGACTTGCGCTTTCCGAAGGTACGACCTGGAGCTTATTTCTGTGGAGGGCAGCATCCGTCAGGCTCTGAGTGAGGTGCAGGAGAGGAGGCCGGAGCTGAAAGCCGTCCTGATGGGGACCAGGAGGAGCGATCCTTACTCCCTCACCCTCACCCCAATGTGTCCCACTGACCGCGGCTGGCCAGACTACATGAGAATCAACCCGCTGCTGGTGAGAGACTCGCACAGACATAACACAAACAGTGTTTTAGTGTGTCGTAGTGTTTGTATTTAGCTCCAACCTCACTGGAAAAACTTGAGATTTAACACATGCTTGTCTCACACCCATGTACATTATTCTTGCTTTCGTCTGCAGCCGTCTGATTTCCACAATGTGGAAAATGTGGACAGAATCGCAAAAATGAGGCATGAAAACAGCATTTACTTCTGAAATTTTTAACCTATTAATTTATTTTTTTCTACACATTTGCCGATTGTCCAGCGAGTGTAAAACCTCCTCACATCAGACAAAGCCAGAGGATTTAGTTTTTGTTTTTTTTGTTTTTTTTACCAGGAAGGACTCTGCTCCAGCTGAATGAGTGAACACTTGTTTCCTAGTAACCAAATCTCAAATATTCACATTTGGTATGCAAGTTATCTGACAAGATTAAAAAGACGAAAAACAAAACATGTCCAAACCAAAAGCCTCTACTATGTCGAAACAGTGAGTGAAGAAACACACGTATTAATCTGTTGGTCTTTTTAAAGCAAAAAAAACACAAATCCTTAGGTGTGTCTTGCATTTGTTACAGTCTGTAGTTGACTTTTTAACGTCAAAATCAGTCGTCGACAACAAAATTAGTATTGGTATTTGGAGAAAATGAAAGTGGGATTTGACAAAAAAGGTTAATGACTTTAAGTTGTAATAGTAAACATTTTTTAAAGTGTACAAAACAAGCACTTCTATCGATGTCGCAAATGGACCCATACATTCTTTACTTATTGTTTTTATTCAAAGTGCACATGTTTACTGTTAAAAGGAAGAACAATAAGTCCCTTCCTTTAGATATATGTTGTATCATTTTCTGCTGCAGTCTTCACTGCATGGGACATACAAGATCCTATTAATGCATTTGATGTTATTTGTTAATAAAAAAAAAAAAAGTAAACTTATTCAAACTTGCATCAGTTGAAATGCTCAATAATCTGCATGTTTTAAATGTATGTTTCTGCTCTGAACTGAAGTCTACATCAAGCAGGCTGTGATTTATAATTTTTTAACATTGACTTTTTGAGCTTTTAAATATAAATCCTCACAGTGCTTATTTGAATTTAAAGAACATGATTAGTGTGGTTCAGGACTATAACTTGCAAATGCATCATTGTGTATAGGCACAACCCAAACCTACATTTCATCACGTGGCACGGCTCCTTTGCGTAGAGTTTGATCAGTCGACTGCTTTGCTGATCTTAAACGGGCCTTTTTGCAGCTTTTATTAAATTACATAAACATACACTCGTCTCTCTTCTCTACCTGCTGTATCCAACTGTGTGTAAATCAGTTGAGATGAGTACAGTTGATGGTAAACTCACGACAGGTTTTCAGTTCTTCAGGTCTCACGTTTACACTTATGGGTAATTTGAAATGACCAACTAACCTTCAAAGCACAAAACCGACACGTACATGAGGAACGAGCAAAGACTCCCGTGAGGCTTGTGTGTGAACCACGACACCACCATCCCGCAATGCAAACATACACTCAAGTCAACAAACATTCTTTTAAAGTGGCTCTAATCTTCCAGAAAAGACACGACAAACGTGACACTCGGATATTTGGTGGACTAAAGTCACTCAATCGCGGCGCACCGTCACTTTTCACTGAAGGGAGATTGTTAGTTTCTGACACAGACATTCAGGGGGGGGGGGGGGGGAAATCCCCCAAAACATGAATCTTGTAGGTAAATTTAGTCAATGTAGACCGACCTGTTTGCTTTCACTGCCAATGATGGTGACTTTACCCATAAAGAAGGTGTCCTTGACTGTCACTCTATCAATGTTTCACGGAGTGAAATGATGTGACGGCAACCTCAGTGACAGCAGTAGAAAAATAAAACACTATACTGTGTATACTAGTACACTTTATATGTATAGTATATTATACTGTGTATACTTTATATGTGAAGGGAATTCATCAAACAAAAATAAAGATCAACTAAAAACAGCACTGAAATGAATTATAGTTCTGTATGTAAATGCAACTCGAACCATAATTTCTGTACTTGCAACAACATGTGAAATGTTCTCAACTGGTTTTGTCTTGGTTTTGTTAGGATTATATTTGATTAGTGGCTCGGGACAAATTATGTCCAGTGGGGAGCTGTCGACTCCTGCCCTGGTTTAAACTTCACCCTATATCTTGCATCCTTCGGGGAGACTTGATGCCGTTTGCTCATTATAATTTTCTCACATTTTGGTAACTTTGAGCCGCCCTGAGTTTTATCAGGCTCTAAAACATTCAAGAAAACTCTCCTCTCCTTGGAATACTGTGTAAAAACACCGTATTTATAAATGTGCCTGCATCTCGATTTCCCTCCACAGGACTGGACGTATCATGACATCTGGTCGTTTTTGAGGACATTATATGTCCCCTACTGTATTCTCTATGATAAAGGGTAAGAACATCCTCTCTGCACTTTATTAATTTATTTATTTATTTAGTTATCATGTCTCTACCTGGAGATGAAGAATGAAAAAGCAGAACTGTTCATGTTGAGTTTCTCCCGTGGGCCTGCAGGTACACTTCACTTGGTAGCATGGACAATACCTGTCGGAATGCGTCCCTCCAGACGGTGGACAAGAGGGGGGTGAAGCGATACAAGCCAGCTTACCTCCTGGAGAATGAAGAAGAGGAGCGAAACTGTCGAGCTTGATATCACTCGTCTCCTCGTGTCACCGGTTGCTGCCTAAAAGCCTTATTGTTAAAAAAAAGAAAAAAAATGTCCGATTACCATTTGCACACATTTTACTCAGAACCAGGGCATTTTTGGTCTTCTTTTCTACGTTACCCGAAGAATCGTCATTTCTGTCTGCATAGCGAGCCTGCTTTGAAGTTTTGTCTGTCTCTCTGCGCGTGTCACAGTAACGGCTCTGTGTGCTGTTGAATAAAACAACATTGCGCTATTTCTTTGTTGTCATGTTACTGTATGCGTGGTATTCTCATCAGTAGGGCATTCACTGTCGCCCCACTCTTATCTTTTCATGTTTTATTTCTAACAACCTACCCAGGAAGGAAGCCTTTTATCAAAACAAAGCACTTTTGGAATTGTAGCGGTGAGGACGACAAGCTTTTCGAGCCCATTGTGCACCAGCATGGTCGTCCTGTCATCCCCCCCCCCCCCCCCCCCCCCCAAGTAACTATTACAGAAGTGGATTTTTCAAGTTTCCTGAGAACCTTATTAGTCAATACATTTGAAAACAACGTCTGTTCTTCCATCTCAGTATGACCTTAAATCTGGCTCCTTAACTTGCTTTAACAAGTACAGGTGATGATTCACAGCAACACGTTGATCCCAGAACCAGGAGCAGCCGGAGGAAATGTACCATGCTCTCACCTCTGACCAGCAAAATTTCCACTTGTGACTCAAAACTACGACACAAGTTGAATCATGATCTGTGTCATCCACCGAAAATGTATTACTGCAATTATATGTATGTATGTGTTGTGTGTGTGGGCACTTGTGTATACATGTATGACACTCCCTATGCTCACGCTTTGAAACATAAAAGAAATAAAGAAAGCATTTTTTTTTTAATTGATGCCCTTGGGAAGGTTCACTGTTTAACCCATCCTACTCTTAATTAACTAGGAGCAGTGTGGCTGCTATGGCGAGGCCCCCCCGGGGAGCAGGGGCAAAGGTCGTGCTCATGGAGACGGTACTCCCAAGTCCGCTTCAAAAAATATTAAGATTTCGCTTATATAGAGCTTTTCCACTGGATTACTTTTTTTTTTTTATTTTTTTTTTTTTAAGTGTTTACTTCTCAGCATTTTTTAATTTGAGCGTCTTTTTTTTTTAACCAAAGTGTGTTTTTTCCACAAGGAAATACCAATCAAAATAAAGCGATATTGTGTAGAAACGTGCGTCTGACCCCTCCGCTCACCGGAGCGTCTCCTCGTCGTCGCGCGCCTCCACCGACACGCTGCAGTTCTCCTCGCGGGCCTCACGGGCGCGTTGTTCTCACGTTTTCCATTTAGCGCCAGTAAATTACAATAAATTACCTTCTCCCGTTTCCAGACATGATTGAATCCAGGGCCATCGATCCGCCGCCCCACGCCCCTCCTCTCCCCCACCACCCCCCCCCCCCCCCCCCCGGCCTGGAGATTAGTCCGGGCCGCGCGGCGCGGATCGATCCCGGCCGATCTAATAAAGCGGGTCGCTTACGAGGCCACCGCGGGGCTGCACACACTGTTACACCAGCAATTACCACCACGAGCCCCCCCCCCACACCCCATCACACCATCTACCCTTATCTGTCCGGGCTTCACGGCCTGCCTGATTTATTAATAATACCAGTAATAAAAGAGGCAATGAACAGAGGCTTCATAATCACTGCAGAAATGTGATGGTGTGTGTGTTTTTTTGTGGGGGTTTTTTGGTGCTGCGATAAACACACCGGGACATTGTCTGGAATTACATTTGTGTGGAGGAAAATGATGTTACAGGCTCACAGTGTCCCACTGGTGGGCCTATGACTCCAACTTTCTTCTTCTCGCAGGTTATATATAGTCCAGTGAGAGTTATGACTTTTAATTAAGGCCAGTTTGTGTTTATTGTTGCAAACATTTCCCCTAAATGCCTGTTATACTTGCAGTGACCTCCATCAGAGGATCCTCCTGTCTGATCTATAAGCCCATTGTGGAATTAGCAAGTGTTTATGTACAATTTTAGTATGTTTCTGCTGTACCAGTCTTATGTTTATCCTTTCTTCTGTGTAAAAATATTACTTTTTAATTCACTGCATTCACTTATTTGTGTAAATTTGACAAGTTTTCCTTAAAAAAATATAAAATCTGATTCTGAATCCTGGACTTGTTATTTCTAAAGTCTTTACATAATTTTGCAACTATCATAACTTGCATTTGTTCTAATAAACTTATGTTCTTAATTAGTCATAATTACCCTTACAATAAATGAAGGGTGTTTAAATGATTTAATTAATAGTCCCACTCTTTCTGATTTACTCTTACGTCCATACAGCGCTTAGTAAAATAAATCATTAAACCCAAATTCCTAAACTTGTTTGACTTATTGAGAAATGATGAATAAAAGTTATATCTACTGAAGATATCATGGCAACTTTGTAAATGTCAAAATATTTTTATTTTAATTTAATGCTTCATGAAAATACTTCACCTACCTTTTAAACTGAAAAACTAAAACAAAACAAACAAACATAAACAGCAATTCTGAAATAAGGTGTGTAGGTAGAGGAAAGGACACAAATGACATATGATGTTTCTATTAAATCATATCTGTTGAGCATATCTCAAGACCCAAATCACACAATTTCCACAATTTCCACAATGCATCTGGAAGAAGAAGTGGGATTATGAGCAGATGCTGGTAAAAAGTTCCACCAATCTTTCACATCATTACTCTACCGATTCCATTTTACGTGTATAAACATAAAATACTCCTATAAAAGTACCAGTTAGTACAAGATGTGCATGTTTAACCAGTACGAGCGAGTTTTATGTGACAGTTGTTACCATATTATTAATTGTTTATAAGAAATGTGGAAGTTACCCAATATGATTCGACGTCAGATAAAGAGTTAACATTATACAACTGGACTTTTTTTTAACAACATTGTTTCATACAGATGTGAATAAATAAACTTGTGGTATTTTGAAGCGATCCAAACCCCTTTTATGTCGCCACGAAGTTAAATTGTTCATCTGTGGAAATCGTTATTTAAAACCTAAAACATTTAAAGTTCAGGATGTCCTTTGAAATGGGAGTGTTTTTTCCTTAATCGCACTGATATTTTGACTTGCAGAAGCTCTTCTTCCTCCTCCACCACGGGGACAGGGATCCAAATTATATTTGACATTTGCTTGATATATTTCTGAAGTGTATCACAGCCGTTCTTCTTTTTTTTTTATTCCATTGTTTTTCAGCTTCGTCTTCATCCTCTTTCAGCTGTCGCTCCATCATTCTCACTCGCCTGTTTCATCTCTCACGTTGGCTTCCACTTCACCACTGGACCCGCCCTCTGTCGTCTCCAGTCAAACCTCTGCCTCACTGCCGTTCCTGTGTATTCTCACTCTGGATCTCTTTGGTCACTATCCTCCTAGGAATTTCAAAATGATTGTCTGGCCCCCGGAAGAGTGGATAAAAAAAAACCCCCAAAATAAACACAGTAAGAGGACATGGGAAGTGACTGCAGAGGTTTTTTTCGTCTTTTGTTCTGCACACAGCTGTATTCAAAAGTTTGTTTAAAATCCACAAAACTGCAAAGAAAACATTGTCAAAATACGGATGCAGCAACTTTTGTGTCGTCTGAGACGACGTGGAACAAGTAGGAATAGAAAGTCTCTTTGTTTTGACCCCCTCCTGTGCATATTTAAAGTCGGATGGTTCTCTAGAGGCAGACTGGGTCGTCTGGTGGGTGTGTGATCAGAGCAGCCACTTAAGGTGAAGTGAGGATAAAGAAGCTAATCTTGTCGCTCTCTCTCTCTCTCTCTCTCTCGATACACTCCAATGTTTCTCTCCGTCCCTCCCACGCGAGACTGACTTACAACACAGTCCACAAGAGCTGACGGTGTTTGTGATATGGACTCGGCGTGACTTAAAAATCACACCCGGCGTGACTTTCCTACACAAAGTATGCGACGGACTTTGATATCGCCGGTGAGCCGATCCATCAGATGCTCGGATGCAAGCCTGTCTCGGTGCTTTGTGACGCCTCTCTCTGAAGGAATATGTCCCTAATCCAATTCCTCAGCACTTCCCGCAGTGTAAAACGAGACTTGAAGCACCATGAGACAGCAATTCAGGCAAAGTCCTCAGAGGGATGCTTTAGGCGGAGGATGAATAGACACTCCGCTGTCAGAGAGCATCAGGAGAGAAGAGAGAGACCTTTGAGTCTATGCAAAGTGTCAGCCCATCTGCATGTAAAGCCAACTGACCAGAACACAGGAAATAGGATGTTCGGTATCAAAGTGTCAGACGTTAAAAGTGGATGAAAGCAGGAGGAAAAAGTAAGGGGATGGAGGGACTGTGGTGGAGGATGAGCAGGGAGGCTGTTTTGCTTGTTTGCCATGTGAAGTGTGACTGACTGAGCTCATTTTTTTTGGTGCGTTCAAATAAAAGCCAGATTCATAATCCTGACTTTTATCACAGCTCTCAGTCGGAGACACGCAGCCGCGACCCCCCCCCCCCCCCCCCCCGTCTGCACACGCGGGACGCATTCAGAAAGGCCTTTCATACGTCGGACGGGCTTTAATGTTAAAGGGCCGGAGTCCGTGAAGCCGCAGCCGGCAGGGTGGAAACTGATGAGGGAAATTCTGTTCGGCTCGACTCCACCGAAGCTCGTTTGCGCTCCAGTTAAACACGGAGCTGTGAAAGAGATGCTTAACTTTGGAAAGTGTTGGCCAGCTGATTCTTGTGTCTGTAGATTCAAAGTGGATCTTTAAACCTTCTGAAAAATCTTTAATGTGGTGTGATGGTTTTTGTTGTTTTTTTTTCCCTCTCCAGGTGTTCTAGTTTGTTCCCACAGTTCAAAAACACGTATATAAGGTAAATTGTGACTCTAATGGTGATTCGATGGATGAATGGACTCATCTTAGACCCATTTAATCACTCCTTCTAATGTTGTAGTGACTTAAGGCTGTTAAATTGACAAAAACAATTACATAAACAAAAAGATAATCCAAACTTATTGGGAAACCCCCCCACTCAGTGCTTCATGTTTTACTTATGCACCAATTATGACACAACAGAAAAAAACCAAGAACCTAGATTTATCTATTATCAACAGGTGGCCTATTTAAAAAAAATATATATATATTCTTACAATATTTAAAATTATGTTTTCAAGCTGCAGCATTCATAAACAAAGTGGAAACATCATAATGTGCTCAAGAGACTAAAAAAAAAGAAAGCAAGAGTGACACATTCACTAAAACATACATTTTATTTTGAAACTTATTGTAAGATCTGACAGTATCCTTTTTGTCTATTGATCATCAGATTATATGATTAATAGAAATTCTCTCTGACTGTACAGCTCATTAAAAATAACTGAGATCAACAATTGCTCTTTCATATTTATCATAATTATGTTTGTCGGGGTATCAGAGGCCTTTCTGCTTGGTATTTGCATTTTCTTCATGCAGAGGCTTTTGCCTGGATGGAAGGATGGAAGGATGGATGGAAGGATGGATGGATGGAAAACATTTTCATCTTCCTACAGTGCCAGATGCAGAGAGATGTGAGCCACTGGCTTCCATTAATTTGAACAAATAAATGATAATTTTCCATCCAGCATGTCACTCCAAAAAGCACATTTGGGAAATAATGGATTTTACGCCGTCTTGTCTTCTGTTCTCGAAAAGCACGAAGCCATGAACAAATAGGTGTACACCGAGGTAGTACTATTATAAAATAATACTTTTATTTCTCACTGTAACAAAACAAAACAAAACATTTATTTATTAATTTGTTTTGTTGTTGTTGTTTTTTTAATCAGATCGATCAAATAAAAAACAAATAAACAAAGCACTTTTACAAAGAACCCATTAATAGATCCATAATGGGAGATTAGGTTCAGAACTGGAACCTGTTTTATCTTCATGCTGTGCATGTTGCAGTTATACCTGCTAATATGTGCGACATGATCATGTAATATTTTTTTAAAGGCACTGGCTAAGATATTGAAGAAAAAAAAGAAGTCACTTTCAAGATTGACTCAAATCTTGGTTTGAATGCGTTACATTTGACCTACATGACATTTCAAAGTGGCAGCAATAAGTTTGTACGGTATTATCTGTTGGAAAGTTTAAAACCAGACTTTTTTTTTTTTTAAACTTCATCATTCAATATTTAAAAAAAAAAAGGTGCTTTTAAAAGGTTATAAAATTCTTTCCCACTCACTGGGTACACTGTAAGTCCCACTGTATTCTGTGATTTTGTGTTATTCATTTAAAAAGAAGGACCTTGAATGTGACTTTCTGCCCACATCAGTGGACATACATATTATGTGCACAGTGCTTATGACTTGTTTTTCTCTCTCCATATTTTCAAGTTAAAAGTAAAAAGAAAAAAAACAACAAAAAACCCAGAAGTCTCACAGAAGCTGAATAAAACGTTTTAAATCATGTTTCCTGTGAAGGTCAGTAGCCTGGCGTTGTCCAGGCCGTATGAAGATAAAGTGTCAAGTCCATTAAGTGTCATGATCAAGGGAAGATGAGTCTTCTTTCTCTTTTCACTGAAACATGTTACATTAATTGATTATTCCACAGAAGAAATGGTGATTATGTCTCTCCTGGTCGTGTTCCATCTCTCTCTGGAGGCGCCGTTTCACAGATGATGAAGGTGAAGGACTCCTTGGTCAAATTTGTCATTGTAATTACCGTCGAACCTGTTTTTCCTGCTCTTGACTCTGCGCCCATAAGACTTGATCTTTACACCAACACTGCTCACATGCTGTTTGTCCTCTTTTGTGACAATCTGGTTCAACCACATTTGTCCCCGTTTGTGTGACAGACTGAAAGTAGCTCCTTTGTGAGCATATGGCAGAGATAATTACACTGTTGCCGGCTACCTGACACGCGTAAAGGATGGAAAGAGTACGTCACGAGCAGACCTGGTTATTTTAGACTTGATTTAGAACAAACAACCGGCTTCCAGCTCCCTGAGAATAAAAGGCCCTCGGTGCTATTCATAAGCCTGAGATTAAATAGCACACATATTCGTCACTGCTACAAAATTATTCAGTGAAATTTCCCGGAGCTTTAAGTGTAAGACACAAAGAACACGACATGAAACTCTGCAGATTGCAAGTGTGATGTTATACAGTACAATATTTAGTGTGACACTCTTCAAAGCTGGTTGTGTTGTGCCAGAGCGTCCGCAGTAATGAGTCGGTAAATGCAAATGTGTTATTTAAATGGACCCATTTATACCAATATCGTGACTTGTTGGTACTTTTTTCTTTGAAACTATGAATCTGTAATGGTAAAAAAAAAAAACATCACAGTAAAGGTGAGAAGACAGTAAGTTGTTGTCAACGTAGTGTCAGTATATCAGGCGAAGTAGCAGCTGTCACTTTTACACAATTCAGCAATTAATATTCTCAGGGGTTGAAAGGTTTTGGATGGAGCATACGTACAGACTAAAGCTGCAAACATGCCATCATGAACACAAAATGTTCTTTGCTTGACTGCCACTGGTTTTCCTCTTTGTGTAAAACTGCAGGCAACTCGAACCCCTGCAGTGTTTTATATGTCACACTTATGCAAGTACTCCCCCCCCCCCCCAAGCAGACCAGAATGATTTTGATTTCATTCGTCATTTAGAGCAGAAACATAACGATTTTCAATTGGTTTATATTTTGAAATAGATTTCGACTTTCATGTCCATCATGTTGAAGATCGACTGATCCATTCTGAATAAAAAAAGACGTGGGTGGACACATAAGAGAGCTTCCCCCCCCCCCCCCTCTAATCTCATGTATTTTTTAACCTAATCAAGTTGAGTATGTTATGTTCAATAGTACAAAAACAAAAAACCAACATGTTTTTGCGCTTAGAGACAAGCTGCTGGGGCAACAGGGTGAAGTAGAGGTCAGTGCTCTTATCTCCGAGCAGGATTATTCCCTGTCTGAGTCTTCTGCCCTGCGATGACGGAGCTGTGCGGGATGTTACCCTGCACCTCGTGGTCACCAGTGACCAGCTTCAGTCCCCCTGCATCTCCAGGATGGGTAAAAACAGCACAGAAGATGAATCGACTCAAGTAACTAATAAGCCTGACCTTCACCCACACAACCCACGCCGATTAATATCAGTCCACAGATTAGTAAATGGGGGTGGGGGGTGGGGGGTGGACAGAGAGAATGAGATAGAAAAAAGTGTATATCTAACACTCTGTTGAATTTTTTTCATGGTAGATGGTGAAGACCCTGGTGGAGTTTCCATATTAGCTTTAATTTCCCTTCATATAAGTGCAATAATTGATTGTTAAGCATCTCATTGTTTGGTCCACTTTCAATATCTTTACACAGCATTGCATTTACAGGAAACATTTGCTCACATTTAGTAGAATCAGTCTTTTACTCTCTGCAGTTTTTTTCTCTCTCCACAAAGCAGAATATTCATCCCTTCAATCTAACAGCTGTATTTTTTTTTCTCCTAAAATGTAGCTCATTTTTTCCTTCCTTACATCTTTGGAGAGAAAAAAAACCCCAAAAGTAAACTTAATCTGTTCCCAGTTTCTGAAACACCTAGTTTACCCAGATGGTTTTTTGTTTGTTTCAGGCTTTAACTTTTTTTACGACGAGGTCAGGAGTAATGTTTCCTTTTTGAGGATGTCTCTGCGCCTGTTGCTCGTTTGCGTCGCACGACGCTGCGCCGCTTCTCTGTCAAACTTTCCTTGCAGATCCTTTGCAGTCAGTTTGGGGACTTTGCTTTGCCTTGATGCCCCAACAGATGTGCAGTTTAGTTGGAGGGATCTTGTTTTCTGTAAATGCCATTTCTTGATAGCAATGCAATGTCTTCATACTCTTTATAGCCCCGTTTGAGTCAGGTGACATTTCCTGATGGCAGAACTGAGTCAATCGATCTCTTACTACTAGTAAACAAAAGTCCAGAGGCTCTAACATTAGAGGGACTTTGACATTTGGAGTCAAACCTTTTCTGAGCGCAAGACTTTTGTGTCCAACCATATGTGATGAAATATCTGCCGCTGCCATTGATCAGCTCTGAGGGCCACCGAAAACACTCCTAAATGCATTTCTTTGAAAACAAGTGGAGCAAAACCTCTCGGAATGAAAAGAGAGGATACCCTTGAATCAGAGTTTGAAGAATTTAAGTAGTTCTGCTTGTTATAAGCCACTTCACAGATTTAGCCTCTTAAGTCTTTTACTCTCCACTGCATAAAGGGTCAGATATTCACTCCGGGAAATAGACACCGCATCCGATTAGAAAGTGTCGAAAAAGTACACGCAATATTTGCAAGAGATGTCGGGAGAACTTGTTTGATCGGTAGAGACTATATCCTTGACCTCGATACCATTTAGAGCTTTTCTGCAGCACGCTCGGTGGACGCGTTGCGTCTCGGGGTAAATGATCTCCATGCCGCTTTCCAGACGTTCACACCCAACAAGCAGAAATCTCCACGGTGCGGAGCTTCTGCCTCCTCCTGCCAGAGACGCTCCTCCTGTAAGACGAACGCCCCGCTTCACCTCCGGAGCGACGAGATTGAGCGGTCAGAAGATTTCAAACTGTGACTCGGCCTCATCCTCTCGTGCAGAATTCGGCTCTGAAGCTGGCAGATGTGGGACGAGATGAAAAGTGGAGACAGCCGGAGACTGGCGAGCCGGAGAGATCCACGGGAGCTTAAGTTTCGGCATCCATGAAATCTCTAACTGGCTGCAGCCGCCAGTAAACGTTAATGAACACATCTTGGTGAAACTTTTCACAACACACCACTTTGATAACGCCGTCAAGTGACCATATTTCGTAACTCGTGTGGCTCAGTTTGAAAAAGTTTGATTCAAGAAGATATCAGAATGAAACAGTTTGTGCTAATTATTGAAATAGGTGGTATTGTTGTAGTATATCTTATAGTAGTGTCCAGTGTATTTACTTCAGCAAAGCTTCTCCTATTCACTGTTAATGCACTTTATTGATTTAAAAAAAAAAAACCAAAAAACAAACAGCAATAGAGCACAACAACCCTGGGACCCATCAGGTGTTTTCTTCATAGTATAATGGAATATTATCATTTCTTTCAAACTTGGCCCAAAACCTTTGCTCAGGAATGTGTATCTACACATTTATGTGATTTATGTTTCCTGCTGCGAGTGGCCTGTTCATCCATAAAGTGGCATCCATACCAGTTGTGACGTGTTCACAGATACGCGTCTTGGAAACTTTGACCAGAGGAATTTGACAACAGAGTGTGAGGGTTAAACTGCCCAGTGAAAATCAGACATTCAATGTGGTACGGGGGGGGAAAAATTAAATAGTCACATTACTTTATTTTGATAGTTTTTAACATATACATGATTTATAGTTGATGTATATAATCTTTATTCTTATTCTTTTTTTGATTATATTTAAGTTATGTTTGAGTTTCATTGTGCCGTTATACAAAAGTGTGAATCTACAATGATAGTAAAAGATTTATCTTATCTTATCTTAATAAACCCACACACACACCCCCACGTGACTTCTAACTAACTGGAAATTATTGCAGGTGTTACAATGTGGAAGGTCCACATCCTTTCTCTACACTTCGGCCCTTCGTTTGGCTGGACGCCGCCCTGCTTCTGAGGACAGCCAGCTTAATGTTGCATCGCTACATTACATCTTTGTAGTCTTTACTTTAATACAATACATTTGTAAATTCAATTATTCCAAAGTGTTATTGTCAAGAACTTCAAGTATCCAAGAGGGAAATCCTGATGCCTTTTGCTCTTACCTCAGTTCACCTTTGTTCTGAATGCGAGATGTGAAATATAAACTGGTGAGGATTCGCTATTGATGATGTGGGTGTTGATTACATGGTGAGAATCTCTTACCTGTGAGAAATATCCTCCCAAACTCAGGAAAAGGTGCCTCAGGATCATTTATATCAGCCACGACTAATAGTGAAAGACCTGTTTTAATTTGTTTCTTTCCCAAAAGAAAAACCTAACAAAAAATAAAAATAAATTCATCAAAATGTATTGGAACATAAATATAGAATAAACTTGATTCACCAGAAAATGAATACCAGCAAAAAAAAAAAAAAAAAAGTCTGTTTTTATCACGAGTCAGCGGTTTTTATTTCTGAACATGTAATCAGCTGGAACAAAAATCTGTGTCTTACATATTTAGTCAAGATGTGATCAAATGTAGACCAACTTGTGACAACAGAATGTGCAGTGTTGAAATTGGATACACTGTAATTACACAGTGATTTGTGGGGAGAGAGAGAGAGAGAGAGAGCGTGAGAGCGAGAGAGAGAGGGAGAGCTATACATGTGATGTTATGTCAGTTGAAAAGCAAGACTGTCAGAATAAAAACTGTTTATGATCGTAGGCATCCCAAGTAAAACGTCTGACATGGGATTGTCATTATTGTCTAAATTTACACGAGACGGCCACTTGTGTCTATAATTATGAAGTTTGTGATGGATTCAGTTGCAGTATTGCTACATTACCATGCAACAGACTCTACAGAAATGCTGAGAGTACCAGAAATGTCATTTTTCATTAGATTGTTCAAGTGTTTCTGGTCAAAGACCTAAAAAGAAAAAGAGAAGTTGCTATAAAAGCTTTTAGTGTGTGTTCTATCCGGTAACAGTCATGCTCAAGATGTAAGGGGACGGTCCCGCTGCCCCTAAAGTCCTTTACCCCACGTTTTACACCAGAGAGTTTTCCCCATCTTTCTGTCGATTCCAGTACTTCATCACCCACAACGGAAAACGAATGAATACATTGGCTTTGGAAATTTATATGTGAAGGTCAAAATCAAAACCACTTCACAACAACATGCTTCACCAGTGACAAACATGTCATCAGACGAGATCATAAACCATGAAATAGAAGCATTAGCCCCATTATCCAGGAAATTGCCTTCCTGGCTTCACAACACATTCAGCATTAGAGCCTATATAAATGGAAATGCATTTACAGCTTATTTGGATGTACCCTCCTATATTTAAAAACACAAAACATCTTCTTTTAGTTGCGTCCCCACCCGCGTTGACTGAAAATAACTACTCTACGGTCAATGTATATTTGGCACTGATGCTTCAGAGTCTATTAATACCAGGAGTCTATTGGGTATCTGAGTCTTATCAGGCTTGGGTGAGCCATAGATAAAAACTCGGCTCAATATTCCACTAGGTTACTCACGTTACAACGGCCTCTTACACCACAAGGTCATTTAAAGTCCCTGATGTCTGCTTATCTCCATCCTCCTGTGTATTACACTGAATGTGTGTGTTCCCCAAATAAAGTCTCTCGTGTGTGTGTACGTCCATCATCGCTGACATTTGCGGTTGCGTGAAGCACCAATGCGTCCAAACAATAAATAATTATCGACTCAAACCCTTTGATTGCAATCAGATTTATTCTGCTCGTCTCGCCGTGTAAAAAAAAAAGAACGAAAAAAAAAAGGCTCAGATTGCAGTCGGCTCTTCACAGAAGAAGCTACATTCTTCACTAAAATGTGAAAGCAGAAACGTATACAAACATTAAACACAAAATCCTAGTACACAACTTTGACAAGCCTACATCACTGAACAGAAATGTACACAAAATATAAAGATCTGCAAATGTTGGTTCGCTCACCCATTTTGGAAATCAACGTAAAAAAACAAAAAGGTAAAAAAACAAAAAACAATAACAGGACTGGAGTGATTTATTTACATTTTTTCACCTGAATATAATGAGGCCACATATATTAAGTGCTAATGATGTTGTCTTTTTTTTTTTTTTTCTTTTAAAGCAAACAAACTGTACAATTAACCTAAAAGATATTCTCCTCAACATGGTTGGGGAAATAATTATAAATATATAATTTTCTTCTAATCAAGGAAATGCATACTCTCATATCGAATCATTCCAAATTTGAAAATCTGAATAAATGAATTAGGATTTTTTTTTTCTTTAAACCAATGTCAGGATTTAACTTTTTACAGTTTTTGGCAATAATGTTAAATGATCAAATCATTTAATGTGTAAATGTTGGCAGAATATCTTGACATTATGGCAGTAAAAAAACACAATAAATCATTACTATACAGAAAGTCATTTTTATCCAATGTCCTTAAATAGATCAGTTCTGATGAAAGCGTTGAATTTAATACAGTCAATATATTGGATTTTTTTGCAGCATATATTAACTATATGACAAAACTGAAAGACTAAAGAGAAACAGAAAGCTTGTGTGCAGTCACACACCTGTAGGTCAGCAGATGAGTCAACCAGTGGAGTGAGCTATTTACCCATAATCCTCTCTGGGCCGCATTGGTTGTGATGCAGAGAGGAAGCCACAGTAGCAAATCCTGAAAATGTCCCAGGTCCCATCACCGCCGTCCAGCACCAGAACGTGGCGTCCAGCTTCTGGGTTTATGGCCAACCCAGCTCCAGTCCAGTACAACCAGTTTAGTCCCAGCAGGGGGCGCAGCAGCCCAGTGTGCCTCTTCCAGAATATTCCCCAGTTCCTCTTTAGAAGGCCTTTATTTCCAAAATCTAATTAGTTACTAAAGTAGAACACATTTATCTTACTTGGATGCAAATGAGGCAGTTCAAAATTACTTGGTTACTTGTGGCTGCTCATCTACAGTGTGCCAGGATCTTTTTTTTTTTTGATGGGGGGGGGGGGGGGGGGGGGGGTCACCAGTTAACTGACATAACTGCAACCTGAGCCACTCTGTAGTGCTGTACTTTGTTTATTTGCCCTCCTGACTAAAGGCGGGTTTTCAATACGAATAAAATGCAGCACAGAGTAGAAATCAATAAGAAAATGAAAAAGTGGAGTGAGAAATTAGAAACTATTCTGTTGGAACATGTCCTGACGGACTGGGTGTTTGCTGGCATCAGAGTGGAAGATAAGTCTTCTGACTAAGTCTAGCTGTTTACCACCTAATATTCTCTGCTACTACTTCAACAACGGTTGTGACCCAGCGTCTCAGTCCCTGACTCACTGTGGTCTCGTTTTGGAGAAAACACCAGATTCTTTGTGGAATTTCACAGGTAAACACTCATGAGGCAATACGAGTATTGCAATAGCGTTGCGTGGATTGCATTGTGTCGTTCCCTGGAAGATAACGCGGTGCGCTTGCAAGTCTGAGTAAAACGTCCCGATCCCATCGGGGCGAGGTCAGCGACGGCATGTCAGGTTGGTCAACAGGAGGAGGATGAGCAGGAGTGGAAGTGAAGCCGTCTTCTTTGAGGAGACACTACCTCCACGAACACTTTCTGAAAAAAAGAGATGCAAATTCACATTAAAGTTTTCGGTTTGGAGGAACAGGAGCGCCTCCTTTTAATGGGACCCTTTGTCAAAGTTCGAGCTACGTCCCATAAATTAAAGAAAATCTTAACACTATATCATCATTTTTTATTTTTTTTTTTAAACAAATAGTGGGCCGGAAAATTTATAGCAGCCGTTTGGGGAAGGCTCTGGGCTTTCTGAAATTGGTTGGAAGAAGTTGACTGGCTTAAATAGAGCCACGATCCAAACTCCATCCAAAGCTTTCAGGACAAATTGGAGCGCTGATTGTGTTCTACATTAAATCCCCCGACGTCATGGCCCATGTGTCTGAACTCAAATCAAAACCAAATCTCTTGTGGAAAAACTTCCTAGAAGAGTGGAGGCTGATGAGGCTCTACATGTAAGAAGATAGCCGGATGTCAAACACTTGGCATGGAGATGAAATGTCTTTGAATTTGATTGGAATAAGTATGTGACATATGTGCGAGAATCAAACACTTGCAGGTAGACATGCTATATAGACCTTTGTCCTAAAAATAACTTGAGTTCTGGGTGTTGTGTCTCACCTTGTATTTGTTTTGAACCTTCTGATGCTGTAGATGAGAGAAAAGGAGAGAGAGAAAGAGAGAAGAGTGGGATTTAGATAAAGTTGAGGCAGAGAAACAAGTTGCTGATTAGTCATTTTTGCCTCCTTAACTTCCTCAATAAAGCTACTGTGGAACAAAAGGAGCAAGAAACAGACAAATGACCAGGGGAAGGTATTTACCATTACTCAAACACTAACGCCGTGAAAAATGAGTACTGACTGGGTGTGCAACCCTAAATATGTCCCCTATGCAAATTCTGCGAAAGGTTGGATAAAAAAAGAGCTTTGAGAATCATGGCAACAGGAAAAGATAGTGTTATGTAAATTAGAGAGAGCAAGAATGATCGAGATTATACAGAGGGGGGATACAGGAAATGAAAAAGAAGGGCGGAAAAAAAAAATACAAGAAAATTCAAAATGACAGAGCGAAACCAAGAAGTGGACAGAAGATGAAAGGGAGAACCGGTGGAGACTCGAGTGAGAAAGTACGGTGGAAAGAAAAAAAAAAAAAAAAAGAGAAAAGAAGGTTGGAAAGATTGAATCAAGGTCAGACAGAGAGAAAAGGGAGGGAGAGAAAGCGACAGGATAAGGGGGTGTTTGTGTCTGGGCGTCACTTTCTCAGCGGGAGGGGGACTAAAAGGAAATAATGGAGGGATGGTATGATGGCGGAACAGGGAGGGGTTAGAGGGAGGGGGAGGGAGGGGGGGGATATATATCCCAGGTAGTGAGACTGAAAAAACGACTAAAATCCCTCCAAAGAGTGAGCTGCCACATAATACCAATGAGGGAGGGCAGCGGGGGTCAGGAAACCAGGATGAGACTGCACAACTGCAGGTGTTATTAAATCGATCCACGGCCTTGAACCCACCCCTGACACAGCAAGCATGAAGACTCCGACGACACACTAATGTGGACTTGTACACACACACACACACACACACGAAGACAACGAGTGAACCGAGTGCAGGAAAACTACCACCGATCCACATCCCATAGTGTCGCCGTGTTGGAACTGGCCGCAGAAGACAAAAAGCTCTAAATGACTTCCTGGTTCTGTGGGACGGAGGACGACAGAGGGGTTAACGAAGCATTAAATAACACGGACCTCTCACTGTGCTTGTGTGTGTGCATGTGTCAGTGTGAGACTGTTTTGTAGGACAAATCAAAGCAAACAGACAATCAAAAAAAAAAAAAAACCCTCCACAGTTACTGCTTTTAACGGTGCATGAAATACATTTCCAGAAAAATATTACTTAAAATTCCCTCTCATTTTAAAGCAGTTATGTAATGATATAACAGTGAAATGCAACCGATGACAAAACATTTACTAATACCCGCACTTTCACGGTTATTCTGCATTTTTTTTTATTTATTTGAATATAATAATTTCATCACGGTAAAAATTTATAATTTGTCCAAATAAAATGATTGATCGCTGTGTTTTCGAGATATTTAATCAAACGTGTACAGAAAGGTAACACTCAAAAGGCGCCGCGTCGCTTTTGGAAAATACATTTTACCCCTCTTGTTAAATACCTCGCGTTTACCCGGCTGTGTGTGATCCGTGTGTTTTGACCAGGTTTTAATCACATCATTCACGCAAAAGTTAGAATGTTGCGGACGCCCGTTCGTGTCAACGTCTTAATCGCGGCAATGGCGAGCGTCGCCGCGAAATGTCATCCATGTTGGCGTGACTGTACGAGTCGTAGCTCTGCAGTGCAGTCGTGCTGCAGGTGTAACTGTACATGCACGCACAACCATGGTAATGCAAGTGTGTGTGTGTGTGTGTGTGTGTGTGTGTGTGTGTGTATGTGTGTGTCCTCTGCAGGCAGAGCGCCCCACTGCAGAGACAGACAATGTTCCACCATTCCACCTCTCCTCTCACGCCGCCATTTTATCCATGCGGCAGCTACTGCTAACCAACCCCAACTTGAAATAGGAAACGAGGCAAACCAAAAATCGCAAAAGACAGCGGACAAAATACGCCTGCAAATTGCCAAATAGCAGTGAAGTCGGTTGAAGTGTGGAGTTTGGGATCTGTAAGAACTTGGCAGGTCGGGCGGCGAGCTTGACTTTTGTCCTCGTGTGCATCGAGTTCAAGGGGTACAAAGGTATTTGGGGTGAGAGCGGAGGGGGGTTAAGGAGGGGCAGCGATGTAGGAAATTAAAAAAAAAAAGAAAAAAAAGAAAAATGGCTTGAAAGAACAGCTAAAGAAAGAAAGTGAAGGGAAATGGTGAAGCTCTGGAAACCGAAATGAACGTAATGGACTACTCACAGCGGGAGAGAACGACGGAAAAAAGAGAGAGAGAGAGACAGAGAAGGAAGGAGAATCAATTAGAGAGAGAGCGGAGTTGGTCTGTAATGGCTTCTCACAGTGGGACGGCTGAAAAGAGAAAGGCGGAGAAGCAGAGCGACAAGGAGAACAAGAGAGATAAACACAACAGAGGGAGTTTTAGGGAGCAGTTGCTGTATAAAAAAAAAAAAAAAAGGTGAGTATGGAGTAAAAAGGCGAAGCGAGACAGTGAAAGATGCAATAGAGGGCTGCAGGGCACCAAAGATTTCACATGACACCCGTCTGCTGATGCCCATTCAGAGCCTTGTTTCTGATGCAACACGGGCTTAAGCACCTTTCAGCGAGCCCCTTTCTCTGGTGTGACGCGTGACACTGTTCAAACAAAAAACACACCACTGTGCCAAGACACACACCCAAATACTAAAATCATACATCTATTTCGCTCTTCACAAGCTATAATGGGGTGTTTTAGTTTACCAACGTGGCAAAGTAAAAAGTGAAAACGAAGGTCCCAGCGAACACCAAGAAACACAACAAGCACAGGACGTCATTAGAAGCCTCCCGTGTGACCCCCCCAATCCGCCCACGTTGCTGTGCTCCTCGGCTAAATTAAGGCGATAAACACACACATTCACACACCGGAGAGGAGACAGAGGGGCCCGGGCGAGGCGGTAGCCGACCTTGGAACAATGACGACGTACCTGACGGACCCGCTCGCTGTCGCCGGTCTGTCCTTCAAGGCCAGTGTGAGAGCAGTGCGTGTTCGTGTGTGTGTTGATAATTAATTCAGACACCCGCAACAGGGCATCCCCGCGCGGAACTGCCTTTTAATCTAACGACCTGCTTTGTGGTGGTGGTGGTGGGGGGGAGGGAAAAAAAGAAAAGAAATAAAGAAAGTTGCAACGTGAAGAAGGGAAAGGAGGTGCCAGTTTGGAGTTGAGATAAGACATGGGGATGTAGGCTGAAGAGGGGGGGGGGGGGGGGGGGGGGGCATCACCGACGGCCACACACACAAACGCTGAGAGGGGATACAGGCACAGCGCGCCCTGCTGCCATGCTACCTGTCAGATAAAAGAGGAACCTGAGAGCATGTGAGGTGTTGCCATAGGGAGCAGCACAACAACAGCTGTGGTAAACCGCCACTAATGGACAGCCGAAAGAAAGAGAGAGAGAGAGAGAGAGATAGAGAGAGAGAGAGAGACCCTCCAACTCTCCTTCATTTCTTCTCTCATCCATCTAATTCGCTCTCCTCTCGCTGGCCTCGCACGCTCATCCCAACACACTCGCCGCACAGCATGCGCAGGACAGAGATAGAGCGACGCAGGGGAAACGGTGAGAGGGGAGCCGGTGAGTAACGGTATAGCTGAAGATATGGAGATACTACAAAGAGATAGAGGGGAAAAACACAGGGACGGTGGAGGAGGTGGGGTGGATGTGTAAGAGACTGCCATGGACGGTGCCTAGATTAGTTTTGCTCCAGTAGCGAAAGATCATAAAAAATGAGGAAGGGAGGAGAGAGCTGAAGAGACAGAGAGAAGGGGGGGATTAGTGCCACTTCAGGAATGACAGAAGACTGAAGAAAGAAAGAGCGGGAGGTTGGAGTGAGGGGTGGAGGGGGTGGGGGGGGGGGTTAAAAGACAAGGAGACGGAGATCCTGAAATTTAGTCGGGATTAGTTTTGGTTAAAGGATAGGATGAGAGGCAGAGGGGGCAAAAAAACGAGAAAAGGAAACAGTACATTGTTGTCTTTGTAGGTAGAAGTCTTTCTACTGTAAACTGTGTGTGTGTGTGTGTGTGTGTGTGTGTGTGTGTGTGTGTGTGTGTGCATCTCCCACCATATCCTGGAGATTTCAAATATTTAGATTATTTGAGGCTCGGACTGGCTGATCAGGGAAAACCGTCAGAAGGTCAAGACGACATTAGCATTTCCTCACTGAACAGCTATCCCTGGTATTTCTAATTAATGACAGCACGATAATTAGCATATAAAAAAAGTCATCAGCCTTCACTCTGGCAATAATGCAGCAAATTACTCGCCGTCTCTCACTGGAACAGTGATGGCATTTAGGAATTCATTGGAGATGGCTAGAGCACTATTTATTCCAGGTTTTATTGTTGGGGGGTTTTTTTTGGCTCCATAAATCAAGGCTGCATGATCAGTGCATGTCTGATAATCAACCTTGCTTTTCTTGGAAAAAGTGTGTGTGTTACAGTTACAGCCTGGGACAACACAACAAGCCCCCCGCAGGTCGTACTTGGATGGGAACTGGGACAGACGTTTTTAGATGCGAGGGGATGCATGCACGCACACACACACACACACACACACACACACACACACACACACACACACACACACACACACACACACACACACACACACACACACACACACACACACACACACACACACACACACACACACACACACACACACACACACACACACACACACAAATTAAAGCACCAAAGAACACGTGCAAATGCCCAGGGACCCATACAGGAATGCACAAAAAAACAATAAGTATACACGCACACACTCGCACACAATATTTGTATGCCTTACAGGGATAATACATTGACTGTCGTTCATTTCCTGGAGCCTTATTTCAAACTCAGCTGTAACAACTACTTGCTTAAACTTTAGCCGTGGCCACAGTCTGACCCCGGAATCTTGTCACCACCTAAAAATCTATTGATTTCCCTAATGGGGACGTCCGTTTTTGTCCGCATGGTGACACGAGTCCCCATGGGTCAGTGTGCAATCAGGTTTGAGGTCCTCACCGGTATAGGAGAACAAGGCCCCACACACACAGACACGCACACGCACACACTACACGAATGGTCATACACATAAGTGCTCACAAAGGCACACACACAGCGACTGTACAGGGATTCCCACAGTGACTGGGAAACATTCCCAACCGGAATGGGCAGCTCACTGGACTGGAAGACTAACATTACTCCAGGCGGGCTCTGGATTAGATCAACTCTGGGAATTTCACACTGGGACGGAGAGACGGCGAGTGGGAGAATGAGGAAGACAAGAGGGAAAGATGCTGTAGAGGGAACTGATGCTTTAAAATAACTGACCCTCGATCCAATTAGGTTTAAAAGCGAACGCGGCGTTGGAGAGTGAAGTTCCCATCGTTTCATCTTTCAAGGTTAAATATACTCTTGTAAAGACAGATATAGTTGGGAGAATGAGAGGGAAAGAGAGGAAGAAAGTGGCGAGGCGCAGTCTAAACACGGTGCCGTACAGCCCCGATAGTAGAGATGTGAGAGCGAGGCGTCTCGGTGTACAAAGGGGGAGCCATAAAAGGAAGAGCAGATGAAACGTGGTTGTACTCACTCGGCTCGCAGCACACTGTGACACGCAACTTCATACATGGCAGAGGAGGGCCTTCGTCTGCGGGTAGCGCTGGGAAGAACAACAAAAGGAAGATGTAAATACGCAGCTTACTCATTAAACCCCAGCAAACAGTTGGTACTCGACGCGCCGACGTGTCAAACAAGAAAGGACATTAGCATACGATGAAACGGATCCCGTCGTGAAATCTGCTCGTGGAGAACTTCCTTTTGAGGAATCCACATGGCAGGAAAATAACCTGGTTGTTGTTGCTCTTTTGACTAAATGAATACCTCAGGATATCAGCCCTAGTAACTGCATTTATTTACACAATAGACAATAAAATACACAATCAAGGGTGGAACTGTTGTAGAATACAACCGCACCAATGCTGATCACAGTTCGATCGGGAAACCAACTAAAACTAAATTAATTATACTTTATTAATCCCTCCTGGGGAAATTATTTTTGTTGGAGCCGATCGGGGAGTCAAGGGTCTTGCTCAGGGACTCAGTCAGCTGTGAGAGCAAGTTGGGGTTTAGTGTCTGTCTTGCTCAAGGACACTTCAGCATGTGGACACGGGAAGATGAGGAATCGAACCTTCCGATTGAGATACGACCACTCCACCAACCGAGCCAGAGCCGCGTTACCCGTCAGTTCAAAACTGCTTTTAAAAACAAATTTTTCTGAAAAACTGCATTTAAAGGGGCATTTATATTTGAATAATTCACAAACAGCTGCTGGCTCAACAGGGACCCGCCGCACAAGCCGAGCGCATGAACGCCAACAGTTTGTCTCACTTTGTATCCATAATTCTGGCTGATAAGATGGAGCACAGAATAACAGTGGGGTGGAGGCAGAAATGACCGATGTCTACGGTGGCTGAAAGATAACAAAATACAGCCGCAGTCAAGTCCATCACGCAACACAATGAGGCACTGCCAAGCTTCGTTTATTTACACGTTTCATCTTAACAGCTAATTTCTCGGTTGATAAACATTTGATAAAAATGGCTGAAGAGCTTAAATTGGATAATAAGACGACACTGACACGAGCATAGAAATGAAAGAACAAGTTCACACTCAAATAGCGTTAATCATTATAAATTAACAATTAATCTATTGTTCCTACTCTGGGTAACCTGGGCAGGTTTTTCAGGTTTCTGTACTTTACTTAAATTGATATTTTTGACTTTTTTAAAAGTCCAATATTGCTTTATTACTACTGCACATTTTCATACGTTCTTAAAACAGTAACATCGTTACTCAGTTTGGACTCTGAAATATGAGACTCAACAATTTGGAGGAAAAAAAACCTGCACATAGAAATGAAGTTTGATGAGTTTTTGATACAAAGACCAACTGCAGCAGCGCCATGGACCAACTGCCTATCAACGAAGGACATTGACTTAAACTGGGTATGAGAATCTACATATTTATCAAAGAAGGATTGAACTCTCACATCATAGTTTTATATCTTTCAATCGATCCTCATAAAATTTATTTTCTCTGTCTTAAACAGAATTTTGCATCTGTAATAAATAGTTTCACCATTCCATTATTAATTATCTGTGATTTATTTATTAAAAAAAAATAAATCAAGCTTTTAAAATTTTCTTAATTTTTTTTTCATTTTAATCATCGTAGATTATTTTGGCCAGGTGTCTACTTTTCGAATGTCAATCCCATATTCCTTAAAGGCTAGGCAAGAACACAGCAGGTAGGAATTGGAACCAAGTTTGTTCTGAGATTGTTTGGAAAGACTTTTACTTCTGGACTTCACAGAACATTTCAGAATAATTACCGTCTCACTTTTGAGTTCAGTCGGTACTTCCCAAAGTCTCTGTATCTATGCTCAATTAAAAAAAAAAAAACACTGTTAGTACTTTTGAAACCTCTGTATTTTTCTGCTTGTATGTGAAACTACTGGTCTCTGTAAAGGCTTTTAAAAGCGGGTTGGAGGAAGGGAGGAGGCTGTATCAGGCTGCAGATGTTCTGACTGATGGCCTCATGTTTACATTCATGTGTATTTCAGGATATGTTGGATGCTCTTTGTTTAAAATAATTATGTGCAGTGTGCATGTCTGTGGCTTTGTTGAAACGATGCACAATATACATATATGTGTCCTGGGTAAACAAACAAACAATAAATATCAGGATTCACAGACGTATATCAAGTACATTGACTCCAATACTGGTTCTGTCCAGCATGAATCCTGAGCTTCTTTAAATCCGTCAAGTTCTTTGTGTCCACTTAGTCATTTTAAGGACAAATTTGATTCTTTTCATCTATAAAAGTAATTTTTCTGTCGTCCACAGCCACCATTCAGAGAGGTATTCGCACTGCGCGGCAGCCCAAAAAGTCAAAGTTTACTACTGGCTTACACTCAGCAACATTAATCATTGAGGGCTGCAAGCTGCAAGCTGTAGATTTCAAACTGTATATTATGCATCACTTTTTGAATGGCTGGAGGTAGGAAACCATTGTGCTTTCTTTTATGTTAATACATAAATCACAGAGCACAAATGTTGTACTTAAGCTTTCGGATTTATGAACTAAATTTATGTACGTGCCATTCTTTTAAGTCATTCACATCCATCCTTCTCTTCAGCACCATGGACAGACCATCTGAGGAAGCGCTAAATGGTGCGCAAGTGCCCTGAAGTACTCTCTTAAGATGTGCACACAAGAGTTTAAGTGTGTTCGCAGGAAATGCTCGTAACATCTGAGATCAATCACCATCATAAAACAGTACTCAATTATATTCAAGTGCCCCCCCCCCCCCTTTCCTAAAAAAGAACAAAAACAAAAAAAAACTATGACAATGCGACAGTGAGCCAGCATGCACAATACCGGGAATCAGAAAATGATGCGGCTAAATGGAAATCAACTATCATTAATTTTATGTACTACAAATGTGTTTTCCCTGCTGCGGCATGACAAAATGTTTGCTGTGAATAAGACCTCTGGCTGTGCCTGAAATCACCCTTTCTACACAACGCTGCCTATATAATACACACTCAGTGGTTGCTTTGTGAAACTACTTATTGCTTTACAGAATCTTCGGGAAAGTTTTTCCTCACAAAATCAAATCTCCGGGAGCAGTTTTACTGCGTCTGTGCAACTTATGGGTTCATTTGTTGATACCAAGTGGCCCGTGGAGAGGAAACTGACAAGCTGAAATCCACCTCTGCACTGAAAGTTGATCATTTCGAAGACGGAGTGCAAATAACGATTCAGAATTCAACAAACTCTGCAAAAGCACACATGATGCTTTGAATTTCAAAGCATCATGTGAAGCAACGTCACACTTTTGTCTTGAGCTTAAATACCCGAATACCTGGTTGTCTACGGTTTGTGATCAGGCATTATACTTGAAATCTGTGCTTTTCAAAGTGAAGGTGCCAGATCGATTGGGAGGGAAATTGTGTGAATAAAACAACTGCTTTATTAAATCACACATTAATTACTGAAGTATAAATCTTTACTTACCATACGTTTAAATTTTACAACATTCGACTATCAAGAAAATATTCTCACGTTTTACTACCTCTGGATCCCAACAGCCATTGAGAGTAGTTATTGCCATCTACTCCCTGAACTGCGTTATTTAAGCCGAGGTCGGGGGCTCTGGAACCAATCCCAGCAGACTATGGGTGAGGGCAGGTTACTCTGAGGAAAGGTCATCAGTCCATCACAGAGAAAACACAGAGAGGCATTCACACACTCTCAGGGCAATTTTAGAGACACCAATTAAACTCAAACGTGTGTTTTTGGACCGTGGGTGGAAACTGAAGTACCCAAAACTCCCGCCTGCACGAAGAATACACACTACTCGTGTCCATTAACTTTTTTCTGTGTTATGTATGAGCTCATTTTTGTTTTTACTGTGTATATTTCAGAGTTCAAATTGTCTTTTTAAAATGCATGTCAAATTGTGTTTATTTGAAGTATTTTTCAGATTGTTGACAAAGTTTTTATACGCACTCCTTTTCTTGCGTGTTTTTGTCTATCTGCTCACACTTTCCAAAGTTCACTTTCCCCATTGTTGCTCTGCCCTTCGGTGTTTCCACGCTGGGACCAGCTGACCGTCAGAGGATGTGAAGGTGTTTCCTGTCTATGAAGGCCCAGACATGTAAAAGAACTGGTGGCTGTTGGTCAGCGGGCCGAAAACCAAATGACAGTGAGCTCTCAGTGTCACAGTCTGTGGGAGAGAGGAGCCCAGTCCAGCTCAGACTGAGCCAACTAATGCCATTAGTGTTTCTAATACTATTGTACTGTTCTCCCGGGCTAATGCCATTATGCAGTCTCCAGTGCTGCGGAGCCATTCAGTGCACAAACCCCAGAGCCAGACATTTGAACCAACTTTACGCCTTATCTTTGATGTGGACAAAACACACACAATCGCTCTGAGCCCGATGTGGCCCGGCCGGGGGGGAGAGACGACCTATTGTTGTGTTGCTGTGAACTGGCATGCACAACCACAATAGCTCAGTGTGTATGTATATGTGTGTGTATATGTGTGTGTGTGTGGAGCCTGTCTCTCATGCCCTCACAATGCTCCATTGTCCTTTGTACCGCAACAGTAATTTATGTAAAGATTCTTTCTTTTTCTTCATTTCATCCATCCCTTTTTGCTTTTGTTGTTCTCCCCTTCCTTTCTCCGGAGTGGATTCCACTCATCCATCCTCACCCCTTTCTCCCCCCCTCACCTCCCCCTGCCTGTACTGTCAGACTGTGTCCATCTTTTGTGCTTTCTCTTCCTGTGTCACTCTTCCACGCTTCTCTACCTCTGTCTGACCCCCCCCCTCCCCCCTCCCTCACTGTCGTCCCGTATTGATCTCCATTTCTCTCTCCTACACTTTGCCGTCCCTCCGTGTCTTTGTTGTCACCCTCCCATACTCTGCATTTACGTGACTCTTTCATTCTCTGCCTCGTTTCATGCCCCCCCCCCCCCTCTTGGACTGACACCAGAAGTTGTAAAAAGTAAAAAAAAAAAAGAAATTGTCAAGTGATTTTCACTGCCACTAAGTCATCTCCTCTCTCGCTCCCTCCCCTTTTCTCCCTCCAGTGGCTGAAATAAATGAGTAAAGTGAGATGAACACAGGAGCATGTAATGGAAAAGCGATCATTGGAATTGTGTAACAGCCTTTTGGTTTATGAAAACATCATATTAATGTCATTCTGTATGAATTTATAGGAAACATTAGGGGCATAAGCTGCACAAGCTCATGAAAGAACTGTGATACAAAAAACTTCTCTGAACTTTTTTTTCCCCTTCCAAAGTGCCGGACTGCCCAGTCACAGCAGTTTGTGTTTGCACTGACTGATGAACTGAAACGACCAGATACCTTCACCACCCGAGGCCAGAAAAGAAATGCATTTCTCAAAAATGTTCTAAAAGATTTTTTTTCAAATCAAGCACTTTTTCTAAGTTCAACTGTTTCAAAAATGTCTTTCGCCTTCCTATTTCTAAATGTTTTTTTCATGAAGGCTTTGCCATATTGGATCCTGGATCGTTTCCTGCTCTCCTCCCTCAAACCAATCGCCTGCATGTCGTCCATCCGGACATCCAACAACCTCACGGACCTCTCTTCCTTGACAGCTCCATCCTCAGCATCCTTACTTATCCATCATCTGTTATACGCATGTAGAATATGGATGTTCTCCGTGTGGGTGTGCCCGTTTCTTCCAGTTTGCTCACACGGTCCAAAAATAATGTCTTTGAGGCTAATTGGTGACAAAATTTCCAGTAAGTGTTTGTGACTGTCTGTCTCTCTGTGTTTGTCCTGGGATGCCCGGGTTTTACTCTGCATTTCACTCCCAGTCGGCTGGAATCGGCTGCACAGCCTCACAACCTTGAGCCGGATACAGCGAAATAGAAGACAGATGAATGACATTGGAAACGGGAGAATTAAATATTTGTGTCCTAACATAACTGTGAACGTGAAAGAGTGTGCTACAATTATGAAAAGACCCTCAGCCTCCCTGCAACTCCAATAATTGAAAAAGAAACATCCGCCGGTTCTGTATCATGTTTGAATTTACCAAGTACCATCAGTATTGTTTTTTGTTTTTTTTTACATTTTTGTATTCAGAATATAAAAACGTCATGTTACTCACAGCTGTAGTAGTAGTGTCTCCCTGGCAGAAACTCAAACCCCAGCGAGAAAGGCGTAAACCTTTGGATCTTTTCAGAGAAGCGTACAGGTCCAAATGGAGCGTAGGGGGCATTACACTCCCACCTCTTGAAGGCCCCTCTGGTTTCCACACAGCCTTGGAAAGACTTCTCTCCAATCAGGTACAGCGCTAGCGTCTCTGGCTGCCCAGCGCCCAGGGTCTCCTTATTGGAGTAGTGGGGGCAGATGATGTCCAAGTAATCGTTCAGATTCACCTGAATGGACAGATCTCCTTCCGTTAACCTGGAAAGAAGAGTGACGACAGCATTAACATTCATGCAACGGACCCTTACACAAGCCTGAAAGTGAAGATGAGCGCTAATTAGGGCTAAACAGAGACAGACGACATGTTGCGTAAAGCCCGCTGCAGGGGGAATAAAGTGGATACTTCCAGGAGATTGACGATTCACCAGTGGCGCGCACAACAATAACTGTAGGTGATAAAACAAAGTTGTGTGGGTCTTCAATAATGCTCAACATTTTATACATCACACTGGTACAACTCAATTTTATTTCCTTGCCAGCGAGGGAGATTGGCGAGCGTCAGACAGCGAGAGCAACAATTGCTCATATCATAATTAAGACCTCCGAGAGGAGTTCAGAGTGAAATAAAATGGACTCCCTCCGCCATCCACTCTCCCCCTACACAGCACAGACAGACACAAGCCAGTGCAAACTTAAGCATCCTTGCATGTGCGAGTACAACCTTGTCAGTCAGGGTTTACTGACTTTTGGCACAACAACAACTGTGGACAAGACGGCATCATTAGAACAGAAGAGCTGCATAATGTATGCGCTTTCAGGCCAACAGTTCTGCAGTCCTGTCAACTCCAGTATGAAGAGTTACCCTTGTACAAACTAATAGGCGGGAGGCAGTGGGAAGTGAATGTAGGCCAAAGTAAGACAGGTACATTTAATATAATGAAAACGTAAGACTTTAAAAATAACCGCATGAAGAGAACAAAGCAGGAGACAAGTAGTCCAGTGAAAGGTGTGGTAAATGGAGTAAAAAAAAAAGAGAATTATGGACAGGCATGAGAAGATTGAGCAAGTCTAATAAAACAGACAAGTTGAAGTTGTCATGGAACAAAAATAAAAAAAAAAAAAAATAAAAAAACAGGTGGGGGAAAAGGACTTAAAAAGAAAGTAAAGTGTTTTAATTAGCGACCCCAGGGAGTCTGAGTGCAGACACACAGAGCAAAGAACAACGGAGTGGAAGAGGAGAGGAGACGAACTTTAATTGGTCTCTTCCTCGCATGGAGCATGGAAGAAAAGAATGACGGGCAGAATGTGGCTCGGGCTGAAGGTTCAGGTCCGTCAGTGGGAGTCTTTATAGAGGGGTGACAGAGCGGAGGAGAGAGGAAGGGTGTGCTGGGAGCCAGCGAAGGGGAACATGGGAGGGAAAAGGAGCATGGAATGGGGAGGGTGGTGGAAGTGTTGGTGGTGGTGCACGGCAGAGTAGTCTCCAGCTAAGAAGGCGGATATAGAAGGGACAAGAGAATAAATAATAAGAGGGAATATGTGTGGAAAAGGAGGAGGAGGAGAAAATGATGAAAATCTGAATGATACAGAAAAGACATGACAGGAAGCAGGAGGGCAAGATGGTCCAGCAAATCTGTAGAGTGTCAAGAGGAGATGGAGCAATGAGTGGAGAAATGACAACAGTGTGTTGGAGGAGCAGTAGACCATAGCTAAAAAAAAATAAAAAAAAACCCACGGTCTCTTAACCTAAGCCTGTATTTCTCCCTGAGACAATAGAGTAGGACAGTAGAATTGTGTATATACGTGTGTGTATGTGCGTGTGTGTGAAGATGCAGGTGAGAGCCTGGAGGCAGGCCTCACCAATGCTGCTTCGTGGTCAATAGCTACCGTGCAGAATTGGCGATCTATCAACAGGACAGGACATAATCGATCAGGATCTCTCACTCAGGACACACACACACACAAACACACTCTGCTAATCGATACCAATCTTATGTGTGTGTAGGTGTGTGTGCGCGTGTAGACAGCAACGTCCAATAGCTCTATTACCTGTGTGTGCTAATTACAGCTGAACAAAAGCACTTGATTGTCTGGTTAAGAGAACACTGTGTAGGCACACACACACACACACACACACACACACACACACACACACACACACACACACACACACACACACACACACACACACACACACACACACACACACACACACACACACACACACACACACACACACACACACACACACACACACACACACACACACACACACACACACACACGTCTGTTTGCGCTTCATACTACCTGTAGTGCTTTCCAAGGCCCCTCTGGAGGCAGTGAGGTGTTTACTTAGGTGCGCCAGCTGTGGAAGAGTGTGTGGGTGTGTGTGTGTGTTTCTGCATGTAATAGATGTGTGCTGTGTCAACACGCTGCGCCCCCTGCTATACATGTCATTCACCCCGAGATTCTGCTTTGCTGCTCCGGCCCCATTTCCGCTCATCCAGACCCACATCTGCAATCCTCCTTGACCCTTTTCTTCTTCTCCATCCCCTCTCTCGTGTTCCCCCTCTTTGGATGACATCAACTCATTCCCCCATCTTTTGCTTCAGAGACCGCATTCCCCTGTACTCTCACTCCTATTTCTGACTTCTTTCCATCTTTCATTACACCACCCGCTATCCCCCCCCGGCCAATGGCTCCAACCTCGGCCCGCACCGTATGCACGGCAGCAATTACAGAGACGGTGTGCTGTACTGATGTCAAACTGTCAAGCTTCCTTGCTCTCTTTTTCCTCTCCTTCCACCCTTTACCCTTCTCTGGCCCTGGTAGGTTTGGGTACGCCCTAATTACACTCCGCATCCTCCCCTCCTGCCAGCCACCATGCAGTGGAGTGGTGACAGCACAGGGGCATCACGGGAGCACGGAGGAGCAGCGGGTGTCAGGGAACAGAGAGCAGGAGCAGCCTATCTGTAAGCAACAAAACAGGATTTGTTGGGGGGGGTCCAGCACCAGAGCAGAGGGACAGGGCAAAGACAGGGGGGGAAAAAAAAAAATGCAGCGCACACACTCACTGCATTTGGGCACATGTGGGTGTGGATACATACACACACACACACACACACACATATGATCCCTCACTCCAGGACATGAAAGTACTTCAGGAGAATAAAACATGCTCTATCCCTTACGCCATAGGGTGATCAGTGACACCCTTCTGAGGACTGGTGCAAGCTCGAGGTTGATAAAGAAATATCTCACCAAGGAGCCGAATCAGAAATAACACGCTGGGCTCTTCAATGGGGAAACTTGAAAAAGGATAACATTTACCCTTTTATAATCACAGGAAATCCCATCCAAAATGCAAAAATTGAGCATCGCCAAGATCCTGCAGTTGCAAACGTGTGTGCACACAGGCACATGCACAAGTGAGCAGTGCAGTCCTAATGAAATGCAGGGGGGTTGACTGTGGCAGAGACCTTTGATCCTTTAATATGAGAGAATAATTAAAGGAGCAACAATCTTGCAACACAGCTTCAGGAATACAGAACAGATACTCGATCCCGCTCGGCAGCTGCATCCTACGCATCCTGAATACACTGGGGCACTTAGTAAACGTAAGACACATAAACATTGGGGGTATGAATATTCGACTGCAATACGAACGGCTATACTCTACTGCCCGAGTCGCATGGCGTGTGTACAGCAGGTTTAACACGCATCCACGGTTGTGATGGCGCGCCAGCCAGCCCACAGTCAAAAGCCTTTTGGATCCTTTTAGTGACGACGGGAGGCCACAAGGCTCGGTTGAGCCTCAGTTCTTCCGTGGTCAATCCCAACAGGGCGACCACTAATTCTTGGCACTATGCTGACTGGGCACAGCGTGCTGCGGTTGCAATGCCTTGACTGGGCATAGCATGACACAGTTCCAGCTTCTCTGGTGGCTGCTGGAGCAACACCACTGGCAATGTCTGAGGAATTTTGGTGTGCGCCCGGCGAGGATGTTGGTGAACTGGTAATGTTTGTTTCTTTTTCGAGACGGGTGGGGCTCAACACACGGGAGATGATATCATGCATGTCGAGCATGACTCTCGGCCACAACTTTAACACACCGACCCACAGAGTGGCTCAGTGTTTCGGGTGTACCATTTAGTAAACATGTAATCATAAAAAAAGAACAGGTCACACCGACTCAGATGACAGAAAACTCTTCAGTCATTCTAAAGATGTAAATCAAGGCTTTGTTTTATTTGTGAATAATGACACAAATCATTGTATTTTGCATCCCCGGCAAATTATGTGCAAGTCAGATTGTGAGAAAGTTTTTCCATCACGTCTTTGTCAAGGACGTATTTAGGTATATCGGAAAAAGTAACACATCGACTCATATATATCCCTTTACTAGGATCTTTCAACACCATATTAACACATACAGTTGCAAAAACCTACAGTTTGGTCGATAGTTTTTAACCTCCTGGAACATTTGTCACCCGTAAATACTAGAATTGACATAACAGTTACATTGAAGTACATATTAAAGCAAGAGGGAGAGATGGACTTTATTAAAAGCCCAATTGATGTGAAGTTCAACAACACCTACTTCTAGAGAACATTTCACTTTAAACAAAACTTTGAGTATTTTTCATTTACTTAAAAGTATTAAGATTGCATGTTGTAATTGGCAACATGCAACGTTCTATAAATAAATCTCGATTATATTTGTCTGACTTAATGTTTCAGTGCCGTGTGTACACATCATTTCAAACCAGACACTTGTATTGACATTATTTGTACATTCCTTCTCGAGTAAACTAACTCAGTGGACATGATTCTTACAAGTTTACAGTGACCTTGACGGAAGAAAAAACAAAACAGGATCGTGCAAACTTTTCATTAAAATATTAAACAACTCTGCTCTGCACTAAAGTATAAACTCCTCCATTAGCTGCAAAGTTTCCCCCCTGCTGAGATGATGGTACAGAGACGTCTCCTGAACTTATTGTTTATTAGCGATTGAGTTAGCCGGCAAGCTAGTTTGTAGTGGATGGCAACTATAATGCAACTTCTCCCACTTCTGACTGTAGCTTGCCAATTAGCACTGCTCACTTTATGATCGATCCCACTAGTTATGTGCAGACTTTCTACGCCTCCCTCCGGACATGTCCACACACAGAATAACAAGGAATGATGAGCAAACATCACTTGACACAAGTTTGAAGAAAACTTCGTATTGTGAGCTCACCTACCCATGAAGATGTTTTTGTGATTGGAAAGGAACAAAATGTGTGTTGATGAGCAGATGTCCAGTGTTTTGTAGGACCAGGAGCGATGTAAAATCTGTAATAACTGATAGAAACTGTAGAAGTCGTGGCAAAAAAAAGAGCCAAGAGGGAGTACAGTGGAAAGACGGGAATGGCGTGGATAATTTAAAGAGAGAGAACAATCTCTCCTCGAGGCCGACAAAGCTGCAGTTGACCTCTCGCTCCCCGGGCTATTCTAATTTCAAAAGGAAAAAGAGGAAAATCATACGAGCACGAGTCAGAAGGAGAGCTCCAGAGAAACACTTCATCTACTCAACACTTCACAAAGCTCAAACCTTATTGTTCATTATCTCCTCTCTCCAACTCAATCTGTCTCTGAATGCATGCAATACATGACAAAATAAGGACACCCCCCCACCCCGTTCACCTAATGTTGCCCCCCTCCACGTCCACACAAAGCCGTGCTGTGTCCGGGGCCCGAACAGCAGTGTTGTGTCTAACCTGGTGCTTACTCCCCTCAATGCGCACAAACAAGGAAGTTACCCCCTACTTCTGACCATCTGGAGCCCCCCCCCCCCATCATCCCGCCTGCCCAGCTGGCTGAACTGAAAAATCCTCTACTCCCCCACTCCCAACTCGCCCCCAAATACTCTGCCGACCCCGCCTTTTTATAGATTCACTGTGTCATCAAACTGTGGCCAAACACGGTGATCAACTGCTCCTCACTGGGAGGAAAGAGGGACTTAAGGGGAGCTGGCTGTTGTGCTTATCTTCTCTTTCCTGTTTGGTATGCCTATGCAGGAGTGTGTGTGTGCGTGTGCGTGTGTGTGTGTGTGTGTGTGTGTGTTGCACGAGTGTGTTTCCTTCAAGGTCAGCAGGAAGTGTATCTTTGGTCTACACCAGACCCTTTGCTTTCTTTGCTATGACTCCTAATCTTCAAATGTGGATGGTATGTGGAATTTCCTGCTAAACTTTTCCCTTCTACCTTTTCCATCTGTGTGTGTGCGTGCGCGTTTTTTTTCCTCCAAGTTCTGTGCACACACATTCATATTATTATGCATTAGAATCTCTGTGGTTTACCAGCTCTGCTAACACGTTTCCTCCCGGTGCCCCTGTGCCATTGGACAAACCAAACACTTGTCTTCGTTTAAATTGTCCTTATAGAGTAAATATTCACCCATACAATGGAATGCATTGTATATATGCAAGTATGGTTGGAGCATAAGTTCTGGCCACCAGGCTTGTGTGCGTATGTGTGTGTGTCACCCTGTTGAAGTGATTGGTTGCACCTTTCTTGCCCAGCAGGCTCCATTAAATGACCAGAAGGCACAGGCCATTCAGACCACTCTACTCCTCATTCAAACTGTGTGGATCAGCAGGCTGCCACACAGACTCACATTTCCTATCAATTTACAGATAAAGCCCACAGATGCACACATGAAAAAGAAAAAAAACCCAAAACCCCCACACCTGCTGCTTCAGGCCTTAAGGATTCTCATCCTCAAGTAAAGACAGACCCTATTTTATGCCTGTTAAGGCGCTACACCCTCTTCAGTGAGTGTATGTGTGTCCGTTCTGTTGGACTCAGCAGCACAACAGGATCTATGGCCACGGCCGGCAGAGCTGCGGAGAATTGCATGATTCAGGCCAACAGGACCCATCAGTATGGAAACCAATTCACTAAAACTATTTTGATATGGCTTCAGGACTGCAGAAACCATCATCACCCCCCCCCCCACCCCCCTCTGTCGGACAGAGCTCCCTCATGCATAGGCACCATTCTCCATGTGTGGTCTAGTCCGATCCTGAAATAGGCTTTCCAGTGACTTTTCTAGGAGGTATGAAATTACCGTCCATAACGTAAATGGACAAGAGCGCCGTCTTACTGTCTATGGCTTATTTCTTTTTTCTTTTTTTTTGCTCTCGGACGAGAAACAGTGCTTGCCAGAACGTTGCCTCATCGTGCCCACCAGCAGTGCAGCGGCTGCGAGTCTGACTCGACTCTCACCTGCTCCGTGTGGAAGCGTCCATACTTTTAGGATTAGTGCGAGGCGAGAATGGCACGATGAGAACTTTCACTATTCGTGCAGAAAAAGAAAGAAAGAAAAAAAAAAAAGTGACAAGCAAAGTGTGCGCAGCCAAAGAAAAAAAAGTGCACGGACGAGAGAGGAGTGCACGTACGGTGAGGGGTTGTGGAAGGGGGTAAATAAGGTCAGACGTGCCGTTGCCAAGACAACGACCAATCCGGAGCTGGGATTGGTGCCAAGCCAAGGCCCCACCCATCCATCCATCCATCCTTCGTTCAATCCATCGTTTCCCTGCATCCCTCGCTCGGACAGCCGAAACCTCAGAGTAATGAGTGCCCTCCATGTTTCTGCAGTCTAAATTGAGCTGCAGTGTAAATACAGGGCTGATTTGTACAGGTGCCAGGCTCAGATACATAAACTTGAATATAGCTACAGTACCTCAGCGCTCAGACACCGACAGCGTCGATGTACGGAGGGAGGAGGGTGGTGCAACAAGCCACAACTATGATGGGTGGACACAAAAAGCCATGAGTCAAACTATTCATAATAGCTATCAGAGTGCGTCGCTACAAACTGGCAGCCGGGCTGAGCCACTGTGTCAATATCATTTGTTTTACATTTACGTGCTCACGTTGCTGCGTGGACCCTTTGGATTTACACACTGCCAGAGCAGATAAGTCTATTTCAAAAGAGCACATAAGCGTTAACCCTAATTTGCCTAAGTAAACAGCATGTATATGAAGGCTCATGGTGCAAGATGCAACTGGAGCACTTTGCTATAATGATAAATAACACACAAAAAAAGAAAAGCTCAATGAGACTAACAGCTATCAGTGTAACTCAAATAGTTAGATCAACAGAGTCAGAGGCATTTTAGTTGAGTGTCCACATACAGTACAATTTGATCTACAGTGAGCCAGGCGTTTTATCCCAAAGAGGTACAAACACGTTATGAAAAAGTATTAATTTAAAATCTGAATCTAAGCAAGTTTAAATGAAAAATTAATGTAATCTTTTTTTTTTTTAAATACACATGATGCAAAATGAAGTAAACTGTCCCAAATTGTTGTCTTCCATTTGCAGCTCATATTTTATCTTTGAATATTCTTCCAACAAATGATTTGACTTTAAAATGCATTTGCTTCATCTGCAGAGAGATCTGAAATCCTACCCATCACAGCGTTTTCCTTCAGACTGATGCTGACAAAAGGCTGCTTCTTCACAGGATATACACACTCTGCATGTGATTTTTTTTTTTTTTTTTTTACAAAATCAACTTGATAGTACGCCTTCATTGCTAATGATACTTTATTAAAAAATAAGGTGCAAAACATTCTCTGCTGCATCACTGATCCCTCCGCTCATTGCTGTTATGCAACTTAGTGAAACTCTGATCCAAAGTGATACAAAATATTTTTAAGGAAAAACGTAATGTTTCTTTATCATTTTTTAAAGTGTTTGATATTCTCTGTACTGTGGCATAGACAATTGTATCCAACTACACTCGTCGGTGTCTGGAGTCTCTCAGCCCACCTGTGTAAGTGGGTTAAGGAGAACAAGCGAGCAACACCTCTTAAAACACACGTAGATACACATTCACTTCTAAACACTCACTGCAGTGAAAAGGGCGCTCGCAAGGCAAATACGGCCAGCCAATAAATCAGCCTTGGCTTTGAGAATCCATCATTTTCAAAGTGGGTCACACTTCTGATGCCGTAGACACTCTTTGTTTCCCATTTGTGTACTCTGTATTTATCCGTCTCTGTCTCTTGATGTGAAGGTCAATGCTGGATAGGCACTATAGACCATTTATCCCAGGTGTGTGCGTTCGCTCGAGCTTCTCTCTGCGATTATTTGGCGCGTTGTTCGCTGGGGAATGGGCAGGTGGATGGCTGCAGCTTTTCTCCAGTCCGTCTGTCCATCAGTCACACACACACACACACACACACACACACGCACGCACACGGTTAAGAAATGTCAAGAAAAGCTGGCCTAATACAACCAAACAACCTGAATAATTTAACCGGACGGAAAGAGAAAGGGAAGGAGAAGATGGAGAGAAAAAGATTGTATAGGCCCAAGAGTTGAGGAGTAAATAGAGTAAGCAGGCCCCATCAGTCCCTCTGACTCTTGGCGAACTTATTTAAAAACTTCTCTACTTGGTTTCACTCCCATCTGCTGGATTTCACCCTCTTCTCCAGGTCTCATTTCCTTCCCCAGTCAGCGTGCCGACACCTTCTCGTCCTCTCTTCCCTCCAGTGCTTCTCCCTTCCACCACCATTTTGCCCACTTTGCCCTCCCTCCCTCTGTCTCTCCGTCTTTCTCTCTGTTTATCTAAGCACTTTCACGGTCACTGCTTTGGAATCCCAAGAGTCTAAACTGCCCCCTTCCCTCTCCCGCCCTCCCTCGCTGGCGATCCATGCTTCTCGCTCCCTCTCCATCTTTCTCCGTCACAACGGTTAAGATTCATATCGCTCTGTGCGTCGGGGGTATGGAAGGTCCCCTTTATTCCCCCTCAAGGCAGCCAGCTTTGTCCTGTTCTAGTCACGCACAGCCACCCAGCCACCCCACCCCGCCCTCACACACACACACACACACACACACACACACCCCGACACATATTCACACCACTTCCATGGCTGCCAAACGCCAATCACAGAAAAAGCCAGGAAGTAATATCACTTTTTTTTTGCTGTGTCAAACAGGTTTGCATTATGCACAGCGGGAAAAACACGATTCTTCACATTTTTCCACAGTGAGAGTAGAAATACTGATTTAACTTGTTTATTAAAAAAAAAAAAAAAAAAAAAAAGTAAGAAAGTACTGATTCGGAAGTGAACAAGAAAGTGCAAAAGTAAGAATGTGTTTTTTTTTGTTTTGTTTTAACCATAATGATAGGGTGCTGGTGGATATGCATGTATCTAGAACAATATAAATATGCTTTATAACACTTTGTCTCTATGGAGTCTTGAGTAATAAAATTTATTTTGAAACAAGTATCCTATTTCAAAGAGTAAAACAAAGGTTATGAGGACCAGGTCAAACTAAGTTTTACAGGTAAGACCATTTTTAAGTTGAAGAAAACGTTTATTGTGAAAGGCTTCTATGATCACCAGCACTTTCGGATTTTCAAAAAAAGAATAAATTAACATGGTATAAAGTGTACAGTCACAGGATTCAACTCTGTTCTCTGTAGTTGACTGTTCCTCTCTGTTATATTTATATTCACAAGTCAGTTTTTGAGAATACACAAAGTTAAAAATCGCAGATATTTGTGTGTAAATTTAGGACGAAGTAAATACTCAAACAGGGTTGCACAACACATTACAAAAGTATCGTTACATCAGCAGAAACATTGATTCCATTATATTATACATACTTTTGACGCACTATGCATTCATGCTCTGCATCTCAACTTATGATAATCGGCTGAAAATCTACTGATCTCAATGCCTGTCCAACATAAAAATCCATGAAAAATCATTCCCAAAAAAATCTGTTATTGGAAACTGCCGACACATGTTAAAAAAAACAATAACAGAAAGAGCACTGTTGTTAAGAACAGATGTGAAAGCTCAATAATATTAACGTCATCTAATGATTATTTGTCGCACTCACATTGTTGTTGCAATACTGGACCGGATTATTGTTTATGTTCACCGAAAAGAATCATGCAGCCCTGTACTAACGTAAAGTACAGATACATGAAAATTACACCTTGTAACTGGTTATTTGTGATGCTCAGCTGGAATTAGGCCCTAGTTTTTCTTAAAACTTAGTTGACTTTATTCGGCTTCAGCACACGAGCTCTGAGCGTGTAAATGAAAATTAATGCGTTTGACACTTGGGCTGATGCGACTTGATGCCAGTGGCTGCCTTGAAGCCGGATATCTCTGAACTTCTTCGAAAGGCCAGTGGAGTTCCACAACACTGATGAAAGGTTCAGACACAATAAGAGGAGTGGAGGTGGGGGATATGTGTGTGTGGGGGGGGGGGGTGTTGGAGCAGAGAGGAAGGAAATTGCGAGGGTCAAGAGTAGAAGTGCAGACGCCAGGGGAACACGGCGCGAACAACAGGCTGACACAGGACTGGGATTAACTGATTAATTTGGGATTAAAGATGACTGGTCGCTACTTTAAGTAATGAACCTCAATGACCCAAAATTACAGGATTAACACACAGGAGGTGCTTTATGTGCGACGGCGGGGGGCGCAGGTCCGCGTAAACCAGAAGCAAATTAGGAGCAAATACCCGCTTGTTTTGTAATCAAGTATGCACCCTGGATGGCAAACAACGTGGCAGCAAACACATTTCTGCTCTGAAGGCAAATCCATCAGGGACCCTCTTTAACTGTGTTTAAAAAAAAAAGAAATTAAAAAAAAAGCATTGAGCAGGGAGTTTTGTGACTTTCATGACTAGGCAGTTGTCACTGGGTGTATTGTAGAGGAGCACACAGATTAATCCCACAATCATAAACATGGAGCGGCTGCGCCAGTGTTTTGAGAAGCGCCCTGCGTACAGGAACTCCATTTTCAGCTGAATAGGGGAGCAATGAGATTCATGAGTTCTCCTGCTTACAAGGCCACAGCGATGGAGATTCGGGACAAGGCTATTTCCCCTCTCTTCCATTCAGCGCAGAATACAAGCACTGCTCCAACTGCTCCCAGACTGTAAATTACAACCATCTGATCATTTGTGATGAATTTAACAAAACGTGCTTTCGGAGAGGGACGGGGACCAATTAATCTTAAAAAATGGCAGTTCCCATACAGATGTAAAAGAAAAGAAGTCAAAGAAATATTCAAACCGACTCACACACGCACACACACAAAAAGAATAACAAAAATACATTTTATCATCTTAATCCATCTTAGAGGAGGTTTACAGGTTTTTAATAGAGGGACAGTTCGTATTATGCATACTGGGCCGTGTGAGGAGTGTGTCAGTGTTGTCCAGAAGCCACAAGCAACAAAATAAATACTGTGATTGAAAGAAAGACCGTTTTGTAGGATGTCAACCAGCACCACTTAACTTCAGAGTTGACGGCTAATCTAAAAGTCTGCAGTCGATCCAAGTTGTGATTAAATATCTGGTTGGGATGAAAAGTTGAGAATCCAGGTGGAAAAGTGGAAACTATAAAGCAAAGTAAGAAAAAAAGGATCATGCTGAGGAGCAGTTTCGCCACGTGGTGCCGGTTATTGCTTTAAGAACACAATGTTGAAATGCGCTGGCACACGGTTTAACACACACACACACACACACACACACACACACATAGCAGAAGCATATCTCATCATGTTACAGAAGGCTTCAGAGCCTCTGCGTGTTTAAACCAGCATCTGATGCTTTATTTTCCCCCCTTGTTCAAATCAGGTGTAGATGCGGCACTGCAACACAAACCAGAAAGCAGCGTCGCTTCTAAATGCAGCGTGGTTCTACTCTGGGTCTCCCCAGAGTCCAGGCAAGCCATGTGGTGTGTGTGTGTGTGTGTGTGTGTGTAGGCAGCAGGACAACGGTACTATTGGAAGTGTGGGTTTCTCTGTGTGTGTCCAGGACACCTGTACACAGGCCTGTGTGTGTGTGTGTGTGTGTGTGTGTGTGTGTGTGTGTGTGTGTGTGTGTGTGTGTGTGTGTGTGTGTGTGTGTGTGCACACCGGGAGGGGTGGAGGGAGGGTTCGCTCCTCACGCCTCCTTGTGACAGTGATAGTAATACCTGCTGACGTCCTTTCTTCCCTCTCTCCCTCACTCCTCATCCCTCCATCCCCGGGGGCCTTCCTGAGCTGTTTTGGGAGTTGAAATCTGTTGACTCTTTCCCTACCATCCTCTCCTTAACGCATTCTCTCCATCCCCTCACTCCCTCCACTGCCGGTCTAACGTTTTTACCCTCCCTCTGGGGACCGACGGGGGAAAAAAATGAGCAGAGATGCACTGTGTATATTCATTTGTGGGGTGTGTGTGGTATCTGTATGCCAGCACGAGAAGACACCGGCAAATGTGTGTGTGTTTCACATCATTTGGGGGCTGGAAAGTTGGCTGTACCATACTTCTGGGAAGCCATGCCAATACAATATTAGATTTTTGTTCCTCCGCGGCGAAGCCTCCCCACATCAGGCAGCAGATTCTAAATATCTACATAGTGCAACATTTGTCATCTGTCTCCTCTGGAAATCTCAAAGCGCCGGATAAAAGGTGTTTTTGAGGAGATGTGAGTAATAATAAAAATGGTACAAAAAAACAGTCTTGCTTGAAGCGCTTTAGTTGCAACTTCCAGAGGGCACTCGAAAGAATCACTGGGAAAAAGACACAAATTAAGGGTTGACATCTCATAAGTACCCTCCTGCGCAAACCCTTTCAAAAGCCGTGTTATCTCAGCGTTGCTTCCTTGTGTCTCGATAAAGTGTAAGGGAGCTGCGCTTCTTAACAGCTTTTATTAGTCAAAGTTTGTTCTGGGGTGAAGATGGCCGCCGCCGTCGCTTCTGGATACACACCAGCTCACTCAGGACACACTGTACTGCAACGTGAACAAAAAAAAAAAATGACACGTGCTTCAGGGCAAATAGATGTATGGCCAACAGAAGATTTAATTAGCGAGTACTAACCAATAAATAAAAAGTGCCGAGTTGGCAGGTCAAAGAAAACAGCTTCCTTAAGCAAAACAGGAGAATCACTGCTTTTCTCTGCTTCTCTACCATTTCAGCTTTTCCTTCAGAGATTGCAAAAAGAATGGATGTTACGAGAAGGCTGATTATTTTTTTGTCCATCATCATGCTTGCACGTGGCAGAATTCCATTCACACGTCACTATTATGGAGGCACATCAAGCACACTTGCAGTACGTCTTCAAAGCCTAATAAATGGTATTAAAACACCTGGTATCCTGAAGAAAACAGTCAACAAAGGTGTTGGTTGTTTCTTTTTATCTGCTTGATGCACTATTTTGCGAATATATAAGAATGTCAATCAAAGACTTGTCAATATGTCATTATTTATCTCGTCAATGTCAACATGGTGGCTTCACGTATAACGTAGCACTTCAAGTCCCATTTAAATTATTCTGTAAATGAGGGTTAAATCTAAGCAACAACAAAAAAAAAAAAGGAGATCAACAGAGTCGTACTGATTCATGCAGAACAATTACAAGAGTGTTCTTTTGTAGCTGATGACAGGAAGACTCATTACCGACCAAAACTAGTGAATCATTGTGCACAATATTTTTCTTCAATGAGTCACAATATTTTTAAGGAGATTTAATTGCAGGAGCCGGTGTGTGGAGTGCTCGCTTTCAGGAAGCACAGCAGCAATATGAACGATAGAAAAAAAATAGATACAAATAAACACACTTTTTGGAGTGACTGCTCCTAAGCACCTTTGAAAAGTGCAGGTGTGATGGAAACGTATCCCAGTGTCCTCCTGGCAGCGAGGACCTTGTCTGGTACAATAATCCAGGTTCCTGCTACAGCCTTTTGCTCTGCCTGGGTCAATACTAATTCAATTTCTGTCTCAGGGAATTCCCAGGTTGCCTCTTGGCAGGATTTCGGAGCTGAGTGGAGGAGCATTGTGCGAGGTTATAGGTACATGCAAGTGTGTGTGTGTGTGTGTGTGTGTGTGTGTGTGTGTGTGTGTGTGTGTGTGTGTGTGGTGTGTCTGGATGGCTCTGCCTGCAACCTGTGCAGGCATGTGTGTGCAAATCTGAAGTGTGCACACTGGCTAAACAACAAACAGGCTGCTTCGTTTGGATCCACCGAGTTTTCCCCACAGTTTACATATTCTTATGCGTCAGAAGAGTTGCCGTTTCCTATGTGAAAGGGATGCAGAGTTTGCCCGACACCTACGAACCACGACGGCTCATTATGTGCAATGAATGAATGAATGACTGTGGTCCTGGTCAGGGATCACGAACAGCTCTTTAAACCGCCATCACCACCCTTGTCACACACGTGCGGCAGAGCAGCCATTTTGTGCCAAAGCCAGGCTTCGCGGAGCCGAGTGCACCACAGACATCACTGAACCTCATTTCATTCCACAGCTGTTCCACCCCACTCCGAGACATTCGCACAATACAACTTATTACAGCTTAATGCAACCTAATATTGATGTATGTGTGTACACAACGAAATGGGGCGGCGTGGAGAGAGAAATTGGGAAAGAGATGGGTCCATATGCAGTCTGGCGATAATGCGAGAAGCCGATGATAATATCTGGGTGTTAAATTGGTATCGATTGACTAAATATCCTGACCAGGAGGAGAGAGCGGCCGTCCTTTCATGCTCGTACTCCATGTCTGCTCCGACGGCTCCGAGCTGCACTGTGACTATCTGATCCATTTTAATACAGACATCCTCACCGCTAGGCCGCTCCCCAAACCTCATTTTCAACACAGTGTGCTCGAGTCTTCCCGTGCATGTCTATCTCGGCTTTCACTTCAATTGCAAAGATCATTTTTGTTGTGCAACGATTACGGCGGATTTATTCTACGGCATAAAATATCACTAAACAGTCAAATGGGGGGGGGGGGGGGGGGGGGGGGGGGGGGGATTACCGATTTCATACGTGAGCTTAGATTTGCAGTAACCAATATATGTTGCTTTAAATGATTCGAGAAATGAGGCCACGTGAAAGCAAAAGACATGGTTGTGCAATACTTTAACTGCATGCCCCACCTTCAAAACACCAAGCATCCCAAAGGCAATAACACGCCTTATCCTCCGAACACTTTAGTCACATCTAAAATCAACTAACAAGTGGAAGCAAAACAATGACCCATTTAGACGAGAGGCCGACACAGCGGTGGGTAAACGTTCCCACAGCCGCACACCGCTGGCCAAAATACGAGATTGTTCCAGCCAACGGCGCTTCCACCGAAGAGAAGTGTGAAACTAGTAAAAAGCCTGAATAATGAGCAAGATTACAAATGAATCAAAAACCTGGAGTGTTTTTAATGGGGCCGGGTATCCTGGTGCATTTCCGGCTTTTGTTTTTCCCTGAAACGAAATTTCTCACACTCAATTTCCTCTCAAGGAAATAAAGATTTCCCATTTATGCCATCCAGCAGGTCAGGTCTGATACACACACACCCACACACCCACGCACACACACAGAACTATTGTTCCGCTGCACTGAACTTCAACAACAATGGTGCCAATTCACAGACAAACTAATCTGTAAAATCACTGCCTCAACATTGTTTTCTGACAAAGACGAAGAAGCTCACGTGTACACAAAGTTAACTCATCTGCAGTTTACCTCTGGATAATACACTCAATACCACAAACAAACAGACAAAGGACATTTACAAACACAGATAAGGAACACAATTGCACTCGCAAACAACCCTCTGGATCTACATGGCTGCGAGCTCGGGAGCGAGCGAGACGACGGGCGTTGACAGAGAGAGAGACTCAGAAGGGAGAGAGAGACACTGATACAGCGACATGACAGATGAGGAGAGAGAGAGAGAGAGAGAGAGGGAGAGGGGGAGAGAGGGAGAAAGAGAGAACCAAAGAAGGAGGGAGGGAGAGAATTGCTTTGTTAGCAGGACAGGGAATAAAGTGGTAATTACCTCACTGTGGGTTTGTTGATTATAGTTCAGCCAGGTTCTCCATGTTAATCATTTACCAGGGGAAGACAGAGATTAGTACTGAGACAGACGGAGAGAGGAGAGATAGACGACAGCGCGATAAATATTTTCATATGCATGCACACGCACACACACACACACACACACACACACACACACACACACACACACACACACACACACACACACACACACACACACACACACACACACACACACACACACACACACACACACACACACACACACACACACACACACACACACACACACACACAAAGGAAAAAGGAAATCGCTTTAAAAAAAAAAAGAAGCTGAAAGCTCAATCATCTTCTTTGACAAGTTACAATTACAATCACTGTCTGCGTTCTCCCCCTTTACTGTATCCTGCATGCATGTCAACTCGCCTAAACTTACGCGTCAGATCTGCGTGTGCACGCATGAAGTTATTGCATGCAGAATGTGATTTACTTTGGTATTTAAACGAGACCATTCACGAGCACACACACAGAGAGGGGGGGGGGGAAATGATGCATGAACACAGTCGAGATTACACGGGAGACTTATGGGGGCTGCTTTCAATGAAGATACAGAAAAGCAATACAAATATTCATCTCCTCGTGCGCCATTTAAGCATGCTTCACTGGCTGGAAGCTCACCCTCGGTCTTTGTCTGAGGAGGTGAGAGAGAGGGAGATAGGGAGGGGGTGAGGAGGGAGAGAGAGAGAGAGAGAGAGAGAGGGGGGGGTAGAAGAAAGTGAGAGTTCAGAGGGTCTGCTCTGGTCTTAAACGCTTTGAGGTCTGTGTTCAAACCTGCAGAGAGAGTTCAAGTGTGAGCAGAACAGGATAAAGGTAAGAAAAAATGAGTTATAATGTTATAATGTCCTTACTGTGCCTGCCAATGGTGAAACACAGTTATCTCTAATGTGAAATCTTGCTATCTGTCACTGAGCTGGGGGGAAAAAAAGAGAAAAAAGTTGAAGGAAAAGGAGGTGAAAGAGTTGGAGAGCAGAGAACGAGGCTTTAAGTTGTGATCCAAAGGAACTGTTGCAACAAGTTTGCCTCCTCCCATGGCAGATGAGAGTAAAAGCAATAGAACAGGTGAGAACAGAGAACAAGGAAATGGAGCAGAGAATTTAAGGTTCAGGTACGGGTGACATTTATCCTCGTTACAGATGTAAGAGCAGTCCATGCACAAATGGGGAAAGCATCCTTCAGCCAATCTCTTACAAAAAAAAAAAAAAAGTGGGGTGTATGGGAGGGGTGAGCCAATCCTTAAAGTATTCGCGCTTTGAGTAACCTTCCTGACAGACCTTAAGTGGATATACAAGGATGAATGCAGCCCAAGAAGCAGACACAGTTGTATCAGCACATAGGCTGTGCAATGAGATCGAGCCAACAGGTTTAAAGCACACAAGAAAGGACCGGTGTACCAATAAACTAGTCCCAGCTTGCTGCACTGGGGAGAGGTAAGGTAAACTGTCAGCACACGCAAGTCCACACAGTCGAGCTTTGAGCACCTTCGGTTATAATATTTTACTAACTTTTAACTGCTCCAGGAAGTAAAAAAACATAATAATTTCCACTCTAATAAGGAGCTATTGCTCTGAGAGACACACGGTGATAAAATCGTGGATGATCGTAAACTCTCTTCATAAAATGGTGAAAGGGGGCAATCGAACCACTTGAGCCCCACAAAGACGGAGGCCAGGGGTATCCGATTCTGCATGGTTCAACGCTGACCCTGCAGTCAGTCCATCACTTCCATTTCAGAGCTCCATTTTTCAATCTGGAGGGTGCTAAATGTGTGCCAGTTGAAAGTGTTTCACTGAGCCTTTGTTACAAGAATATTAGCCGACAAAGAACGGAGCGATGAGAACCCCCCCCAGTCTCCAGTTCACTGCCTTCGCTTCATTAAAACCATAAATCTAGACGGGCTGAGAAAGGTGACGGCTAAAGACCATCTTCTGCCATCCATATTAAGAGGGACCTGTTCTCTCACCAGCTAGTTGCTTTATGCACAATCGGAGCATTTATCCTCACGTCTTTAACCTGGTTTACCAGTGGAATTGTTAACAGAATCACTGACGGCAGGAATAAACACAACCGGTGGGATTTCATCTCAGGCAATTAGCACCGCAGTACAAAAAAAAAAATCCCCAAACGCTTTAAGACATCGTATTTAAAAGTACAATCAATGATTTCCGTCAGCACAACACTGACATATTAGTGTATGGAAATGTGGCGTGAGCAAACATTCATTTATTTACATAAGCAGCCGAGCTAAAGCTGCAATTCAGCTCCAGTTTCTGGCAACGCGTCCAACGTAAATCCAAAACTCCTTCTCTTTCCCGTCGATATTTGCCCTGTTTTGTTCTCAATCAACTCCTCGGGGAAATAAGGCTTTTTAGCTGCTTAATACAACCAGAGTCATTAACTTTGTCCTTCTGCTGTTGTTTAATGGCCGGGTGGCGTTCAAAGGGATTTATCAGGACAATTTCACTCCAGCGGCACTGATGGATGATCAATGGATGCGATTCAAAACGGTTACAAGTCAAGGCTGCTAAAACAGTGATGCTAAAAGGCTCTTCAGAAAATGCGCAAGAACAACCGCATGCTTTTCACACAAATCGGTATCTCCATCTGAACAATGCCGTTCATTATATGTACATATTGTAAACATTTGAACTCTTGTGTGACATTTTGGACAATAAAAACAAAAGCCAAAACGCAGTTATTTTTCAACCTGGAGCTCATGAGGCAGCCACAAGCCAACCACAGTGTGGCCGTCCTGTGCCTGAGCTCCACCTTTCCCTCGCCTGGCTACATTCACAGGTCTCAGGACAGCCTGGCTGGCTGGCTGGCGAACAGCTAATAGAAAATATGGTATGGGAAAATGACTGAAGCTCAACTAATCACACTGCCAATATCCATCACTGGGCAGGAGGGAGTCGTGAGAGATAAAGGGGCTGAAGGAGGAGCGGGGGGTGGAGGTGGGGGGGCTGCGCAGACAAAAAAATGAAAAGGAGAGTAGGATGTAACAATGGAGGCAATGAAGACTAAGGAGAGCAGAGGAGAGGAGAGCAGAGCAGAGGAGAGGGAGTCCGAGCTGTAAACCCAGGGGATTCTTGACTTGGTACAGCATCACGGCTCCACTGATAGCTTTGTGATTGGGTGGTGCTGCTGATGAGAGTGATTCTCTGCCACAGTGGGTTACCCTCCGCCATGAGGCTGATGGCATTGTGATTGTGTGGTGTTGCAGCAGACTGTGTGGGCCTGCCACAGGCTGTGACCATTCATCCCTGAATCTCTGGGGGACGAGAAGGTGCTTCCTAATCCTCGCGGCGTTCCTCCCCACAACATATCTGTCGGCTCCCAATTACAGGGACTGGGCTTTACCCGCCTGGACACACTGGACGTCGCCTCGGCTGACTGCAGCCCAGGAGGAGATCCGGACACTTCACAAAACAGGCTTTGGAGAAATGCATTGGTCTCATTATGGGGTTTTGGTTTTTTTTGTGTGTTTTCACAAAATGTCAAATGCAAAACAAAACTGCAGCTGACAAAATGATCTCCGTGCCAAATAGATATTAAGTAAAAAGGGCAATTCATTTGAAAGAGTGGAGTGGGAATCAGGCCTCACTGACAGCGAGCCTCTCAAGAAGAGAATGGAGGCTGTGTTGTTTGGGCAGCGGCCCTCCTGGCCCTGCAGGTCTCCCACCTCAACCCTTCAATTAGCCAGACTGGAACACCTGGATCAGCAGGTGAGCCTCGCTCTGCCTGCCTAATGGCCCCAATCAAGCCATTACGCACACTCACAAGCAGACACACGCACCTCCCCATTACCCAAGTACATATTCGCTTATGCGCGGCAGCACTTTGGACTTAAATATACACCTGTGTGCCGAGAATGCTATCCAGGGCACCATTCAGGACAAACACTCAGGAAGAAACCCTTACTTCTGGCTTTCTATAAGTAGCATAATCACCGTCTCCGAGCAGAACCAGACGGGTGAAAGCCAGGGTCAGAGTGTGGTCATTATGATAAAGAGCAGCAATGAGAAGGTGTCATCAGACAAGCGTGTGTCATATTAACTCATGGTCGCAGAGATGATTTTTTTTTTCTTTTTTATTAGGGGCAAATAGCAGTGTGAAAGCTTTAAGTTCAAGGTAATCGTCCCTGCTCTGCGCACTCTTCAATTAAGTACACAAGGACGTGATCTGCTGCATTGCTGGCATTCTTTAACCCGGGTCTGACTCATTTAAGAGGCATTACTGAGAATGTTGTGCAAGAACATGGCCGAGCAAGTCCAGACCAGCTCGGCTTCATCCGCGCAAACTGCAGCCGGCAGACCGAATCAAGTTTTGTTAACGTGAATGCGTTGTTTTGGCTGCAGTCAAGAGAAAGGCGCACCGACAAAACAGCGCTCCTCTGGGGAGGCGCACGATGACGCGCGTGCTCCAGGTTTCACCTCTCACCTTGTGTTTGTCGAATTCCAAAACACGACGTGTCTCTTCGCCGCAACCGCCGCAATCACGTTGAAGACGAAGATCGTGGCTTTCCACGCATGCAGGGTTCCGGGGGTCCAGGTCGGGGAGCCCATCCTGGTGCACCGGCCGGGAGGAGGAGGAGGAGGAGGAGGAGGAAGAGCGGTGCGCAAAACAGGTGAAAAGATCCCAAACAAGAAACTTTGACAAGAACTTTCTCCAGCAGCTTCACCAGCTGGTGAACAAGTCTCTATGTCATGTGCTGCTGCAGTTTTGCATACTGCATTGAAGGCATTTAAAAAAAAAAATCAAGGGAAACAAAACAACAAACAAACCGTGAAGAATCACAAGTTGCCGAGTGGAAGGTGCGCGCCTCCAAAGTCAAAAAGTCCAGAGAGTTTGTCCACATTCCGCATGTTTGGTTCGGAAGTGAGATCTTTTCCGATGTGAACGCACGAGACTGTACAAAAAGAAAAAAAGTCAGCCTGAACCTGAGTTTACAAGTTTTGAGCTTCCAAGTTACAGTATTAAATGTGATTCTCCATTGAAACCAGCAGCTGGTGGAGCAGCAACAGGCTGAGGAGCGTCTGGAAGGGCGGGTGCACCGAGCCGAGGGCGGTGCCGGTAAACTTTGGACCAATCGGCCCACCAGGGTGTGGTTATGTAGGGCAGGACTGCAGAGTTCAACCCTTGCGAGGTGCGCCGACTGGTGTGTGGACACGGCCGGGCAGCGCGCCACTATGTAGAACCATATAAGCCCCTTTCTGCCAAAGGTTTGTACAGAATGATATACCTTAATCTGGTTTAGCGATCTTTCTATCACTGGACTTTGGCAGCGGTAACCTCCTTTATAAGAGTAAAAGCAATAAAGTCATATTACCTATTAGTTCTGCAATAGAAACAATAAAACACATTAACAGGGTTTATATGGAGCAGATGTGAATCCACCACAGTGATGCAGTAGAATTTCTGTTATTTTGGGTACATTTGAGCCTAATTGGTGACTCAAAATTGCGTGTGTGCGTGTGCGCGCGCACGTTTGATTGCCTGTGATCAACTGACATGCACTCACAGCTGGGATCAGCGCCAGCCTCCAATGACCTTGAATTAAACAAGGTATATAGTCCAGAGGTTTATAGAGATAAATTATAGGGATTTTTTTTTTATTATTATTTTACACCAAATCAAATTTAATTGGAGCCGCAAAACACGTTGAACCTTTATAAATGAGGGGTAGTGCAGCGCATAAAGTTTCATATAATTATGATGCACACACAGAAAGTGTCTTAAGTTGCAGTTATGACGCTTTATATGATTCAAGATGGTAAAAAGGACATTTTCAGTTGTTTGTGTACCTGATTTTAATGCTTTCACTCTCTCTTTTCAGCATCTCTGAGATTTCCTCAGTTTTAAAGCTTTTTAAAAGAATTCTAGGCATTTTAATTGTTGTTGGGTTTTTTTGTTTGTTTACTTTTTGCATCCCCCCCAAATTTTTTTGTGTGGTTTTAACCAGTTTTGCCATTCAAGTTGTGGCTTTTTCCCAAAGCCCTTTTTAGCAAAAGGATACAATTTCTTGAAAAAGGTTCCATATGTTCATTAAAATATTTTGGGCAATATCTTTGGTGTCCCCTAGATGTTCCCATTGAGAGAGACATTTTGTTTTGCTGAAATCACACCAGCTCAAGTCAAATAAAGCCCTTAAACATAGAGTACTTTGTGTTTGTTTCCTGAAGAGAATTAACCTGGAACTAAATGGCGTCTGAAACAGTGTGTTGTAAGTTCCCAGATACTCCAGTCCAGCCGCTGAATTGGGGAACTTTCCTCGTCTCCTTCTCTTCTGAACTTTCTTTCAGCCCCCGTGTCTTAATGTGTTGCTCCAAACAAGGTAACACTGGTGCAAAATGGTGCATTGAGGAACCCAACACACAAAACAACTGCAGGGAGCCCACTTTTTTTGGCTGTTGTCTGCAAGCCGCAGCCTTTAGCTCGGCGAATGTTCAGTGTAAAGAGGTTTGTGTGAGTTGTGATAGGTATTAATTTCTTGGTTGTTGTCAACCGCCCCAGGGGAGGGTGTAGTGACAGTAATCACGACGCCCTCATGGGCGAAAGCCACTGGTGGTCCTCTCTAATTATCTGATTTTCCAAGTGTGTGTGTGTGTGTGTGTGTGTGTGTGTGTGTGTGTGTGTGTGTGTGTGTGTGTGTGTGTGTGTGTGTGTGAGAGAGAGAGAAAAGGTGTGTTTTGCTCCAGCACTATCGCTCACCCAAACAAACTTGCATTGATATCTTTGTGCTATGAGCTGCAGCCTGTCTGGCCATTCCCTTTCTGCAGGACCCCCTCCTTGTCCCTCTTCCTCTATCTTTTATCGTGTGTGTGTGTGTGTGTGTGTGTGTGTGTACACGTGCATGTGGCACTAGGACTCATTAGCTCACTTCCTGGAGGTCCTGATCATTAATTTCCCATGATGCCTCGGTGCTCCTGTGTGGCTAATTTGTCCCTGGTGAGCCAGCGCTCCCTCAGCAAGTGTGGAACAGACCACAGAGGAGAAACTGGCTCTACAGGGGGGGGGGGCTTCTGCCTCTCCCTAGTTTTGATTGATCTATAGAAGCTGACAGTTTCTTAACACATTTTGTTGGAATGCCAGAGGTTAATAAAGCTGTTTGAGAATTAATTTTCTTCCCCCTCATTCGAAAAACCCTCTAACTTTTCAATTTGGGCATGTCTTTAAAAGAACGTAACTGTTTCAGTATTCACGAGCCCCGTAGCTAACGCCATTGTTACGCGCTATAAATTGACCAGGTTTCCTCCCTGACTCGAATTAGATTGAAGCAAAAAAAAAAAAAAAAAAGATCTCGATTACCTCATGGAGGCAGCAATTTAAATCTCTAGTTATGATGCTCCCGATTACGAGCCATTTTGATTGCCGAGCTGATGGATTTTGTTTGTAACGTGGACGTAGTTATTTTAACTCAGCGGGAAGGAAAAGAAGCCTCAGCTGCACCTCTCACATTCTGTTCACTGAAACCTCCTCCTTTCCTTTTTCTTCAATATTGGTTTTTATCTTCTGTCTACCTGCTATTCATCATTATCAGCACTTTAACACCCCCCCCCCCCAAAAAAAAAATCTTTTCCTCTCTTTGCTTTTGTCTGTATCCATCATTAGTTCTCATCTTTGCCGTCATTGATCTTCTCATTACTGGTCAAATGTGTTTTTTCCTCCTCACTGTTCCTCGGCTCACTTTATTTCAGCAAACATTCTCTGTTATACCACAGAGGTTTTAATTAACCATGCATTCATATCACAATCCTATTAGGTATGAATCTGTCATTTTGATGTGCATATAAGTATCAATTAAAAATTTTTGGTGGGAAAATTGTTATCATTGTGTGAACAGATTAGACTTGACGGCGGTGTGTCAGTTGTTGGATTAAAATGATCAGCAAGTGTTGCTGCCGCATGAATATACACTGACGGAAGAGAGAATTTGTTTCACAAAGGAAATATCATGATGGGGATCTCCCCTCAAGCAACCCAAATAGTTTGAATGTGGGAGGAAATCATGTGTTTATACATGCGACGAGCTGGAGTAAGAAGCTCATTCAGAAAATAGGGTTTTCAGGATGAGTCACAAATATCTAACTTCTCGTCTGTGTTTGTATTGATTCTCTCCATTTTTCTGCAAGTGTTATTTATGTCATTGATTTCTCCATGATGGATCCTTTTTTTTTTTTTCTTCTCGGTTGTGTTCAATTGTTTCAATGCATATTTGTTTGGCTGTGTATCAGATGTGAATGTGCCATGAGGCGATCAGAGGTTATCTGGTAAAACAACTGATAAGAGATCCGGATAAAATCTCTAATTGAGGAGGTTATATCTTCTGAAGGACTCGGAGGGTATAAGTGTAACACACATTTTAAGAATAGAGTTTATTGTAAAGTAGATTCATTAACATGATAATATAAGCTTTCGGGTAAATTCTTCAGAGGGAAAGTTGTGACAGTTGTAGTCTTTCTCTAAAGATCTTACCGAAAGGAGGAATGTGCAAACTCTACACGAAAAGGCTCTGTTGGCCAGCATATTGGAACCATTAGCACTCTTCTTGTGAGGCACCAGTGCTAACCACTCCACTACTATTTCTGATGTCACGCTATACCACAAACAGACAAAAAAACGGTTTTGTGTATTTGCTCTTAAACTAAAGAAGAAATAGAAACTTATTGAAAAGTTCCAATAGACGGACGACCATAAACACTCTCGAGGTATCAGTTAACCTGATATGCTTTGTCAGGTTTATGTCTTTGGACTGTGGGAGGACCTCGGTGATAACCAGAGACAAACCTCAGATGCATTGAGAGAACATGGAAACTACAAACTGCCCGGGGATTTCTCCCTGAGAGGCAACACAGAGCACAGTGAATTCATCCTATATGTACATCAAACACAAGGGGAGATGAGAAGAAACAGCAGCACAAGAGTTACATGCCGGCAGCAACAACAGCAGCGTTGTGCAGGCCGAGGATGCTGACATAAATATAACAAACAAGGGCAAACCTGGCGACCACACATCAATGGTTTTAGTTAGAGGAAACATGAGTCGCCTGCTATACTTGAACTACCGCTATAATATGAAACACAATATATAATCTGTCAAAACTGACAGTTTAACAAGTACTTATTATTAAACAGCGAAAGGAACTTAGACAGAAGGGCTCACATGGCATGACCTGAACTGTTCAATAGACTCATATCAATATAACTCATTTATTCAGCTCTGCTGTTTTACATATTTCCATACATTTTACAGTGAGCCTGACGTGAGGTAAACGTACTCGTTTGTTAGCGGGAAGTTATCCCTCCAACTTCTTCTCATCTCTGCCCACCGTTCTGTCTTTCTTTCTTTCTTTCTCTCTTATTTTTCTGCTGTCCCTCCTCTGCGCATCTTTACTCCCTCTGCTCTCTGCGATGCTTTTGTACAGTAGTGTCAGTAGCCTCTTAATCCTGTTATCTGCACATATACAGACTGACACCAAGAAGCTACTCGCCAGGGCTGTAATCAACTACTCTGTACTGTACACACATCCTACTGTATGGGCACACACACACACACACACACACACACACACACACACACACACACACACACACACACACACACACACACACACACACACTGGCCCCATTCTCCATCTACTCTGTAATCCCTCTATTTTTGGTCTCTTTCTATTTTGATCAGCCATATGCCAGTGTGTTTTTTACACACACACGCACGCACGCACGCACGCACGCACACGCACACACGCTTTGGCCAGTCCATCACTCACTGATGCGACTATTTCTTCTGTTCGACAAGACGTCTCGTCTCCCCCTCCCCTCACTCTTGTCACGCTCCACGTCTTCATCATAGTCTTCGTACGTGGTTTAATTTCTGTAACATGACTTCTCCACGTTATCGTTTGAGTGGTTAATTAACTTCATTTGCCCTAATGACTTGTTGTAATTGTCAACCTCTTTTGCTTCGAACAAATGAACAAACTCCCGATACACTAACACGAGAGGCCTCTGATACCACTTAGTCTTTCCTTTATCATTTCATCATTTCATCCTTTCTGGAGATGCCCCCCCCCCCCCCCCCCGTCTTTCTTCCACACGCCCAAGACACTTATTTGCAACAGTGCCAATTTTATGGGGTCATCGTTTTACTTGTGTGTATTTTTTCATTCTCACTTTTCCCCCTTTTTGTAAAAGTACATTGTGTGCAGCTCTTTTTCGCGTGTGTACCTCCGCTCTTTTTTTCTTTTCTTTTCTTTTTTTTTTTCCTCCCTCCGTCTATGTCGCCGCATCTCAGTGCCGTAATTACAGCTCTGGACTCAAGCAGTGATGGTAAATGCTTCTCTATTCCCCTCTCTCCATCACTCTCCCTCAATCTCCACCGTTCTCCTTTTCTCACCAAGCAAATTACATCTTGGTTACTATAGAGACGTGTTTATTGAATGCTTTTTACTGCTCTCTCTTTACTTCCCCTTAAGCCCCCATCGTCTTTCCTCCCCTCTTTCTTTCGGCTCCACCTGCCTTTCTCCGTGTTTACTCCTCTCTTGCACACCTGCGTATCGACGGTCATCTGTGTCTGCTGCGTTTATTTCATTTCTCTCCTTTTGTTACGTGGGGAGTCGCTTCAAACTTCTTTGGTGACTAATAGTTTCTGTTCGAAAAGAAGAAAAAGGAGAATTGAGTACGTCGGATAGATTTCCAATGCGATGGTCGTGCCCATTGTTGTTGCCATGTACTACACATAAGCAGATAAAGAGGCGAGGTCTATTATTGCGCTGATACGCCATGTGCTATCCATTACTATTGACTGTGTAAGTGGCCCCTGCTGAATACAACTCTGAGATGTGAGCAATCCGATTGTTCGTCTTCCTTCTCCTCATCATCACAGATGTGGTTGTCCAGTCTGTTTGGCTTTGCTTCACTATTGTTTTTTTTTAATATATTTTTGTTTATTCTCATTTCAGATTTGCAAAGTCTGATCTTCTTATTTATTTATTTGTTTGTTTGAGAACAAAGCTCAAAGATGCAAATACAACAACAGCACAAAGAGGAGAATCTACATAAAACTACCACATCTGTGGAAGTAGGTCACAAAACAACACGTGCACACAAATGACCCATTTCAAAAATATTTCCCTGGATCAAACCCACATAATGTGGTTAAAAGGTCAAGAAAAATTAGGAACTAAATTGGATCTGATAAAAAAAAAAAAAACATAATTATAAAACAAAATTACGTGTCTGATTTACGACGGAGCTGACATTTAAAGATACAAACTTCAGTTCAGAGGTTCACAAACTTTTAAATTCTTTTTCTTTTTCTCATGGAGCTTCATTCAGATCACCTCTGAGAAATGTGCTCTGTCATCTCTGACTCGACAAAACACAAACACAGCCACTCTCACCAACAGAGTGTCTTATTATGGTTTTTATCTCTGACGTGTCCAAATCCAATTTGAACGAGAGACAGAGAGAGTAATTTACTCTTACTTTACAGAAAGAGGTGACTTATGTTCCCCCATTGATAATATGCAGTAGTTTGCACAAACATACTGCTGAAATGTTGACCTGTCATAGATTCTTTAGCGTTGCTGCGTTAAGTGATCCTGTAAGGCGGGATAGTGTGACAGCGAGCCGGCGCACACACCACCTGAACTCCTTCCTGAAGAGAAACCGCGATATAGAAGTCAGCTTGTTTTACTGTGTACAGCCATGGGTTTGCTAATGGAAGGTGTCAAAATGTCCTTTTTTGGGGGGGAGGGAAGACAAACCTATACTCACAGTAACATTGCTTGATGTTTATGGTATTACACATATGGTTTATGTTTGTTTTTCTTTTTTTTTCTTGCAATTCCTCTTGTGTTCTCATTGTGCAAAATGCACACCGCAAACGTCATGGTGCACAAGGTCTATTAGATTTATGCCGTACAGTGTGGCGAGCTGTGAACTTATAAGAGACTGTGCAGTGAGCATTAGGGCATGGGAGTAAACTGTTTCCTGTTTTTGAGCTCTCCAAAAGTAAGACATCCAAGAACATGCACACATGCTGTCTTGTCATGCCTTTCATTGCATTGACTGAATTTCCTGCAAAGTTTCTCAAAACTCAGCAGCAACTGTTTGGGCTAAAGTTAGGTCTAATTTAGAGTAAACAAAGGCAAGGTATTTATAGCGCACCATTCAAACATGGGGCAATTCACAATGTTTAACAAAGAAATGAAAGAAATACAGAAAAGCGTAACTCTTAGTCCAGAGTAGCTGAAAGCTAATTTCCTTCTCTTGGTCACATTATATTAATGTTACTGACTGCTAAGATCCAGATACATTAAAGCTTGATTCCTTTAATAACATTATTCAGTTTACCTTCCAAATATTTATTTCTAATCATGATTTCTTCTCAGAATATGATGTGGATTACAAAGCCCTGCTGGGAAAAGGGTGAGGGTTAGCGGCAGCCTCACCCCCAGATTTCTCCAACTGAAATGTATTTATCTCAATAAAACTATTTTCCTTATGGGCAGCCATTGTTTTCGTCACGTCAGAAAGATGACGTGTAGCAAAGTCCCGAATATAGAAAGTTGATAAGGATTTGGATTTAAATTGCTAACGTCTGCCTGTGTAGACGACATTTCATTTTTTTTTTCTTATTGATTCCCAGCTTTTGTGTGAATAACTTCCTCTCATTCTCACCCTCTTCCCGTGTAGCACATATTGTTCTGTTCTTTTTCTTTCCTTGCGTCTCACCTACCACCCCCCACCCCCCCCCCCCCACCACCTCCCCCCTTTTCCTTTCACAACACTTGTGGATGATTAGTTGAGTCAGATGGAGGCAAGAAGAGGACACGCGACCGGCTCTGCATATTCATCTGTCCTTCTGTTCCCTCCATTCACTCATCCACTCCGCTACTGCAGTCCTGTTTTTCCTCAGCGCTCTCTTCATCGCCTCTGTGTGCCAGCAGTCCTCATCTCCCCCCAACACCTCCACTATTTATCCTCTCCTCTCCTCTCTCTGTCCCTCACTGTACTCCCTCTCTCTCCCTCCCCCCCCCCTCTCTCTCTCTCTCTCTCTCTCTCTCTCTTCTCCATCCCAGATGGATTGTGTGAACCCTCTGTCGTAAAATTAACTTTGAGATGAACGAGGCTATGGCTGTTTGTGCATGCGGTTTGATATCCTGCCAGAAAAAGCGTTGAAGGTTATGTCTACATCTATTTACTGCCAAAACAACACTTTTGTAACTCCCACAGTTTTACGTTCTGATATATTGAAAAAATTTAATAAAATAAAATAAAAACAATTTCCCACAGTGTCATCAAAGTGTTATTTTGATTTAAATATAGTAAAATTAGAGCCGTTTGTTTTTTTTGTGTGTGTGTCTGTAGATGTGCAGCTGAAGTGACTGTCCCATTACTATCTTTGAGCCCTATTAAAGTGTCTTTGAGGAGAAAAACAAATCCCTTCTCTGCTCAGTCGCATGGCTCAGAATGAGATAAGCGAGTGAAATGTAAATGGATATCTGTCTTTTTTTTTTTTTTTTCCTTGTCGCAGATATAGGACTATCTTGACAAGTGAGGCCAACACATACAAGCACAGTGTCAGCGTGTGAGTTATGATAAACGCTCTCTTTAGATATCAACTCGGAGGAGCTGAAATGGTTGACAATGAAACCTCGATGTGAAGTCACAACGGTTAAGATCTACGTTTAATTGGATCTACATTTGTACACACAGCCTGCTTTTTGTCTTCCGTTTTTTTTTTCTTCCCCCTAACCTCTGCCTGGTCTCTCATTCCTGCTGCTGTTTGTGTACTTTCTTCATTAAGGGTACACGCTTAAATGTTTTACAGGGTGTCTCTGTCTCTGTAATCTCCGGCAGTCGCAGTGTGTTTCAGTGGGCAGTGATCTGATGGGGATTTGGCAGACATGCTTATGTGGTAGGAACTAAAAGCAAGTTAATTGTACCCTGAGGAAACACTAAAACAGGTCGGACTGCTCAGAATTAGGGCCTCGAGATAAAAAAGCAGATTTAGAAAAGAAAAAAGAAAAAGTTCATCAATGACTTTTTCCATGTCAACGCTTTTTTTTGTGTATGTCATTACTGCAGGATCAAACAACAAGCTTTAGTGTGTGTGTGTGTGTGTGTGTGTGTGTGTGTGTGTGTGTGTGTGTGTGTGTGTGTGTGTGTGTGTGTGTGTGTGTGTGTGTGTGTGTCTATGTTTATGGATTTGCGTGCCATTAAAGGCCTCTTTTTTTTTTTTGCTGTTCTAACATTATAACAGACCATAAGGATTGACAGGTTTACAATGAACACCTGCAAACATTTAATTAAATGGGAAATGCACACGTTTTCCAATAATCCCAATTTATGCTTTTGTAATTATCTGCACGTACACTTTAACCTGATTGCTCTTGGAGGAGATGTGTAGTAAAGAGAACAGAGTCTATGTGCTGCCGATAGCAACGGCTACATAATTACCTTGATCAGGTGGATTTATTTCCGAAGCAGATTGGCAACAACTAAATGAACTTAAATGCTTTTCTGTCCGGTTTAGTTATTTATTTGTTTGTGTAACTCTCGATACATCGGCTGGTGGTTTGTGATTTGAATTATTAATTGCTGGTTATTGTCTTGTTGCTCAAGGATGTGGATTCTCAGACTGTGTCTGTCTGCTGTGCTGCTCTGCTCCTCATCAGAGCATGGGGGTAAATGATATCTTCTAATGATTGCCCTCTTGTTCCCTCCTCACCACTACCCCCCCCCCCCCCCCCCCCCTCTTTCAGTAAATGAGGGAAAGTGATATGGTCCTCTAATGACCAGTGTGAATAATCACAGTCTAAATAAAGGTTCTGTTTGGTGTGTCTCTCCAACTCTTCAATGGCCCTTTTTACAGCCTCATCTCTCTTTTCTGATCTCACCCCTCTAATTCCACTTTTTTATGCCCATTATCAGAGGGTGTATCGTGGCCGGGGTGTTGTTGCCTTCTGCACCATTGATATTCTGGTTAAAGTCTCTTTTTTCGGTCCCATGCTTCCCTCTCCCTTAAAACCAGATGGTCCATTTTTACGTGGTTGTCAGTTTTCACATCCTCAGTCCATTACAGCTGTTGGATATGCGCGCATATGTGTATTTTTCTCGCCACAGATCAGAGAGGAGCTCAAATTGACATCCATTTCAGCTGCACGTTTAGCTTTTATATCCTCAGCCGGAGTGAACGGCGAGGAGGACCGGAAGACATGAAAGAGGGGGAGAGTGCTGGGAAGATAAAAGGAACGCAGGAGAAAAACCTTGCTGTCTGTCCACACGTTTATTTTGTGCTTACTAAAGTTCTTCTTCTTGCACAGTCTCTCTCTCTCTCTCTCTCTCTCTCTCTCTCTCTCTCTCTCTGTTCGGGTGAGGAGGAGCTGAGTTATTAAAACGCCAACCTTTCCAACAAGAGGCAATAAATCAAACTAAATATCCAGGGGAGAGAGAAAGGGGAGAGACAGAGAGGGAGAGAGAGAGAAAAAGAGAGAGAGAGAACATGGAAATGAAAAATAGGGAATGTACTGTATAAGTCTAGGAGGGGGATTTGATGAGCAGAAGGCTTGGGAAAGAGGGAGAAGAGACGCGATGAGAGAGCGGTATTATAAATTGATGTAAGGGATGAGAGGAGAAGAAAGTAGGGAGGAAAATAATGAGAGTCTCATCCGGCCGGTCTGATGCCCGCTCTAGCCTCATCCACTTTGATTACAGCCATACAGGCCGGCCAATCAGGGTTAATTCACCATCACTGCAAATCAGTCAGTCAGTGAGCGACTGAGTTTCAAGGCAGCGAGGAATGTTTTCCCCAGTTTCAAAGCAAATATGCTGATAAACGGACGAGGGGACGGTGTCGCCGCGTTGCTACGACGACAAACGTGAGGAGCCGGATGGGTCTCGGCACGTCGCTGACAAATTATTGTCAAAGAAAAATAAATGTACATCAACCTCAAGTGGTCTGTAAAAAAAATCTGCTGTAAAGGCAGAAAAAAAAAAACCCACAACGTAAAGAAAACAAAAGTTGAGTCCCAAAGCAATAAACTAATAGTATGCTTTGTACACCGTGTGGATTTTCTTTTTTCTCTTTGCGATACACGTGGCGACCTCCATCCCTCTGTTTGGTCGTAATGCGTTGCATATAGAAAAGTGCAATTTGTGAACCAAAGTTGGGCTGAATGGTGTAATCCAGGTTTAAAAACTCTTTTATTAAAACTTTTTGGAGCTGAATGTAATGAAGGTAATTTATTTTGATAGTATATTTATTCTGCAAAACCATAAGATATTGTAATCTGTAACTTGAGTAAAAAAATCTCTACCAATATCCCAGAAAAACTAAAGACTTTTTAATTTTTTAAGATTTTTTTTTTAACTTAGAAGTTCAAATTTTCAACTGAGAATCAGTCTGAGTAACTGCTGTTTGTGATCTTTGACCTTTTTGCTTGAATTTCACACTCAGAGCTCGAGATGTGGCCTTTTTGCTCGACTTATTGTACAATACATTTATTTGATGTGTGTTTGTCCCATCAGTGGTATTTAATCCCTGTGAGAGGGTCATTTACCGGAAATTAATCCTCATGTGATAAAAAATGTTTTTAATTCAGTTAACTGGGTGAAGATCCAGCCGCACATTGGATCATAGGACGTGTCAAATCTCCTTCAACTGCAAACTTTCAAGAGACTGTTCTACTTTATTTAAATACTTTATAGTTCAAATATTTTCAACATTCATTACGATGGTATGTTAGTTATTATTGCGATTGTCTGTTTTATCAGATCGACAGAGACTGAAGGTTATTTTTGGATTAAACCAATATTTATTTCTTATATATTTTTTGAAAAACAAACAAACAAACAAACAAACAAACAAACAAACTATATAATCTAAACTCTATTTGGAAGAGGAGCTAATCCTTTCATAAACTTGGTAAAATGTGTCAGGGCCTGAAGGAAAACAGCTGGTCTGAATGAAGGCGGTCTGTCGCCCAGTAAACTCTCACAGTGTTGTTGGAGAAACTTCTTGGACTTGACAACTGATCGATCCTCCCTTTGGAAGCAACAAGATTAAACTTTTGGTCACAGAACAAACACTGGCGGTGGCAGCTGATCAAACCCGCATTGCATTTTAGGAGGAGTTTTACTCTCCTTCAGCTATTTCCCATACCGAAGTGCCGGAGCTCATCGGATTTCTCCTTCGAGGTCAGTCTGGATCAACTGGAAAAGACAGCTGTCTCTGTTTTGAAGTGGTTCCTCTGTCGATTTTGTTATTTCCTGTTGCATCATCAAACATCTGGCGTTGCCGTGTGATACCCTGGTAAACCTTGGACTTGGTTTTTCATTTCACAATGGGAGACGTTTGTAACCTCGGATGCAGAAAAGCAGCACCGAATCCAGACTGCCGCTCGCTCGACAAGTCTTCTTATGCTGTATTCAAGTCTTTAGCTGGTAGAGAGAGGGTTTTTTTCCCCCCACCCTGATGAGCATTGTGCTTTTATTAAGCGAGGGAGATTGAAAACAGCCACAGAAGTAGATTGCCCTCACCGGTAGACAATTCATTTGCCTGTTGAAAGATCCATATCTTCCCTGAGAGATCACTCTGTAATCATTTCCAGTGTTATGCATGTGTATCCTTGTGAAATTAAACTAGACTGAATTAAAAAAACAAAAACTGAACCTCACTTTGCCGTTCTTTATTATTAGAATTGCTTAAATCTGTAAACTTTTTCTCAACCTCTTCACTCTTGAATTAAAGATGCATTGGTAATTTTAAAAAAGTGAACGTTATTGACAATTCTGCTGTACATACAGAACATTCATTAAAAAAAAAATCATGTTTGTAAATATATTTGAAATTGTCAAATAATTTAGGACATCCTACTTTTGATTTTTCATGAAGTAAATACTAAAGTTACAAAGAACAACACCACAAAGCCAGCACAATTATATTTACTTGTAATACTCATAATACCAGTAATCTTCTTAGTTTGATTTTAATCACTGGAATAATACAAGTTTCCATTATGTCATTATTTTTCTAGGCACTTGTATTTAAGTGTATGAATTGAGCAAAATGTACGAGTGCGTTGAAAGAAAATCTATTAGCAGCTAATGTTATTGATTAATTGATTTCAAAGAGATTTTAGTTCCTTAAATGTGAGTGTTTTTGTGTTTTAAATAGAGTTTTGTAAAAGATAAGCAGTTTTGGGAAGTTTTTTTTTTTTTTTTTATATATATATATATATTTTATAAATATAAATACTAATTAGAAAAACTAAAATCCACAGAGCCCATAAAGCCCGGTACTAGTAAGTTTTCAGCAGTTGTTTAGTTTCATTAATTAAAACTGTAATTGTCTTGTTTGTTAAATTACATCTCGCATTATTACGCTTGCACTGGAGAAATTTTCTCTGGCAATATTGAGCTTAATTATGCCAATAAAGTCTGTTAGAATTGGAATTTATGACGGATATTACGGAGGTCAGAGAGGAGGCAGTTTGAGCGTGACATTGAAAGGACTGAGGTCAAATGGTTAAACGGCTTAGACTGGCTGATTTAAAAAAAAAAAAAAATTTTATCCTTCCTCTCACGCTCGCCTCCTCTACCTCATTCGCCTTTAAATGCCTGCAGCGCAAGGAGAAAGACATCAATCATAACTCAGACACAAGCGCACACCGAAAGGCACTTGCACGTCCTCATTACTCCCATCTACATGTACATTATGTCGCGCTCACACACGGACACTGTGCTCACATGTGCGTCTCAGACATTCAGGAGACGTCCGGGGTAATAGAAAGACTCAGAAAGCGTGAAAGAGAGACAGAGCAATGGAGAGCAACACTGGTCTCTCTCTCTCTCTCTCTCTCTCTCTACCTCCCCAGTGAACCAAAAGATAAGCTGTGTTCCACTACAGGCCTTTTTAAACACTGATTTATTATCATTTGACAAGTCCAGGAGAAACTGTGCAATTTTAATAATGGGTTGCAAAAGAAATGATACTGTTGTGATCTTGAAGGAGGCTGTTGAAAAGACGGGAAGAGTTACCTTGCCAGATTATTTAAGTGAATGGAAGGACTACATTTTGGTTTGAGGAAGCTGGAGTGTGGCGAGAAGTGAGTGGAGTGAGAGAGTGAGCCTGGGAGTCGGAGGAGCGGCTGCCTTGTTGATTTGGGGTTAGGGTTAGGGTTAGGGTTATGTCCAGGAGTAAACTTTTTCCTTTAATGAAAAAGCTGCTTTTAAGCCAATTCCACGTCCATCACACTGCAATACTGATGGGCCAGACGCATCACACAACCAGCCCTTGTTGTAGAAATCGACCAGACAGTAGCAGGATTGAGTGATGTGATGTATAAAAAGTGCTTAACGTAAACTTTCAGTTGAAGAAACTGTGGCATTTAGTGATGAGAGCTCAGCTCATAATACAGCGGCTTGCAAACATATTCATACTTCCTGGGATTTCCCACATTACAACCACTAATGTAAATCTACCTTATTGGGACTGGATGTGAGAGACTTGAAGTCTGCAGCCTTTATGGCCAAAAGAGCATTTTATGTGATTTTCTACCAAGTTAAATTTGCCTGGAGACGCAGAACACGTTTAACCTTGAAAAATGAGGATGACACAGCTCTCAAAGTTTCAAAGATGGTTTGGATTTGCGTCTTATGTTGGATTTATGAAGTTTCAATTACAATTCAGGATAGTAAACATTTTACTTCCATCACCCTTCATTTTCAATGTTTTCTTTGCCAATTTTGACATTTTGGCTGTTTTCCCCATTATATTTCAATAAACAGCTTAATTAGTTTTTTTTAAAGCTGTTTTGCATTCCCCCCCCCCCCCCCCATTTCTTGGAGTTTAGCGAATTTTCCCATTTTAGTTGTTTAGCCAAGAGATATGAGTCTTTTTGACAATGACTGTGATACAATTAGCACATAATTATAGTATTGATTCCATTACTTCAGGTTCATAGGCATATAAAAAAGATGACTATTGATTCAGTTTGTACGACTTTTTACAAATAAAAAGGATTAAAAAAAATATTTTGTTTTACAGAGACTTGTACTGCTGATCCATTCTTCATTGTTAATGTAACCTGCTTCGATTCTCATTCTTCATTTATGGACGTTAAAAATGAATGATCCACTTTTAAGAATGTGAGAAGAAGAATTTGCAGATATTTGTCTTTAATAATGAAGTACAAATGCCGCCGTGTTAAAGTGGATAACTTTCCTGCTTGAGCCCCCGGGTCAGATCTGCATGGACTTCTTAGCTTCGGTTTTGATTTGAGACCGGAGAGTTTAAACAGATGCTGATCCTCAGGAATGGACTTGAAAGACGGTGACATCGGCCTTAACTGCAGCGAGCATGGAAAACAACTGTGAGTGCATGAAAACAAGGTGATGAATAATGGAGAAGCAAACAGAGATCATTTGTAGAAATGGAGGAAAAACACGAGCCTGAGACTATGGTTGGGCTATTCTCTGTTTCTCTGTCAATTTGTGAGGTTGATTCTCTGTATTTTAAAATCACATCACTTTTTATTCTGCATTGATGCAGCTGGAATTCAAATGTACCACATGGCCTTTTAGTTTTCATTTTCCTGTGTGTACGTCTGCTCTGTCTCTTCAGCATATAAATTGCTCTTCATGCTTGAGGACCTGAAAGAGATGTGGGAAAGTAACTTATATTAATAAATGGTTTTACATTAATGAATGGACTTAGTTCAGCTCTGTACTTAGAGTGCTTACACACACACACACACACACACACACACACACACACACACACACACACACACACACACACACACACACACACACACACACACACACACACACACACACACACACACACACACACACACACTGAATCATACACAAAATGTAGCTGGCACTGTGTGCTGTTACTAATTGAATCACGTATTACATTTTCTGCAGGATTAGTTTAGCCTGAAATACTGGCGATTGCACGGGCTTCCAGACAGTTGGTGTTTGTGCGTCTGTGTGTATTCTGTATATTCGTCGGGGATGGAGAACCTACGTATCAATTATTCATCGTGTGTGCTGCTCAATCAGATTCTCAGGAATCTATCTTCCCTCTTTCTCACCTGCAGGGATTACAAGAGTCGCGGAGATGGGACACACTATGCTGGTTTCATAGTGAATTAGCATACTGCCGTTGTGCCGGACGGCAGGAAATATAGAAATGTGTCACATTGGATGCCAGTGGAAGAATTAGACCAGGTTGATGCTCATATGGCTCATTATACTGGGTGGTTTGCTTGTACAATACAGCAGATTTTTACTGATAGCTGAAGAGCTGAAGGAGTTTTATCCTCCAGGCCTATGAGAGGGCACATTGGGGATACAAGCTACCGAAGAAATCCAGTTTTGTATTCATCTTCTATACCTGCTTTAGAGGGATGACAGGGAGGTGGAGCCTGTCCCATCAAACGTCAGGTGAAAGGCAGAGAGAGCTTACCACTCCTTTACAAGGCCAAGAGACAGAAAATCTAGGAATCATTTGAGCCAAGGCCCGAAAAAGGATTGAGGATGAACTTGTGATTAAGGTGTTTTAAGAACAGCACTAAAGTCTGTGTAAAGATGACTATTTATTCACTGAATCCAATCAACAGTGTTCCAATCCAAAAACAAGCAACAGCAAGTTTATTAAGCATATTTTCATTTCATCATTGGTTGATGTTCAGCTCTTACCTGCTGAGAGCCAAAGCCACTGCTTGTATTCTTCAGCGCTTCAACATCAAACAGGAAATCAATGCAAAACTCAATCTACTGTCATCTAATCTAATCTGGTATGATGTAATATCAGGATGCACGGCGGGGTAGTGGTTAGCCCTCTCGCCTCACCGTGTGAGTGTGAATGGGTGAATGTGATTCACAATGTAAAGAGAGTTTTTGCGTTTGCCCTGTGATGGATCTTTTTACACGTTTTACTTCAAATACAGGCTGAATCAGAGTTACAGAGTTAAACAGAATACACCTGTTTCATGTTGTGTGACTGCTAACTGTGCTGAAATATCATCTGACTGCAAGAACACAGTTTTTCACAAAATATAAAACCATGTTGTAAAAAGGACAAACAAAACAAACTGTGTATGGATGATCAGTTTCTTTCCTCCAGTGTTTGCGTACTTGATTTTGTTTAAACAGTGGCTGCCGCACTGTTACAACAGCTTCTTTTGCCAAAATGCCAACGTGATTATCTGTAGTGAAAATGCAGCCGGTGGATTACTATGCGACCGAGACTCCGAGGTGACCTCGACATGATGGGCAGGCGGGCAGCTGCTTGTTAGCACAGTCTCGCTGCGAGCGCATCGTGACCTTCGACCCGGGTGCTGAGCTTCAAACTGCCGTGAGTCCTCGGCTCGGGTCCGGGCTCAACCGCGTGGGAACCTACAGCAGGAAGCTCATAGGAAGGTCGTTGGTAGGGGTCGGGGGTCTCGCAGCGGTAACCCCGGATGGTAGATTTCCGAATAACATTTAGCAAAAATGGTATGTTTAATGTATTTTCTCGACTGTGATTTCTCGCCTTCTGGTCAAACAAATAGCAGCATCGTCGTCGTCATCAGTGTTTTGAATAATGCAATCCGATCGTCTGTAAACCCCCCCCTCCAAAAAAAAAAAAAACCTTGGGCGAACTTCTTCTGAAATGATGTAACTCCAGCTGAACTTAATGGGTGAATCAGTCATTAGTCTGACTCACACAGCGCTGACAGTTCAGCTGACTGGTCACAACAACACGACGACATGCACACCATCAAGACGGGCTAAACAAGACGACCAAAACCAAGGGATCAGTTACTTTTTGTTTTTGTTTGAATAACATAGTGAAGTAATCCAACTGCTTTAGAGTTAGGTAGTAACTCTAATCAATTACTAATTTTTAGTACCTTCCCTACACGGGTCGTGTTAGCTTGCACAAGAGATTTTTTTTATTTTTTTCCCCATGATTTTGACAAAACAAAGTGGCAGGTTTGTGTACATTTTCAAACAGATAAAACTGTGCACATGAGGTTTTAAATACAGTAGGTAAAACCATAAGGAAACTGAAATCCAAAAACAGGTCCAACCAAGAAAAGACAATTCTAAAGTTATTAATCACTTGTTCTATCATGAGCTGATGTACTGGAATGTCCAAAACGAAGATTTTAATTGTAAATAGCTTGAGTTTCATATTCAGATCATCAACATTATGGAAAGAAAATTGAGCTAAAAGTAATACTTGCATATGAATTACATAAAGACTTAATTTTCTGTGAAAAACACAATTTCCTAACAGTTTGATTGAACGTATGGTGGACACTGTGATAGCTTTGTTGTTCGACGTTAATGAATTACTGAAATTACGACAAAACGTGGGCTGTGGTTTTCTTTTAAAACCGCATCATCTGTCCGTTGTGTTATCAATCTTTCAAATGATTGAAGCATTCAAAATGCTATAACTAAATGCTCATGTTATAACTGGAAAGCAAATTTCCAGTCGATTTATCCTGCAAGGCTAAAATCATTAAATAATTACTTGGCCTATCAGCTCTGTGGATGGCAGCAAATCGATCTTAACTTCATAGTTGACTCATTTAAACTGAATGTATGATTCCAGACTTCATTTTATACGTTTGCTCTTTGCATTTGGGAATGCCGGAAATAAGATCTGGCATGTGTCACTCTCAGCTGCATGCAGACTTATCCCTCATTATTCTTTCCATCTCTTTGGTGTCATGAGGGGAGAGCGATGCACATGACAACAGTGAGGAGCAGGTTGGAGCAGAAGATGAGGGATGAGCCTGAGGAGGACAGTGAAATGATGAAGAGGACATGAGTCGTGCTCGCAGGCTGCGCGCACCAAGAAAGAGAGAGGAGGGGAGAGACGGCGAGATAAGACGAGGTAAGTAGTTTACAGTGGTGGTGTGTATACGGCGTGTAGGAGGGGAGCAGCGAGACGGGATGAGGCTGACTTTCGCAGACAATAAAAATTGTGCTGACAGGAGAGTTAATATGTGTGTGTTTGTCAGCGTGGAGCGGGGAAGTGGGAGAGTGCAAATGGAATTCTTCCAGGTGTAGTGATTTAAAAACAAAAAGGGGAAAGAGGATTGATTTGAGGAAAGGAAAGAAGGCAGACCGAAGGGAAAGGGTTCGCAGAGGTGGCTTCGATTACGATTCCAGATGTTAAACTGCGCCTATTTAGTTAACTGCTGACGGGATCGATAGGGAAAACTGAGAAGAGGAGAGAGAGAAGGGGGGGCGGCTGTGGCATGAAAAGTGGCAGAGGGGGACTGGAGCTGGGGGGGGGGGGGGGGGGGGCACTGAGAGGAAATGTGGTTGCCATGCAAAAGCAGTGGAGAACAGTAAAGAAGGAGGGAGAAAAAGAGGGATGGAGGGTTGAGATGATGGATGTGCTGCTCTCGTTTCGTGCCCCCTAACGAAGACTCTAATTAGTGTTTGTGTAATTCCACACTGTCTCCTCCGCCTGCTCATCTTAATTAACTACATTCATCTTCCCCTCCCTCCATCCATCCCTTTCTCTCATCCTCCCTCCCCCTGCCCTCCTAAAATAACACACTGACTGTCTGAACCCCACCTGGACCAGACCTGCTTTTACTTAGTCACTATCTCTCCTCCTTCCTTTCCTTTGTGCCACCAGCTTTTGTTTTTCCTCCTCTCTCCATCCTTTTCTTCTGCTGTATAGCTCTTTGGTCTGATGTCTCTCTCCTGCTATTTTCACCCGCCTCACCTTGAAAAATCTCCCCAGCCCTCCTTTATTTTCATTTTTTGTCTTTTTCCTGCGCTGACTCTCCAGTGGCCGGCCGGTATGAAAGCCCGCCCACCCCGGCGAGTCTCGAGAGCCGTGTATTGTGATGGCCCATTTAGTCCCCCCGGTCATTAATTTCATCAGGAGGCTCAAGAGGCAGCAGTGACACCAGCAGATATATATGTGGCTGGTCCCAGTGAGTCATACATTATAGTCAAATGATGACCCGCTCCACCCCCATCCATTTAACCGAAACAACAAGTCAAGTTCAGACGTACCTTTAAAAGAAATGAAGGACAATTTAAAGCAAAAAAAAAAAAAAAACCCATCATGGAAAGAAAGGCCTATTGACATACATGCTTTCACTTGATCTGGGGATATACAAGGGCCAGTGGAGTTTATGGGACAGGTACACACAAGTTTGAAAGGCAGTCAGAGACAGAGGGGCCTCTGTGAAGTGCATTTACTGAAGGGGATGACAGGGCTGTTGATGACTGGTCCGTATTGTGTTATTGTCGCAGGCAACGGATGGATCGGAGTACCTGCCATCATTTAGCCCCACGGTCTGAAATGGCTTTCCTGCTTTCAGCATTTCAGCAGTCAGTCAGTGTGACAAAGGACTGCTGGGAGTCAGAGCCTCGGTTTCACAGAGTCCCGTCTCGGCACACACACATGCACGCACGCACACACACGCACACACGGAGTCGTAAATACTCTGCACACATGAGTACTCCTGCGCACGAACCCAATCAGACAACCTGCAGTAGAAGGCCCTCAGCACTTACTGTCACACAAATCAGGTGACATTCAAAAGACAGAAAAAAAGAAAGAAAGAAAAAAAAAAGGTTTCGTGTGTCTCTATCGCCTGCGTTCTCTGTGTGTATTAGTGGGCGTGTTTGCATTTGTGAGTGTCCGTATGTGTGTGTGTTTGTGCATATGCCGTGGACGGCACAGTAAGCTGAAGTTTGCTGAGAGCAGCAGAAATGATTTTTTATCGTCTTTGGTGTGGACTCCAAAGACCCACTTATGCCCATAACGCACCATCACAACCCAGAATGCATTGCAGTCTCTCAATTTGCCAGCTGCCTGCTGGGCCAGATAGCGATCATGCGACACCCTCCCTGAATGAAGTGAAGACAGACGCACAAACAAACCCTCTTTCCACAAATGCTACGTTGATAGCAATTACAAGCCAATCAGTCTCCCCTCCTGCAAGGGGTCAGAGGTTAATCTGGCAGGGTTTCACCTGACAGCACTTTCTCTCGGCGAGCCAGACAGGTGGGGTGGGGGCATCGGTAAAATAGAGATAGACCACGGAGGAGTGGGCCAGGAGCAATAGGGCGACAGAGATAGCAGTGGAGACAGAAATAAGGGGATTGAGATAGAATGACAAAGAGCAGGCGGTAGGCAAAAAGGAAAGAAATTGGAAGATAGGGAAAGAAAGAAAAGAGAGGGAGCGTAGCAGAGATACAGGCATAGAGGACACCGACTGTCAATCATGATGGCCAAACTGGGCAAAAGTCGCCCCGCCGTCCTTTGAGCCTCATGCACATATACCGTATGATGTCATCATCAGAAGCCCCAGCAAGAAATCCTTGAGGGTGGAAGGTGCCTTTCGGCATTGATCTCAGATCAGCTTAGCCACTGGAATGCCTAACCTTTAACAATAAAAGGAAAATGCAAATCTGACCTTAGATGACAGTGTATGTTAAACCTCTTCCCACTCTCCTAATCTCGGTGCCCAGTGGGCTCGGCGTCACCTGTGCTGCCGCTGCTGCTGCGGCTGATGAAATGTAGATGTTACAAACAACGGGTGGCAGCTGGCTTTTTCAACCTGCACCTGTTCCTTTCCTGTGCATACGTGCATGTGTGTCTGTCTGGGGAAGGTGGTTTTCGTGTGTGTGTGTGTGTGTGTGTGTGTGCCTGGTGTCTTCAGTGTTTCTGTGTTGTCTGCAGAAGTACACTCACGGGGATGATACAGTACTGAGACTTGTGATATATGAGGCGTCAGGAACATTTGTCTAAATAGCCCCACAGCCCAACTGCTCTTATACATAAGTCTGCAGCATTGCACACACACACACACGCACGCACGCACGCACGCACGTTGCGCTAACTGACCGTCCAAATGGCAATAAGATTTTACTTTCATGCTTGAGCTGTATTTTGAAGGAATGGTTGGCAAAATGGGAGAAAAATTGGGATAAATGAATAAAGAAACACAAAACAGATGCAGAGCATGATAATTCCATTAAGTTCTCTACATCCGACCATATGCCCTCCATGAAAGAGCTGAGCTGGCTCAGCTGTCGCTGATTTTGAATGAATACAGTAATATCAGAATCTATTTATCGGCGTGACACTCTTGTCCCTGATTTGATTTACTGTAAAGTCAAGGACCTTTCTATTTGGTGTTTGCATGATCTCTCTGTGCATTGAGTATAATGATAAATGAGAGTGTGTGTGTGCTTGTCTCATCCCAGTGATGAACAGGTGACCGGTTCAGAGTGTACCCTCCACGTCTCCACTCCCCGAAGTCGGACAAAGCGGTGAAGAAGGTGGTTGAAAACAAATGTACTTTTTCCTCCCGAGTGTCATTTAATCGTCTTGTTCTCATGCTGTTCATTTTTGCTGCGTTCTGCATTGAGCGCTGTTTTGTTGACCTTTCCAGAAGCGCCGTTTGGATCATGTGCACTTTTTTTTTTTGTCATATCTTCCCTTTGAAGTAAATCACACTGCTCATTTTAACTCATGTCTTCATGTTTACTTTCCGCTTGGTTTGCCGAGGACTTGTTAGACAGCGCTACTGTCATAAAAAAGGAGAAGATCATTTGGAGGAATGGTGCTCGGAAATCTGTGCACAGTTATTTTTTTTGTTGTTGTTTCAGTTGTTTTTTCACCATGTTAGGATTTTAGGTTTATTCTCTTACAAAAATCTCAATAAATAGAAAGATATGTTTGACATTTTTTTCTGAAACCAATGTTGTATTTGTATTGTATTGGATGTGGTGTTGAATTAAAAGTAAAACATGCAACATTATAATCAAATACTTTGCACGGATTCTAACAACGTAGCAAATATTATTTGCTCCAGTGTCAGAAGGATATTTGCAGAAGGTAAGTCAAGTGTACTGGAGGATCTTTAAAGCTCAGTAAACCAGCTGTTATTGTAAGATGTCTCCTTTTTTTCCCTCTCCTCCTTTCTTCTACATCCACTGTCAGCCCATCTCTCCCTCCACTGATGCACCCTATCTGGTTCATGTCAGAATCTTTTCAGGAGAGAAAAAATAAAAATATGCAGAGAAAGTAAATGCAGGTCTTTGTGTGAGAGTGTGATAGTGAGATCGAGGTGGAGAAGAGAGAGATCTGCCATTGTGCATCTCCGCGAGATGTTGGTCAGATACGTTCCATGAGAGCGGCTGCTGAAATGATACACTTTTCTCCGGCTCAGCCGGAGATTACGCTTCCCTGCAGGCCTGCACGGTCGGCAATAATTAAAAAAGTTGAGTTATTTATCTGAAAATGAGACGTAATCTCGACAGTAAGGTGCAGATGATAGAAGTAGAAAGTGTTGACTCATCATTTCTGTGTGCATGTGTGTGTGTGTGTGTGAGAAGAATGTTGCTGCATGAGCAGTGGCTCCTTCAGTACAACGTGTCATAACGACACAGGTCACTGGAACTTTGTTATGTGCTCATAACTAAAGAATACAATGAATTAATAATGCTGAAGATTTTGTTTTTGTTCAAAATAAACAGCGCGACAGAGCTGCTGTCTCTCTCGGCCATGCTCCCAGAGAGGCTCTTAGCTTTAGCCGCCCTCATCGTGCAGGGCGTGTATCCCCAGCCTGTAAATAAACATTAGCGTCTCGTTTACGAGAGGAGTCTCCTGAAGTCTACATGTTGGTCGCTTTCCGCAGCTGTTTTGTTGCTGCTCCTTCTCCTCCTCATCATTCGTTCAATAATATGTTTACTTTCAAGAACAAGGACAGTTATTGTGCCAAGTTCTGCAGAACTGCAGAAAATCTTGTCCCCTTCGTGGGAACTTGTGCGCCAGTTCAAAATACCAGATTTACTCAAACACACCAGGTAGTCCTCAAAATAATTTATGTCACTTCGGCAGAACTAAAAGAGGGAATCATTCTGACAGCTCAGCTGTTGTGTCATGACAAAAAAATTATATGCACACCGTTAATACGTCTTTAATATAAAGACAATTATGAATGCATAAGTTCATTTTTGAACTCACTAATGACCTATTAAGTTATTAGTAAAGTTATTCAATTAAATTCTAATAAAGTCACTAATAACTGTAACTCCTGATTTTGAGTGACTTGCAAAAAAGAAGAAGCAAAACCTTCACATCCGGCTTTTCTCAAATAATTACTCACGTTCATTTATTTTTAAAATATACCAGTGGAGATTTTCAGTTTCTAGAGAAAAAAAAAATATAACGGGATAGTCAGCATTCCTGATTTTCCTTTTTTTTGGGGGGGAAAATTCGTATTCCTGGATCAGCGCCAACCTCTTCTCGTTGAAATTTGGGATCATCCTCTCGGAGCTACTGACACCGACTTCTGATGATGTGGAAGTTAAATAAATAAAATCATTTCTCAATGGTAATTTTCGTCAAACCTGCCAAACGCAGCCTAAATATTTGACATGGAAGGAGAGAAGATCAGTGAGAAGTGAGATCAAAGGGCTGGGTGGTGGTGGTGGTGGTGGGGGTGTGTGTGTGTGGGGGTTGCATGCATGCGAATGTGTGCCTGAGTGTGTATTGGGATGGTGCAAGTAGTGATGAAACGTATTCTGCAGAGTGATATTTTCAATACCACCAAACTGTGTGTGCGTGTGTGTGTGTGTGTGTGTGTGTGTGTGTGTGTGTGTGTGTGTGTGTGTGTGTGTGTGTGTGTGTGTGTGTGTGTGTGAGATGGTCTCCAGCCACTAGCGGCTATTCTTCATATTCTTGTCACTTTACTCTTCTTCTCTCTCATCTTCTTCCTCTGTCTCCACAACAACACACACACACACACACACACACACACACACACGCACACACGTGCGCGCGCCACACAGACGTGCACACACATACACACACAAGACGATTGTATTTGTCTTTATCAGTCCCTCCATTTTCTTCGCCCCTCCTTGTGTTCGGTCTCCTCCGTTCAATATTTCATGCCGTTGAGAGTGTATCTATTCTGAGCTCTCTCTTTCTCTCTCTATGTACGCCCTCTCCTCTCTCTCTCTCTCTCTTCCTCCATCTCTCTCTCTCTCTACTCTTAAAAAAATCCTCCCCTCTACACATCACTCTTGCTGTCCTCTTCCTCTTTCTGTACCTCTATAAATCTCTCTCTCTCTCTCCCCTTTGCTCTCTATATCTCATTGCACTCCTAATGTTCTGTGCCCCATCTAACTTTTCTCTTCCAACCGTGGCTTATATTCACTTCACCCTTTCATTTCCTTTTCCTCACCCCATCCTCTCCTCTCACCCTCCTCGCTGGATCAGTTTGCGTGACTGTTCAAAAGCATCAGCTCCCCTGCTCCTTCCCTTAACCCCTCACTTCTCCCCCTTGGATTCCTCTCCAAGCAAAACACAGAGAAAGCCCTGTTCTCTTCTTTTTGCACCTCTTTCGTTTTTGCCCCCCCCCCCCATCACCACCACCACCATCATCCAATCGTAGCGGAAGCTCTCTTCCTCTCTCTCTCTTCCTCCTCTGACACTCTTCCATACTCATCCCCCATCTCACCCCCCCCACCCCTCTCACTCCCCCCCGACTCCCAGCCTCCTCCTTGCTCTTAGCCCGTACCACTGTTGTTTTAGGCACAGCAGTGAAAGGTAAACAGAGAAATTGAAAATTCGTGTCAGTCAGTCGGGTGAGAGAGGGACTGGGAGGGAGAGCGTCAGAGGTGGTGAGGGAGCGAGAGGAGGCGGGGGGAGTGTCAGTACAATTTACTAACACAACAGTGAACAGCGAAGCAGGCCAAGAAACAGAGCGAGCGTGAGGCGGAGTGAGAAAGAGACTCCCGGTTCAAGAATGCACATTAGAATGCAACGTACATAAAAGTGCACAGAAAATATTAAAAAAAAAAAAAAAAAAAAAGGAGAAAAGAAAAGGAGCCCACTGTATATTCCCACAACGTTTGTGTGCATGCTTAGAGACCTGCGAAAAATAATCCGTGCACTCTTTTACTCCATGGGAACCCAGGTGAAGGATGTGAGCCATAAGGGCCTAATATCCAATCATCGGTGCTATGAAAAACCTCCGATTAGATTACAAAGTTCAGAAAGGATCCCCCTTGACAGATGTGGCGCCGGCCACTTCTGGGTCGGAAATGTCATAAAAGCCCCGGTGTCACTGCGTGCAGTCGGCCCTGAGGTTGTTCCTCACAATAACCCAAATACAAAAGTAATTCAATAGCACTGCAACCTACAGCTGAAAAATCCAACCTGTATGATTGGAATTGACAGGGGCGTTTGCTGTCAGCGTCTATTTGATGCAAACCAAATGGAGAGGTGAGAAAGGGATTTTTTTCTTCTTCTTCTTCTTTTTTTTGTTAAAATAGCACATAAACGATTTTTTTCTGCGTTTCCTGAATTTTTGTCCTCCCGTGCCTGATTTACTGTTTCCTGTAAAACGTTGCTCCTCGGCATATTTACAACCAGACCCTTGCAGCCGCCACACAGTCAATCATTCATGCTCCACATGCTTGGATTTAAAGGGTCCCCTTCTCCAGAATGTCAAAAAAAACACTTCTTTACCAAATTCTTGGAAGGTGTAGTCATGCAGATTAATCTTATTTGCATAAGTTTGATTACCAAGCTGTTACAAGGGCAGGGACACAGTTAGGAAGGGAGACACGAACTGTTTGTTGTTTGTTTTGTGGCCTTCATCGCATAAACCAATCACCCACTTCAGCTTAATATTAAGCAGCGGCAGAGTTGGATCAGCTTTCTTATCTGATGCTGTGCAAGGAAGCAAATCAGAGCACCTTTGAAAATGTCAGCGTATCCCTTTAGTCTTCACAACATTGTCGCGAGGAGGGATTCTGAATCTGAGCATGCACTCCTTAATAGTAGCGTTGGCTCCACTGCCCAACGGTGACATGGCACAACATTCAGACATAAAAACATGGACGGAGACGGATGATAGACAGGAGAGGGGAGGAGAAGGAGAGTCGCTCATTAAAAAATTGCGTGTAACAGAGAGATGGAAATAGGGACAGAGAGACAGGTCGACCACCAGAGATGAGGCGGACTAAAAGCAGAGGCGAAGGAGTGGACCCTGGCAGCCTGGAGCACGTATCAGGGAAAGTTTTCACCAGAAATAAGAGAATAAGGTGAGGAGAAGACAAGGCAGAGGGGGAGAGAAGGGGATTAAATGGACAGCTCATGAGAGGGGTGGAAGGACCAGAGAAGACAGAGGGATTCCCCAATGGCATCTCGTCTCTCTCTCTCTGTTTCTTGCTCTCCTTCTCCCTATTTCCCTCCCTTTTTCTCCCAATAAATCATTCTGACTTCTCCTTAACCAACTCATTCCCAGCAGGCAGCAAGAAAACTGTAACAGTCTTTCTCCTATCTGCTGTTTCTCTCTCTTTTGCTCCCTCCTCCTGTCTCTTCTTATGTCTGGTCTGCCTCGCACGCACACACACACACATTGTAGGCAGCTGAGGGTTGAAATTGATTAAACATTTTTTTTGTCATGTATCTGCAGGACAGCTGCAGAAGTAAGATCTGACTCATTAGAGATACATCATATTGAAAGCATTGGACTTTTTAAAAAAAATGGCTTCAGGGACATAGTTCAACTTTGAAAACGAGAACGGGAAATGTATAAAAAAAATTGAATGGAAAGTCAAAAGTAAATCAATAAAAACATTGCTGACAACCTCATAAACAAATGGAAAAGGTAAAATGCAAAGTTCATGAGCGGAGGAGGAAGGTCTTATTGTATTAGAGACATTCACCCCCCCACTAATCTGATTGGCTAAGTAAGTAATTCACTCATTGTGTTGTGACATGAAAGTAAAAACTTAACCCGCTTTGAGCATAAAGTGAAGCACCAGACTTATTGTGTCCTTGGTTTCACTTTGAGGATATTGTATATGTTTTGTATTGCAAAAACTAGTGCTGAAATTCTCACATGTTCATTTTGATTAATTGCTTACATCCAACAATAAGGCGTTGGAAAAAAAAAAAAAAGCTTTTAATTGTGATTCACTTTTACACTCCAACAGAGGACTTTCCTCGTTGCACATGAGGAAACTCCTTCTAGTTGCTGGTATCTACAGAATGTACCGATCATCAATCATATGTATGGAAAGCAGCAGAGAACAGGAGCAGACTAATAATTGCTATGCACGAGACAGATGAAAATGTGTTTCTTAGCTCGGTGGATGAAAGGTTTCAGTTTGAAAAACAGCAAAAAGGGCACGGCTGTGTGCGAAATATGCTACAAAGATTCAGCATATTACCAAAGTAGTTCAGGCTTTTGGAATCACTTCAGTACTAAATATGTGGCTGCAAAGACAGAGGAGGTCATTCATATGCTGCTAAAAATATAACCTGATATAATTCTGTTGTTTAAACAAATGGAAATCAGTCAGCAGCCAAAATTGAAATGAATTTGTGTCAAATACTGACAAAAATGTGACTGATGAATTACAAAGTCTCTAATTAATTAGACACATTTTTTAATCAGATGCCACCACTATTTAAAAAAACAAACAAACTTTGTCATGACTGTCTTGTTTTACACCACTTTAGCTACTTGTGATTCTGTTGGATAGTCGACTGGCTGCAGAGAAGAATCAGATGTTGAAAAAAACGACTTCCACGAGGAGACGCGTCCAACCGAACATTAATGTTGACAGTTTAAAATGAAGAAGTGATATGCCTCCTCTTCAAAGACGAAAATTATCCAACAGATGCAGCTGATGTTTTGAGTGAAAATGCATAATCTTTGTGGTTTTTGTTTTTGAGAAAAGTCTTGCACTTACGCGGCAACATTCTGAAAACTAAGGCAGGGATTCTGAAAACGATGCAGTTGGCGTGCCAGAGTTGGTGCTGTTGGTTGTTTTTATAATGAAACCACACACACACACGGGTGCGTGGCCAACAATGCACTATGAACACGAAGTTGGATTGTTTGGTGAATCTCAATTATAAACCATAAAGTCCAAGGAAAATATGGACTGGGAATCATGAAGCTACTTCCTACTGTGGTTATTGCCCATCTACTTTTGCGCACACTGCAGGAGAATTATTTACTACTGCTGTGGTGCACATGTGCAGTAGCAGCGTTTCAGAAAAGTTGTGTTTTGACACAGAGACAGAGTTGGAGCATATTTTAATTTTTTTAAAGTTCAACCTTGGGAGCCATTTACAAAGAGTTGCAAATTTCAGTGGTTCCCAGCACCGTTGTTGTGTAAACAGGGCCTAATAGTATTCAGGCTGGAGGTTAAATAAATAAATAAATAAACAAATAAAAATAAAATATAAATAAAATAAAATAAAATAAAATTAAATTAAATAAAATTAAATAAAATTTAATAAAATTAAATAAAATTAAATAAAATTTAATTTAATAAAATTAAATAAAATTAAATAAAATTAAAATTAAAATAAAATAAAAATAAATAAATATGCATATTTTATAAATTAAAAAGTGTATTTCCACATTCCAAATAATAAAAACCAACATTAGTTTGGTCACATCCTCACATCCTCTGGATCCGCCCCTGTCCCTGAGTAGTGAATGAAAAATGTGAGCGGACCCTCGGAGTGCTTGTTAATGCGCTGTAGCTATAAGAGGATTGCAGATGATAATAGCACTGTATTAGACTGACTTATAGTGTCTGGGGATCCCGGGAAGGAGGAGGGTTACACTGTGAGCCTCTCGCTCCCTCTTTTCATTAAAGGGGTGAGGACTTTTGGAAAATTGGCTTCAGGTGGTCGCTGAAGAAATTCAAAGAATTTTTTTTTTTTTTTTACTTTTGCACCATCGGTGGAGGTGGAATAGTTGATGGGGAAGAAGAAGAAAAAAAAAACTTGAAGAGGCAGTGATGCTTGATGTGCTGCTGCAACTCGGCCATAATATTGGAGGAATGCGCTTTTGTCGCGCGCAGGGGGGTGGAGTTAGAAAGTGAACGAGTGCTGCCTACCAAACAGAGGAGGAGGAGAGAGAGAGAGAGAGTGAGAGAGAGAGAGAGTGAGAGAGGGGGACGTGTGGGCAGGCTGCTCACCGGGAACGATGGTTGTCGGAAAGAGTCTTGAGGACCTCATGAAACTGGCCGGTTGAATTGTGTTTGCAGCGGTCAAATAGAGCTCAGTTCAACCCGCGTGCGTCCCTGCATCTTCCGGAACCTTTGGAGTGGGACACAAAAAGAAGAAGAAGAAGAAGAAGAAGAAGAAGAAACTGCAGCAGATAACTGTTAAAACAAGAAGAGGACTAATTTACTGTCTTTTTTTTTTTTTGCTTTTCTTTTTTTGTCTCTATAACCCCCACCTTCTTTGAATTTTTTTTATTTTATTTTTTTTATTTTTGTAATAAACTCCTGGACTGTTTGATGCGCAGAGAGGAGGAGCGACCCCCCGCCCGGACCCCGCCGCCGCTGCTGCTGCACCGCCTCCCAGCGCTCCTCTGGCCGCCGTACAGGCTCCACTTCTCGGTGAGGAGGGAGCAGAGGGGAGCCGCTCATACGGACCGTAAACCACCCCCTGTGTGAAGCCCCGGGATTTGTTGGGGAGGGAGGAAGGAGGAGGAGGAGGTTCGCAGTGTCTGGTTTACGGAGATGGGGGTGGCTGGGTGGGTGGATGGGTCCGGGAGGGGGGGGGGGGGGGGGGGGGGGCAGTCACTTCACACCACAATAGACTTTTAACAACACTTATTAACTACATCCAGTGAAGCTTTCTGAATGCACTTTGTGTCCCGTGTGTGTGTGTGTCAGGCACTCGCTGGGATGTTTGAGCCGAGCTGCCTGGTGGGGTGAAGGACCGAGAGAGACCCGGAGGACAGAGGAGGAGGAGGAGGAGGAGGAGGAGGAGGAGGTGGAGGAGGAGGAGGAAGGAGCATGGCTCTGATGATAGCTCTGTTTCTTTGGGTGCTAACGAGTCTCACCTGGGCCAACCTGCTCCAGGTGACAGCCAACAGGCACTCCGTCTACTGGAACAGCTCAAACATACAGTAAGACCCAGAGCGCCTCTCCCTTCAGTGTGTGTGTGTGTGTGTGTGTGTGTGTGTGTGTGATTTCTTTCGATCTGCGTGTCCTCCACCTGTTCAAGGGAAGTGAAATGTCCTGATGTGACCCCCCCCCCCCCCCCCCCTCAGGTTCAGGTTCAGTCCCATCACAACCTTTTATTCCAGCAGTTCGGATCTTGGCTTGATCTGTTTCTGTATTTAAAGGAAGAAATATTATAGATGCACATATATATATATATATATATATATATATATATATATATATATATATATATATATATATGTAAAACAAACAAACAAACAAACAAAAAACCCAAACAGTTTAAGCAGGCCTGTCACGTTTCTCGGCATGGTACAGCTATTTTCGAGTTGTGTGCTGTTCCGTCAGCCCCCCTGCTGTGTCGTCAAGCTGGTTCCAATCCATCCTTTCAGCACCTTTTGTTGCACAACTGGTCAGACATATTTAGTTTCTGTTCCTTCTAGCTTGCCACCAATCACAGCTTGGAACAATTTTCTCCTTTCTGCCTTCAACTGGAGTAGCGTGGGGGGGGGGGGGGGGGGGGGGGGGGGGGGGATGCAGGAGAATCACATGCGATTCCCTTCCCATTCCTCCTTCTCGGTCTTTCAGGGCTCCTTCCCGCTTGTCTTCCTCCTCCTATCTGGTTCAATTAGGAGCACTTCTTCATCCTGACCCCATTGTGTTGTAGCAGTGTCACTATTCAATCTCTCCTTCTCTCGCTCTCACCACAACTTGCTCTCTCCCTCTATCCCTCTCTAAACCCCCTTTCTTGTTTACACTCAGTCCGTTGGCCTTTTTGTTATCCTCCTAATCCTTCGCTCCTCGCCCCTATCTCGATTCAAGTGAAAAAGCGTTTTTCTCCCCCCCCCCCCCTTTCCCACTCTCTCTCTCTTTTTTCCCCCCCTCAAAGCTGCCTTTTTAATACTGTCCTCCTGAGTCCATGGCTCTGCTACTGGGTTCTTAAGAATGTGGCGTTGCTCTGCAGCAACTCTGAGCTTATCTCTCATGGTACAAGTCACAGTAGCAGTACTGTATATGTCCTACCAGGCCAAAGATGCTGTGCCATTGTCCTCATCTGTGCAACGATATTTGTGAAGATTACCGTCAGTTTTTCTTATGGGTGAAAGATATTGATTAAAAACAACAAAAAAAAAAAGGTACATTTCTGACTGATAAAGCAGATGTGAAATGAAGCCAGGACTAATTCGTGTGGTACATTCGCCCTTTCCGAACAAGGTCACAACACCGTGCAACGTTTGACATCAATTTTTACAAGTACTCAAGAGCGCATGTCACACATTTACACACACCTACTTTTCCATTCTCCATCTTGGAAGTGACTCCTGTCTTTGCTCGGGGTAGGGCTTCTGATGCCTCAGAACACCCCAGCATGTGGTATTTTACCTGTTCGACAGAATAGCACCGGACTCCAAGGAAATGCAGTCAAGATGAATAGCGACGGATTGTTTTGACGGTTCTTATTAAAGGCATAAAGAACATGAAAGTGCAGAAAATACGCCGTCGCATTTCCACGCGAGGAGGATGAATGACGCTGTTCGCCTGTAACTCTAGGCCAATGTTTTAGTTTACAGCGCGAAATAAAACTACGAGAGGGAACTGAATTTATACTTCACGGGAGAATAAAATACTGCATAAAGTAATAGATGTGGAAAGAGATTATTGGTTGCGGTACGATACTGAAAACAATATTGGTTTTTCCTGAAAGTGAGAACGTTTTTAGAAAAACTAATATTCCATTCACTGCTGCTGATAAATCATTTTAGCTGGGCTTCTTTGCAAGTGTCCATGTGGAGGATATTCGTTTGCAGTTTTGCACCCTTTCTCCCCACTTACTAATTTGATAATACATGCTAATGAAATTCCACCTTTGCTTTTCATATAAGAGACAGAAAGTTGATTTAGGTAAAAACGAGAGAGAGGGAAAAACCCTCAAAGGCACAAAGGAAGAGGAAAGATGTGCTCTCTGGACCTCCGCGCAATCAGCTCATCGTAATTTGAGCTGCGTTAACCTTGTTAGAGCGCGTATTTATTTAAATAATTATGTCGGTTAATTTTCACTGCCCCTTCAGAGTGCAGTTGTTATTTTATTTTATTTTATTTTTTCCCGTTTCAGACGAAAGAAAAAGGAAAGAGTCTGGGGCAGTGTACCCTTTAACCCCACTGTCCTGCAGAGCCCAGCAGTCTCTCTTCTCTCTCTCTCTCTCTCTCTCTCTCTCTCTCTCTCTCTCTCATCTCTCTCTCTCTCATCTCCTGCCAACACTGTTTTCATCCTGGTGGCAGAATATTCCTTTGCCCCTGCAGTGTGAGTGTTCGTGTGTGTCTTTTATAAAAGACTGTGGTTAATTAGAGAACACACTGCATCTCAGTGGACTGCCTCATCCCTGATCTTCCATCTCTCTCTCTCTCTCTCTCTCTCTCTCTCTCTCTCTCTCTCTCTCTCTCTCTCTCTCTCTCTCTCTCTTTTTCTCACCATACACATGGCAATGTGTGAAACCAAGTGAGTGGAGACAGGATTTTCCTTTTGATTTCCCCACTCAAATTGCGCTCACTTTCTGAATTAGGAGACAAGAGAGCAGGGACTGCAGGACAGCCTACCTAACACACTTCTTTCATACACTGCAGCGATTGTTTTCGCCAGTTTCAGCTTCCCTTCGTCTATTTTAATTTCTGCTCTCAACAACACAACAATCCTACGTTGGCAGGGTTGGCTGGCGCGTCTCTCGCCGCCGGCGTTCGGCCTCCCCGGAGTTTCTCTAACTTGCAGTGTAGTGTGGAGGTTTAGAAGGCCAATAATAAGCTGTAGTATAGCTGTCAGTTTGAGTGGTAAACACATTGTAAAGCCCCGGGACCCTGCAGTTTCTCAAACAGCTTCTGACCCCGAGCCACTCATCAACCACAAGAGACAGTCTGAGACTGTTACCAAGGATTAACTCCTACCACTACTACTACTACTCCACACACACACACATACACACACACACACGTGCTTACTTACTTACATACATGCTCGCACACACACACATATTCAAGAATGTGTCTGCGCACATGGAAATATGTACATCACTGCAGTGCACTTTATTGAACTTTGAGAGGAAATATCATTTTCTGCATATTCGTCTTCCACAAAGGCTGTTGCCACTGCCTATCAGTCACTTGTCACTGATATCCCTTGGCATGGATGTGTGTATACTGTGTGCGTGTGCGTGTGCGTGTGCGTGTGCGTGTGTGTGTGTGTGTGTGTGTGTGTGTGTGTGTGTGTGTGTGTGTGTGTGTGTTTGCCCTGCTACAGATGTCTCTGTTCATTGATGGGTGACCGAAACAAAAACAAATCCATCAGTCCGTTAAATCACACATTATCTTCCACCACCTGGCAATTAACCACCGCTGTGAGTGTGAACGTGTGCGTGTGCGTGTGTGTGTGTATGTGTGTCTATGGGTACGCATGTGTGTGTGTGTGTGATTTAATAACGCAGCAGTTAGCTGTTTTGCATAATAGATATGTGGTGATATCTCTTAATTTATCAGTTGTATAGTTTACAAGTGATTGGGTTGCAAATAAACAAACCCGTCTCTCGGTATTGCGTCTTCTTATATGTGACATTGTCACCTCTAAGCACGCCGCGAGAACGAAGCCAGCTGTCGCACGCAGAAAGTGGCACCTGGTATAGAACCACATGCACATGTGTTTGTAACCGGCGCTGAGGTGCAACTTGTTTTATATTCACCCGGCTCATCAAAGTGCACAAAAGACACGTCACGCAAGGCGGGAGAGAAATAATGCAAGAATATGAGACGGGAGAGACGGTGAGGGAGAACTGCTACGGGGCGAAGAATTGCGAAGGGGAGGCGGGCGGCAGGAATACAGATGGATTTTGTGCTGTATTATGATGGAGCAGGAGGAGGAGGGTCATCATAATGACGGTAATAATGCTCGGCCGGCGCCGTGATCCGCACTCTGAGCTCTCGCTCACGGCGGCGTGTGCGCGTGTACGCCGGAGAAATAAAGAGGGAGGGGGGGGGGGGACGAAGACGTTGAAGAGCGGATTAAACAGGGCAATCAAGAATCCCCCTGGCAGCAACACAAACCTATCTGTCTCCCAGCCCCACTTAGAACAACAATATTTACATTTATGAATATCTGCACAAAGAAGAGTATTACTCACTCACTATCACAAGACGCCCTCTGTGTGTGTGTGTGTGTGTGTGTGTGTGTGTGTGTGTGTGTGTGTGTGTGTGTGTGTGTGTGTGTGTGTGTGTGTGTGTGTGTGTGTGTGTGTGTGTGTGTGTGTGTGTGTGTATGTGCATCATCGCTGTGCACGTCCGCCTCCAATGCGAAGTGTGTTGGCGCACATTTGACAACAATACCTCACAGTGACGCTCCGGGATAATCTCAACTGCTGCATTAGACACAGTGATCAGACGAGTCATAAGTAACACTTAATAAGGCCACGTAGAGCACAGGTGAGTGGATCCCGGCTTGTCGGCGGGAGTTTGAGTGTGCGTGGCGTGGCGCGCAGACTCCCCTCCCGGAGACGTCATTAATTAAAAGCAATAGGGAACACCTTAGTGATGGACGACTCCTGTTTGCGTAACAAGATCTAGTGGTCTTGGCTTCGCCCGGGCTCCCATTTGTATAACGTGTCTTCAGGAGTAAATACTTTTATCCTACCGGACGGGTATTGTCCGGTTGGTAAGAAAAGCTTTAAGGGGACAAGAAAGGGAGAAAAGAAATGAATCATGTTCTTGTTTTCGATCACTTCCTTTTGCTCTGCGGCAGAGCTACATTTCAGGAGTCTTGACATCGCTCTTGGGGTGGAGGTATTTTTGGAACCATGTGGTTTAATGTAAATATTGTATGACCCTTCCTCTGTTGAAGTAACTTGGACAAAATCTTTGAGTCGAGACTGAGCCAGCGTAGACATTCAACGTCAAATCCTGCACAAAGCAACAGAATACAAACACCAACCTGGTACTGTAATAGTTTGGAGCTAATAGAAGCGTCTTCTGAGGGATTTCACAGGTGTAATTCTGTTAAGACTGAACTAATGTAATTCAGGCACTTGTGATTAAACCTGAGTCTTAGTGAGGGTTTTATAGCTATAAATGTCTGGCGTAGGATTGGTATTGATTTAAGTGACTGCTGATCCCGTGCTGGTAGATCAGTGGCGAACACAAACGCTTTGTAGACTGTATTCATCCTGCCTCTTTGGAGCGCTTGTTCAAATCACCCAACTTTAAAGTGCATTTTTACTTCCTACGCAGGAAACCCAGGCCGAACACACATTTCTGCATAATCAGAATACCAAAGTCAAATCAGTGCTGATGAGCATCGGGGTGTATTGAACGTCTCTGAGACCTTGCACAGATGCGTCTTCATACAGTAAGTTCATTGCAGATAAAATACAATAGGATGCAGAAAATAGCATCACAGCGAGTGCTTCCACTGGTTGAGGGTTTATTTTTGGTTGTCAACCTCCAGGGAGGTGGAGGTGTAACGTGGTGGGCTGCAGCGAATTCACAAGCAAAGAGGAATCCACATAAACGCTCTGCGCTTGCAGAGCCTTTCGGTGTTCTCCCTTGCATTTCCACACAGGATTATTATTATTTTTTTTTTTTTTACATAATAACACATTAAAGACCGAAAACATGACTCAGCAGAAATATGTATGAATAGGACACTGAAATGTGTCTTTTCGCTGAGAAAGAATTGTTTTGTTCGACTATGTACGTGCTCTTCTCTGTAAGAATGCTCATTAAATGTTAATGTTGAAATGCTCTTTCTTTACTCTAAGTGGGCAGTTTTCTTCCCTGGACTCATCACGTGTGGCATTCGGAAAAAAAAAAGCCTCAAGGATATAATATATTCAACAACACCACTTTTGCTGATATGATATGGATTTACTTGAAATATGTCTTTGTCAAGGCTTGGGCAGACGATTTACGAAATTCACAATGCAGCCAAAGCCAAGAAGATAAAAAAAAAAACATTCAAACAAAACGTGCTTTTATAGAGTTGGGTATTACACCCGCCTTGTCATGAGAAGGTTGTGGGTTTGAATCCAGGCTGTGCATTTCTTTTGAGTTCCTATATTCTCCCCCATGCCGACAGTTCTCTTCCACGGTTCAAAAGCATGTGCGTGAGGTTAATTGAGCCTAAAATTGCCCCTTGAAATAGGTATGTGTTGTTGTCTTTACATCTGTGTTTGCCCTGCCTCGTTAGCTGGGATCGGCTCCAGGACTCAGGATGACGCTGGCTGGATGGATGGATCTGTGTCAGAGTTTCGTCATTTATAATCAATTACATGTTCCATATAATTGCTGCTGTATTTCTCCATGTAATTGCTGCTGTATTTTTCCATGTAATTGCTGCAAAGTGAAACAAACGCCCTTTTAAAATCAACTGCTCGAACCCAGCCACTTTGATTGAATACCTTTAGATGTTGACATCTGTTGCTTTTAAAAAAAAAAATCTACATTTGCTCCACGCATGCATCGATTCTATTCCGCTTGCGAGGAAACGAACCATTTGGATCAACAAAATGACTTTTTGATGATCTGACCCATAATTATGGCTCCGTCGCCTCGTGACCCTGAACAGGATGAAGTGGTACGGAAGATGGATGAGTGAGAAATGATTTTTCGCATCTAAATGCTGGTGAAATACATGTTTTTTTGCCTCGAACGATCAATCGTGCATCATTTTGAAACACTTGCTTGAGTTAGGCTTGGAAGTTAACGGGGTCCGGGTTCAGTTTGTCTCTGGTTTTCCACATGTGCTGCGGTTCCCTCACCGGTAATTCCTGCCATATGCCAAGAGTTCGGGCTGCACTGTCTAAATTACCCAAAGGTGTGACTGAGCATGTGAGTGATTGCTTCCCTTGCTCTTCTTTGCGTTGAGGCCGTCGTACCGTCGCTCAGAAGTGCTGTCTGGACGATCTGAAAATGATTAAAAGCCCCTCTCAGGGGTTCTGACAAGGTGAGCCTGCGTTGCTCAATTAACTTTCCAAAAACCAATAATCTTACGACCGCGCACTTTTTTTGCTTTGGCCAGGTGTGCACAGCTGTGGAAATGGTTGCTGGCTCCAAATGTGGTAGAAATTATTATGTTTTATTTCCCCCACATTCCTTCTCCCGTCAGCGTCCACACCATCAAACTGCACCGGTAGCTGCAGAGTGCTGGTCGCAGTGGAAAGACCTTCATGGAAAAGATAGGGGATGGAGGGCTCTTTCTATTCTTTTCTTCTTCTTCTTTTTTTTTTTTTTGTACGTCCACATCATGTTATTGGTATCACAGTCACTCTGTGTTCCTCCTCAATTAAAAAAAAGGCTCCTTATTGTATTTTCTTGAGGCAACTAATTAATCTGCTCTTCAAAGGACTACTTCCACAGCGCCCTTCTGTGGCCTAGCCTCTCTCCTGAAAATGTCAAACTACACATAATTTATAATGCGTCATCAGTCTTTCGCTGACATGGTAGCTCTCAAGACTTTTTAGAATTATGGATGATTGTACTAAAACGCGCATATTTCATACCGTTTGTTTGGGTTCAAGGTGCTTTTTCAAAGCAGATTAACACCCTTTCTAAAAAACCAAGCGATCTGATTGTACAGCGACACGTGAGATTGTTTAGAGTCAAACACATCGCTGCTTTCATCTCTTCTCGCCCTGTGTGCTCTGCTGCCTTACCTGCAGGTCGTTTCAGGACGCCGTCCATACAAGCGGTTCACGAGCATAGGGAGAAAATGAAGAGCTTACAGGTTAGACAGTGACAGTAAAGCGACGGTAAACCGGATTATTCAAGGATTGTCTGGGATGTACACTTAAATAGATTATGACAATTCTCCCATGGAATTCATGGTACATCAATAGAGGAGCCGAGCCCCGAGTCGGGCGGCGTTTGTTGGGCGGCGAGTTAAAACGGAGGCAGACGGATTGGCTTTTCTCTTGACAGCCAAATTATTGAATGGCCGTCTTCTGTTGTGATCTGCACAGTTTAGGCAAAGTATGGGGGCAAAACAAGAGTTTATCTTTCCCACCCATGTGTTAAATTTGAACAAATTGTCCACAGAGAGCAAATCCCACAGTGATAGGCTGGAGGCAGTACACACACACACACACACACACACACACACACACACACACACACACACACACACACACACACACACACACACACACACACACACACACACACACACACACACACACACACACAGAGTTGATGTTGTTGTTGATATTCACATTATTCTCCGAGCCGATGCCTAAGCTCCAGCAGTGTAATCAGGTGCTAATAACAAGGCTGTGATGTTTACAAGCTGTTTCAACGCGCTTTTATATATCGGTGTGTGTGTGTGTGTGTGTGTGTGTGTTAGACGTGGCTAATGATAGCAGTGTAGCTGCAGTTTGAGGCCATATGCTGATCCTGATCACAGCAGAGCGGACTGGTCTAGCGTTAATAAAGTCTTCCGACATGACAATTAGTAATCCCCCGCATGAAGACAGTACGGCCTCATGTGAAATGCAGCTGTTTTCATCATATCCACGCGCAACAGGGATCAACCGTCGGCAGCGAGGAGCAGCAGGGGGCGTCGACAGGTTCTCTGTCTCTTGTTGCTGCTCGCCGGGCCGACGTGACGCTCAATGAGTCCTCAATGAATATTGTTCATCACAATGTAAACCATATCACATCCCAACTCTCTGCATACATTTTCCCTCAGATTTTTTTTATGTGTGTGTGGATTTAACTACTCCTCAAAGTGGAGACGACAAAAGCTTCATTTAGCATTCAAACAGGAGAAAGGCAAAACAACAGAAGACACCGAATTATGCTTATTTCATTTATATAGAGAGAGAGAGGGAGAGAGAGAGAGAGAGAGAGAGAGAGAGAGAGAGAGAGAGAGAGAATCTTTAATTGAGGTTTTATCCATTTAAGCTGTCACTAAGAGGGCAGCTCGGAAACCTTTTAACCACTCTCCTCTCAGTAATGACACAAATCAGAGAGGAAATGTGTTTGTGTCTAAGCTTCGGTGTGAATGCGTGCGGGCGCGCGCGTGTGTGTGTGTTCGCGGCAGGGTTCGTGAAGCAGGAGGGTAATTATGCGGAAATTGGGAAATGGCTAAGTGAATTATGACCTTGTTTCAGCAGAAGGCTTTAATCAGTCAAAGCCAGGCCAGCGAGGGGAGGCGGAAACGTGGCCTGCCCCCGAGCACCCAGCCACCGATCGCACCGGTAACCAGTGTGTGGAGGTGAGGGTGAGCCAGTGTCCCTGGAAGGCCGTCAGCGAGTCACTTGGAAGTGAAGCTACTGTCTCACCCAACGTACGCTGAAATTAAAGAATGAACACCAAAGCTGTCACCTTGTTTTCTGGTGCTTCAGTCATTTGTGTTGGACACACATTAATGAGTGCAATGTTTATTTCAAAGAATATTCAAACACTGAAGGATGGATTTTCACAATACTGGCTTGTTATTTATTCCAGCAGTAAGTCAATATATATGTTGACTTATGGATATATATCACTACAACTATTAGTTATCCACACTGACAGCTTTTGAAAATCGTTTTGTTGAGTTTCCCCCAATCCAACAGAAAGAGTAGAAATTATATCACCGAGGCTGAAGTGTTACTATCACCCATATTATTTTTTCCCAACTTCAAAATATTGTGTTTCAGAAAATAAAACCCGATAAAATCTTGAGCCAATCTTTGATTTTAGTGTCGACTTAACAGAAGGATGTATTTTCTGTTATTTCATTCTTCCAGTTTTGTTGTTGTTGTTGTTGTTGTTGTTGTGGGTTCATCCAAATAAATTAAGTCAACAAATATATGTTATTTAAAATGAGTGTTTGCGAGTGTGATCAGAGCAGAACCATTGGTTTTCATTTTCAACTCGAAAGACGAGTGACATGGCAGTTTGTCCTGTAATGATTTCAGGCAAGCGTTGCACAGAAAAAAAGCTGTGTGTGTGTGTGTGTGTGTGTGTGTGTGTGTGTGTGTGTGTGTGTGTGTGTGTGTGTGTGTGTGTGTGTGTGTGTGTGTGTGTGTGTGTGTGTGTGTGTGTGTGTGTGTGTGTGTGTGTGTGTGTGTGTGTAAAGTGTGTGTGTAAAGTGTGTGTGCTGGTATGAAAAGCTCCTGCTGGTTGTATGTGCAGTGTGTCAGCTGCACTGCTGTGTGTGTCCAGGCCCTCCACTGCCTCTGGTCTGGCTGTCTTATTTCTGCCAATGTTGGATCGATGGCGTCCCACCGACCCTCTTGCCCTGGATGTTTCGGCATGTTCCTTCTCTCTCGCTCTTTCTCTCTCTCTCTCTCTCTCTCTCTCTCTCTCTCTCTCTCTGACCTCAGCTTCCTCGCTCTGCCTCTTCATGTCTCCAGTTTGGCTCGGCCTCTTGGCATCGCTTCCTCTTCTCCTCCTCGTTGTCCTCCTCTGCATCGTCGTACTACTCTCAAGTCTCTCTTCAGATCAGAAAATGAGCTCTCAGTCTGAGTGTGTGTGTGTTTGTGTGTGTGTGTGTGTGTGTGTGTTCTGCACGATTCTTACTGCTTCTTTAAGGGGGATTCCTGTTCTCGTCTTCGCAGCCCCAGTTTGCGTTTGAGTGCTGAATGCAGATGCAGCGCCGCAGCTTTCCTCTTAATGTGGAGGAGATTTCTCCGAGTGTCACAGTCTGAGCCGACAGTGTTCCCTCCACAACGCTTCGTGCCGCACATTTGGCTGAAAGCCAGATTTCCTCATTTCACATTGTGAGATATTGTTGGTAACGGCTGCTGCTCTCCACAGTCAATAAGAACCTCTCATGTTCGTCGGAGGCGTTAATCGGGAATACCCGATGTGTCTTCATGTGTCGTCCGTTTTCTTATTCTCATCAGTCTCTGTTGCATTTTCAACAAATTCTGTTCTGAAAATGTGAGCGTGGCGACAAGTCATTGCCGTTACTCATTTTCCAGTTTTATGTATTTCAGAATGAAATCTTATTTTGCTTTTTTTGTGACTTAATGGAAAAACGTCCTTAAAAAAAACGTTTTTGTTGCTCTTGAAACTGCATTTTGACAATTGTTTCCTCTATCAGGTGTGCTATGAGGGTAGAGGTTAGACATTGGCCTTGATCTTCCAGTTCTCCAAAGATACTCCTATCAATACATTGATGTACAGGTGTGCGTGTGTGTGTGTGTACCTGCTGAAAATTAGATTGCAAAGCCAACAACGGATACGGTAACCACATGGAAAAGTCAATTAGTTCAGGGATCTATTGGGAACATTCTCATACTCTGTCACAGCTGTAAAAAATCCATTACTTCTATATCGTCGCGCAATCAATGATTTCCAACGAGAATGGACATTTTTATTATTGATGTTCGGTAGACATTGTCTATTTGCCCATCAGTGTCTGTGAAGTTTTATGTGCTCTCTGCATGCATGCAGGCTTTACCATCAATACCACCCCCCCATGTTGTTCACTTTCAGTGTGGTTCTTTTTTTTTTTCTTATATTTTTCATGCATTTACAAGAGAGAACAGCCACGTCTTTGTGCATGCATGTGCCTACACTCAACAGAGTCTGCCGGTTGTCATTGGAGGGCGATTGAGTCAGGATAGCTGCGAGCTCTCAGTGCCGGCTGGCCTCAGAGCCAGCAAACACCCACGCTGTCTGTAGGCTCTACTCGCTGCTCCTACGCTTCGAGGTGCGGGATTGTGCTGCCGCCGCCGTAGTAAGACTGCATATGAATGAGTGTTTACTATCTCCGTCAGCCAAGTTCCCTGTCCTGTTTGACTATCGCGTTTTTAATGAAAGCGTAAAGTCCAGGGCGGCTGCTGGAGGTGGATACACGCACACGTCTTTATTTCACTTCCACAATAGGGCGGGGAGGGAGGATTGGTATTGGGTGGGGTGGGGGTGGGGGGGTGAATGGAGGATGTAGGGGTGGCAGGGTTGTTGTAATGAATGTATAGCAGTTAAAAAGATTTCTGTGTCACTTCCCCAGAGAGAGAAAAATAAAGGTGGGTGGGTGGAGAAGGGAGAGAGACGTTGTTAAATAGGATGTGCTGTGTTGATGGAGCCCAGTTCTCTGCATCCAGGCAAACTCTCCACCCAATCCTGTGTGTGCGCCCGTGTGTGTGTACGTGTGTGTGTGTGTGTGTGTGTGTGTTTGGTGGCAGGATGCAGAAAGAAAGCAAGAGAGAAGGGATGTGAATGCCCCCCAGCCTGCAAGCATACCACCCACACACACATTACCCACATGTATTAGACACATACATATGCATACTTCTCATTTTCCTCCTCCTCTACCTCTCTCCCACTTCACCCTTCTGTTTTATCACGCCCATACACACACACACACATATATACACATGTGCGGGGAAAACTCGTTTCACAGGGACAATCGCTGTCATTACCTCCCACAGATTCCTCAAGGGAGTACATTGTTATTTTCTACCAGCCCTGATCAAATAAAATGGGAGAAAGTCAGGGGAACACGTTTGCCTACACGCCGACGTATAGAAAAATGCACACCATACCGCCTTGCCTGCTAAATTGTGATTGAGTAAAACAGAGGGATGCCACCCCTTTGCCCGCCGGCTGTGTGTGTTGTAAATTCTTGCTCACATCGAGGACATTGAGCGTTTCATCCCTTGTGGCGATCAGTAAAACCCAGCAATACGTACTGCATCACGCGTCGCTATTTTCTATCAGTGCAGATAATCAAAGTCTCCATGCCACCCTCCACTCAGGTTTGGATTGGGTCTGCGGAGATGAGATGAAACACGCAAAAGAGACCAGTTTAACTCCGCAGCAGCCATATCTGTTGGCGTCTCTTGTTGGGGGGGGGGGGGGGAGAAGTAAAAAGACGGAAAGAGAACACAACAAGAAAGACGAGATGGAGGGGGAAAAAAAATCTATCATTGATGGAGGGTGAAGGGTAGAGAGGGGAGGGCGCCGAAGAATAGAGAAAGGAAGGCCTTGCAGAACAGTACTGCCAAAACCGAGGTCAATTGTGATGAAAATGGCCGTTCACATGACCACAATAGCGGCTGAGTGACAGCACTAAAGCAGCACGGACGGGCTTATCCTGATCACTCAGGGCCTTGACTGGGGAAATCACAATGCCCTGGAGATCTGTCCTTTTTGGGCTTGGAGGATCACAGAGCGCCCACGGTCCCAAGCTCTGGCCCCGAAACGTCCCTGACATTACCATATCAATGGCGCCCCGGCTATTCCGCCGAGGAGCCGGGCGGCTAGTGATAGTGCCTCCCGGTTAGCATCGCCCTGTGCCTTCACAAGGCCATTCAGCAGGGTGTCAATGCTAACTCAATACCAAGTGTGAATGGGAAGAAGTGGAAGCTCGCTCTCGTAGTGTGAACCCATGTCTGCGACGCATTCAGGCCAGTGTCGGTGTGTCTATGAGTCACTGGGTCTATCTTTCTTTTTGGCTTTATCTCTCTGGCCCAGTCTATTTTGGTTGTTCTTGTTCACATATTTTGGGCTTCAGTGTTTTTTTCCCTCGCCAGATGAAACATGTCCACGGTACAGAATATCATAAATGTGAAATTGGAAAACTGGCGTCGAAGGCTTGTTCAGCTCAGACCAGTTTTTGATTTGGCGGGTGATTTCTTTTTTTTCTTTTTCCTTTTTTGTCAATTTGAGGCTTGATTTTTATTAATGAAAGAAATGGCTCTCATCCATGAGTGTGCTTGAAAGATCTGTCTCTCTATTTTTGTGTAAAACCAGTTTTTTTGCTCAGAAACCTCCGAAATGGTTGCACTTTTACAAGTCCTCCCGCAATCCTGAAGAAAGACTTCAGAACCGAAACTCAGTGTTATTTTGGAAAGATTATCAGTCGATCAATAAATGTTGCTTCGTATTGCTTTCTTTGAGAGAAATTGTAGTTTGGGCCAGCGCTTTCCTCATCACTCGCCAACTTTTTGTACAAAGTCTTCAGATTTGTACAACATTTAGCAGCCATTTAGTAAAAATTGATTGTATCAACATTTAGCTACGTTGTGACATATGTAGCAAAAATATGTCATTATATACATTTTACAAAATGTCAACTTTAGAAACATTTCATTGTATTTATGTATATCTGCTTCAAAATATTTGTTTCAGATTGTTAAGACGTGTTCATATAATCAACAATGAGACAAAATATATACAATTATATTAAAGTATTAGATGGTGATCTGTTTTCTGGGGAAATCTAATTGATAATATTCCGTCTATATCAGTGCGACAGGATTGATCAGGCATGATGCCAGATATGTTAACTTCATTCCTTCATTCCTTCAATGGAAGATAGTATTATTTTGCCATTTTATTGGTCTAGTTATACTTTGCATTGATGCTGTCATTCACCACAGTCACCCTGATCACAGTCCGGGCGATCTAAACAGCAATACAAATACAACAACATAATATCGGTGAAGGACAAACCAAAAATAGAAGTAGTTTGACTTCCTCACTACCAGAGAGCCAAACTGTGAGTACGTCTACCTTATGAGATTTATATGACAGCTAATTTAATGGAAAGTGACAATTATGTGTGGCTAATTTAATTCCACATGCATGCATTTGGTTTGATTTTTTATTTTTTTTTACCTTGAAATAAGTGAGATTTAAGTATCTGTTAACTAGTTGATGGATACCAAGGGATGTTTGCTCCACTTTTTTTTTTTTTTTATTGACCATGTTTTGAGTTATTCTTTTTCTTTGGGTCTCCAAAGTACTTATCTGTTTCATCGGCTCTCGACAACACTGCACTTTGCTTGAAATAGAAATGGACCGAAGCAGGCTAAAGAAGAGCGTGTGGTGTGAGAACAGGTTACAGCCTTCCTGTGTTGAGAGGATTTTATATCACATGACACTCACAGTATATGGCCTTTTATATCATTATAATGGCATTAGAGATAACAGGCAGTAAGAGTACAAGCCACAATGTAGTGTTAACCTGATTATTACGCAACAGGGAGGAAATGGATGATCTGGAGAAGAAGGGCTGGTTTTTAAATGATGCAGAAGAGATGGAGAATGAGATAGAGGGAGGGAGAGAGAGAGAGAGAGGAAGCGAGGGGGGAAGTAGAAAATCGATGGGAGTAAAGTAAAGGAGTGGAAACTAAGAGGGCAATGAAGAGAGGAAGATGAGGAAGACAGGTGAGATATTGGCCGTGGACTTCTTGCTTTGTCATTGGAAATCAGAGCCGTGGGGCAGGATGCTGTTTGATTCGCTGTTCTTGTTTTAATCTGTCAGTCAACACGTCCCACAGACACACACTCACACACCTACCGAGATCGCCTCCAGTCTGTCACCGCGCATCGGCAGAGAGCTGAGAGGTTATCATGCGTCGTCAGGTGCCAGACCGACTCCTGGTAGCAGGTTTGTCATTTGTAATTAGAGAGAAAAGGAGAGCTGGCTTGTTTTTTTTTCTCGCCTCCCTCTCCGCTCTTCTCTGGCTGAAGGCTGTCTCTGGATATCGACAGACAAGTGACGGGATACACACACACACACACACAAACACATACACACAAATACATGCACTGACACACGTTTGATGGGCCAAGTTTGATTCCATTAAGTGGAGTTTGTCAGTTAGTCAGTGAAGTGTCGGGGTGAATACTGATGGCCCCGCCGCCGAATCCCACACAGCTAAGCGGGATCTGAAGCAGCCCGTTCAGACGCTCACAACTCCGGGGGTGACTGAGCAGTGGCAGTGACTAACTATGACTATTTTATGTCAGTCACATACGCACACACTCGCACACAGCCTATCTGCTGTTGTATGGCTATGTGGTCACGGTCCATGCGGCTCTGAGTCCTGGTCACGGTTAAAAAGGCTTCCTTCTTCGGAGGAACTGGAGGGAGAGTGGAGGGTGGGGGGGGGGGGTCTTAAGACGGAGTGGGAGATGGGTGGGGGGGGGGGGAATAAGACGAGTGGGAGATAATAGGAGAAGGCTAACAGTGGGGGTGGCGGGCCGGGATCGACCAAAGACGGAGTGAAAAGGGGGAAGATAGAGGCTGAAGGTGGGTGGGTTTTCTGAGTGTGAAAGCCTGCGTGCCTCCATTCCTGCACCATTGATGTATTCTAATGCTAAGTGTGTAATGCTGGGCCTCGACTGGTCTCTGGGAAAGACGAGCCTTTGATAGGCACAACCAAGCTCCGGGTTAGATCCCTCGCATGCCATTCATATGCATATCTCCGTGCGTGTGCAAATGTGTGTGTGAGCATGTACAAACTGTGTGTGTGTGTGTGTGTGTTTTTTTTGGTTTTTTTCGAGCCATTTAAGTAACTGGTTTTTTTTTTTGCCATTTGTGCCACTGCTAGATTGGTGTAATTTGCATATCAATGTGAGCATGTTTTAGCCTGTTTTGAGCATCACACACCCTAATCCCAAATTAGCCCCTCGGACCAAGCTGGTGGTTTTTTTTTTTTTTTTTTTTTTTTTTTTCATGATCTGGCATCCTATGATTGTGTGTGTGTGTGTGTGTGTGTGTTGATGTTTTCCATGGAGAGGGCATTTGAACATGGATGGATTTGTGTGTGGTCATGTAATTGTCCACCTGCCAGGCCAGGGTCAAAGTGCAGACTCTCAAAGCCGACAATGTCTAACCAACCTGTGCAGCAGGTATGGTTGTGTATATATATGTGGGTGTGTGTGTGTGAGAATGTTTGTAGCATGACGCTTATATTTATGTGTGAGTGGCGCCATTTTTTTTTTTTTTTAAGGGAGGGGGTGCATTGCTTTGTTTGCCATGTGTTCCGGTTCCCCAGCTGATTATAGCATGAAATTCCCCACACATTGTATCTCAATGGGGAGTCTCACATGTGGAGTGACACACACACACAAGCAAGTGAACGCACACAATCGGCACACCAAAGCGAGGGCAGTCAGAGAGGCCTGTTAATGACTGCCGGGGACAGAAAGGGAGCAGGACTGTGGTGGGTGTCAAGGCTTTGTGACAGATGCTGGTTGTAAAATGCCTTGCTCACGGGTTTATTGTTATGAAGAAAAGTAACGGTCAGGTCGAGCAAGATTGATACCGTTCTCCCTTTCTTCTCCTTTTTTTCACACACACACACACACACTTGGGGTCATAATCCCCCCCCCCCCCCCCCCCCCCCCCCCCTCTCAGCCCTCAAGAGTCTCTCCCGGCAGTGACCCTCTGTCCTCTTGAGCGATTCGCTTTGTTTCCCCCCTTTTCCTTCTCAGATTTGTCCTACTTCCACCTCCTCCGCCACTTCTTCATGCTACTTCACCTCCTCTCACCTCCACACTTCACGGGCTGCCACGTACTTGTCTGTGCGCTCGCTTCCCGTGCGCGTGAGCACATATGTGCTTTTGCTCGACATCATGGGAGGGGGGGGGAGAGGGGCGTGTCAAAGAGGGTTCAACTTTTTTTTTTACTTTCACTGCCTCTCTCGCCGCTCAGGAATGTGATGGATGTTTCCAAAACAGAGCGAAACCTGAATATCAGTGCCGGCTTTCACCTCCAGAAGTGTGTGTGTATGTGTGTGTGTGTGTGTGTGTGTGTGTGTGTGTGTGTGTGTGTGTGTGTGTGTGTGTGTGTGTGTGTGTGTGTGTGTGTGTGTGTGTGTGTGTGTGTATGCGCGCCTGTGCTTAGAGGCACTGGAGGTTATTTGATCTCATTGTGTTGTTGGAGAGGAGCGGCTGCTCTCTCGCTTTATGACCGGTGCTGTAGGGAGATATTCGGCTTCACCTGCCGCTCCTCAACAATCCATCATCCCTCTCTCAGCAGACAAATGCACTCCACTCATCTTATTACTTCCTCTCACACTCTCAGAAACATTTAAGACTTTCTTTGGCTGGCTTGCACTCACACGTGCCCTAATGCACGCACCGCATTGTCCATATTGTCGCTCCGCGGTTTTGTCTCGTAAGCCGAGAGAAATGGGCCAAAGAGCGCATGTTTTCACGGTTTGTGAATGAGTGACGGAGCGAGTGTGTGTTTATGTGTTATGGCCTGATAATGCCTGTGCGAGTGATTATAGGCTGCTGCAGTGTGAAAGCGTCGCCGCGTCTTCGTTAAGCGTGTGGTAAACTGAACAGGGACGACGACTCAGCTAATGACTGTTTCTGCACACTTCATCAGATTGCTCGCCTGCAATATTGCCTCATATCACTCTTTGGCACCATTGGCGCTTAATAGAGTGTGTATGTTTGATTATGTGTGTGTGTGTGTGTGTGTGTGTGTGTGTGTGTGTGCGTGTGCATGCCTGTGTGTCTGATCATGGCGTATATTGTTTTGTAGAGCCATTACAGTTTAATAGGCATAGTAGAGAGTGCAGTGCGTTAATGCTCCAGCAACATGAAGTAATGACACAATAAAACAATTAAATATGGTGGAGGAGAATTACTTTTTGAACACGCCGCACCTAGAAGCAATTTTGGACTGAGACGAAATAAACAGAAAGTACAGATCAGGCTTATTAAGAGGAGAGGATGAGCCCCTCTCTTTCTTGATTGGCTTCAAAATGTCAGTGGAACTGTAAATCTGTTGAATCACAGACTGACAAACCGTAGAGAAAGTCCCCTGATTTTGAAGGGAACATGTGCAGGTTTATGCAAGTGTTTAAAAGCACATATGAAAAATGTTATTAGATTCAGACGTATTAGGTTGTTTTTTTTTTATCAGCGATTGGTTTCGGCTCAGTTGTTCCGTTTCCAGGTGCCACAAAATTAGGAAAATATATGCAAAAACTGAAGTCAAAGAAACATTATAGTGATTCCCCCCCCCCCCCCCCCCCCCCCCCCCCAAATGATTCAGAATCCAAACGGTTTGTGCTGCAACTTAAAACACTCCACGAGTCATCATTAGTTTTGAAGCTATACTATTGCATAACAATGTACCCTGGTGTCCAGCAGTTGCATTTATCAAAGAAAATCTGCTGTATCGGATTGAAAACATGTGAGATGGTGAATTCCTGTTCTATGACCCGATGAGAGTTTATGTAAGCAGCACATTGGATGTTAACGTCACCATGCAGCAATTCAGATTTTGGCAAAAATGGCTGCAGCGATGCACTGCTGGTTGCTGCAGAAGATGAAAAGCAAAACAGAAGTTAAATTCACGTTATTGACCTATTGAAGTCCACGATAAGCAAACATAGTTGAAAGTTGCCAGATCTTTAATCCCGGATGGTCAGAGTCACAGTGCGAAGCATTACGGATGAACGCTTCCACTTTCATCCATCCACCATTAGGAAAGATATATTTTCTCATAGCAGATAAACCTGAAAAAAAAAAAAAAAAAAGAAAGGTCACACTATAAATACAGTGAGAACATCTAAATTACGAAACGACATTAAAATGGGAAATATATAGAGTTTGTACAGTTTCACACAGAGCACCCACGAGCACCGTGGAGAACTTGCCACAGTTCTTTTGGTTGTCAGGGATTTCTTCTTTTGCTTCTGTTGTTGATGTCAAATCCCAGCCTGTAATGACGTGGAGACCAGGCTGCTGTTGAGGCCTCGCCATCTGCTGCAGGACTCTTTGTTCTTCCCGTTCCGGAATAAGTTCTCTTTATGACTCTGGCTGAATATTTGTCATTGCCTCCCCGCAGGATCGATCTGCGACTGATTAAATGCCAATATTCTAAACAGAGCCATACATTTTATGCAGCACTATATAGTCCAGCATTAATTCACGACACACACGCAGTGATTCTGCTGACGAAGATAGCTCCTTTAAAACTAATGCGCATTTTAATGTTCTCTATCTGATTAATGGGATTATACTTTTATGGGGAAAAAATGAGCAAGAGAGTACGTGAGTAACTATCTGAACTGATAAGTTAGTTACTTGTGTCTGTTACAGTGGAGGAGAGAAGGGTTGGAATGATTTAAAATCGATAATAGATTGTTAAACCAGCTCTTGTATCTCAGGTGCAACTATTTTTGCCGAATTTTGCACACAGACTCATTTTCCATTAACGCGCCAAAAGCCGCCTGACGTTTAAGGGGAGACGACGTTTCACCACTTCTTTCCAAGATTTCTTTCAAACAGAAAGAAAAAAACCAATAAGGGTCAAACCGTCAAATCATATTCAAAGTTTGCAAATGAGTGAGTGTAACTCTTTAAGTGAGCTGGCTCATTGACCAGTCACAGGAAATTGGTCAGTTCTGAGGTGATTTATAATTTTTAATGTCGGCGTTCGTTCGAGAGTCTCTCGCCCCTTCCTTGTCTTCTCCATCTTCTTTTGTCCTCGCCCTCATGTGTGTCTTTATGTAATCGTTTGTAAGGATCTGTCGAGAATTAGAGATCGAAAACCCATTTACAGAGGTTACCTACATAAAGTCAGCCCATTTTTCTGCTGTGAAATCGAAACTTTACCCTCTGCCGCTCTCTTCCTTTCTTCCTCTCTCTTGGCACCTTGGTGAGCCCTCTCTCTCTCTCTCTCTCTCTCTCTGTCTCTCTCTCTCTCTGCCTCTCCTGGGAGGGTCACAGCCCCACAATGGAGGCACGATAAGAGGAGAGATAAGATGATTGGGAAGAAATGAGGGAATTTGTTAAGGATGGAGGGATGGGCAGAGAGGAGGTCATGACTGAGGGATGAAGAGGAGACATGTGACGAAGGACGGAGGGCGAGGCACGTTCTAAAGTTATTTTTATTCCCTTCTTGGTTTTTTTTCTGTCTCCATATCCATGTCATCAAACAGTTTGAATAATACAGTGAGTGAAGTTATAAGGACAAAAAAAAAAAAATCCTAGCTGCAGGAATTTTCCTGCATAAAACAAATAAAGGTCGATATTAAAAACTGTAAAGCTGTGTTTTATATCCCTCTTTATTAATGGTAATAAATGTTTAATTTACCTCTTTTTTTTCATTGGTGTCTAAGTACATTTCCCAGCATCCTTGAAATGTATTGCTCACTATGAGGCATGAGTCCAGAGAATTTATTAAGATGGAGGCACGGGAGGGGGGGGGGGGGGGGGGTGTAAACTCGGGGGGGCACCCAAATGTGATAGAAATGAAAGCAGCCTTTGATATCTCAAGGTTTGTGTATTTATTTCTACCTCCCGCTTTAGTTGGCTAAGTTAATTCTTCATCTTTGTAACAAGGGTGCATTTGACGTCTTCGCTTTCTATTGGAAATATTAATTTCCCGTTGGATCGGTCCCATTGGGGCATTGTTCTTTTTTCAGTGCAGTTCCTGAGTTATTCTCCAGAATCCTGAGCAGCTTCTGTGGCACAAAACAAGAATAACAATATTTTAGCATTGGAAATGATCACATGCTGTAACAATTATTATTATAATTTTTTTTTTTTTTTTTACAATGAAGAGCACAGAAATATTATTTAAAAAAATGATCTCCAAGTATAGAGAGTGGTTCCTTTCTCACAAAAAAAAAACTATTTTTAAGAGAATAAGTCTTCTTCTGCGTATTCGAACAGTTTAAGTGATGATTCGGTTGATAATTTGTATTGTGTTAAAGTAGTAGTAAACATCACCTCGTGCAGATGTGGAGTTAATGACGCTTTAATCATTTAGGTGTTCATATTATCCGTATCAGCCAGTGAGCAGACGAATTACTATTCCTTCTGACTCTTCCTGCGATGGTTTGTAAGCATGCATAGCTAATTATGCAAAGCAGGTGTTCTCGCTGACATATCTTAATATTCATGTTGTCAGCTTATGCATAAATATGAAATAGTTTATTATTTGACGGGGACTCTCCACGTCGCTGTGCAGCAACAATTCAGGAGGAAGTCTCCGGCTTGCCTTTAGAAAGCAGCATTTAGCATTTTCTTACTATTATTATGATTGAGCAGTCTACAATAAGAGAATAAAGAGTATCCAGGGAGGCATGCAAGTCATGTTATACTAACAAGTTCCATACAAGCATCAATCACCTGTGTCCGGGACAGGCTCCACAGCCGGTGACGTCATTTAGCAGGCTGATTTAACCTGCGTACAGCATAGAGCAGCCCTCCATTCTGGATTTCTTCAAGCAATCAAACCCCGCGCCTCCCCAGCTCCCTCCTTTATTTAAGTGGAGTTGGACTTTCAGGGTTTCTGTACGTTATTGTGTCTTTGCAGAGCAGTTCGGGGTTTGGTGTGTATCTTCAATTTACTGAGATCCAGAGCACAAAAGTGCACTGGAATGAAAGTGCAGCAAATGTGTAAAACCTTGAGACGAGTGTCTGGACTCGGCGAGAGTGCCTCTTGCATCGGCTTCAATGTGATCGCATTGATCCTCAGAGGCAACGGAACATTTTTTGCTCCTGAAAGAAAAAAAAATCGAGTTTTCTCAAACATTAAGTTTTTGTGTTTGTCAGGAAAACGTGAAGGCAGGAGGAGAAGATTTAGTCGTTTCGCTCTTCTGACCCGTTTCAGTGTTTTTATCATGAAAGCGTACTTTCAAAATGTCTGCTTTAACAAAGGTCGTGGCTAAAAAGTGACCGCAAGCAGGAGTGAGATAGGAACAAATACGTGTTGGAAAAAGGGTGATGGAATGATGTGTGGTGACCAAGGAGGAGGGCGTCCTGAGGATTTCTGGTGAGGAATAGCATGATGTTAGTGTACGAAGAGAGCGCGCAACGATGGAAAACAGGATTAAGTGGACCGCGCCGCGGGGCAGTGGTTTGGGCCTGCAGCGAGGGCTCCGTGTGACGGAGAGAGCCGGGGTGTGTGTGGAGCCGCAGACGCACGGAGAGAAGAGAGAAAACACACAAATGAGTTGGAAGGCAGGAGAGGAGAGGATGAGCTTGAGGAAAAGGCAGTCGGGAGAAGGTGATAGAGGGTGGAGACAGAAAGTCGGTGTAACCGAAACAGAGTCTGACACAAAGCCACCGACCTGAGCTAATAGCCCGTCTATTAATATCTCCCGCTAATGACTGCCACTCCCCCGTCACAGAACGGCAGAAGGCGGAATCCTTGTTCATCACTTCTTTTTTTTTTTACTTCCCGAATAATGATCCTGATGAATTCGTTAAACGTGGGGGAGAGCGGAGTGACCCACTGAGTCATATTTGAAAACCACACGGCCGCAGACTGGATCCAGTGAGCTTGTGAGTTTGACCCGTGGAGATTTGAAGCGGAGCCTGTATGCTTTTCCCTTTAGAAGAGCGTGAGTGGATGACGGTGTCATTTTTTGTTGTTTTTGTTTTGTTTTTTTAAGACCTGTGTTGTGTGATAAAACAGCACTACCACATCTCATGAAAAGTGCGTGTTCTCTTTTTATATAGATAAGCCAGAAAATGAATAATCCTTTCCATACTTATAGCTATCATAGATAAAAGGCTCAAAATATGCCCGTGTAGGTTTGATATAATCTAAAATGACTTTTACATTTTTTAAAACAATAAATGAAACTCGGATGTGTCCGGAAAAGGTGAAATGGTAAAACTACAAAACTAAAGTGATATTATTACTTCTATATTTGTACATATATTTGAATGTTAACTAATGTATTCAAACCTAAACACCACTTATACCTCAGTGGACAGGAAGCTATATAGTAGGGCTGCACAATAAATCACAGATTTATCATTGTGGCGATATCAACATGCACAACATACACAACCGTGATGAATTATGCGCCCATGCCCTGTGCATTCATGCTCTGAAAATTGAAAATGAAAGAATTATAAATGTGAAAGAGAAGTGCAATTAATCATGATTAATTCGCAACATTTGTATGATTTCCTAATTTTAATTGACTAACAGAGGCAGTGCTGTCAATTGGACGAACAAAATCTCCAGACACAACGACACCAGCATCATCTATTTGAGTTTTGTATTCATAGTAAATCATATAATTATTGCAACACTACACATATTTATCACATATTGCCTGTTCAGTTGATTTTGGTGCATCCCTACTATTTAGCATTTATGCAACGGTCTTCTTTACACACGGGTTGCCCCGTCAAGTCGCTGCAACCTGCAGCGAGGGTTTGGCCTGTAAATGTGACGGATTTCTGAATGGCCACGTTGTGATTCGATCGTGGGCAACGTTTCCATGAAAACACATCGTTTTTGCATTTTCGATTCGGGCCAAATATCGCGTCTGCGCGTCAACATTTTGAAAACGATGCATTTGGGGTCACAAGTGGGTGCTTTTGTTTGTTTTTGGTTTTTTTGCAATGGAACCGCACACAGCAATACGTTATAAACAATGAAAATATTAACCGTGAGAATATTTACTATCTGGGAGTTTCGACACTCTGGATACCTCCGTTGTTATTGTTATTGTTATTGTTTTTGTTATTGTTGATCTGCTCATGCATGTGCAGGGTAACTGTAACGGGCAAGTGTTTCAGAAAAGTTCCCTTTGAGCCCGTTTCCATAGAGATGGAGTGTTTATAAAAAAAAAAAAAAGTCCCTGGTCCAACCACTGTTGCCGTGTCAGCGGACGCCCAAAACACAACAAAAGTTCTCTGGGGCCTTAATCGAATGTGACAAAGTTATACGAACATTTCCTATAGAGAAAACCCAATTTATGCTTTTTTACAAAGGAAATAACCACCAGGCTTGGTTGCACTGGTTGCTACCAGATCCCCCCCCCCGATGTGCATCCCTTTGTTTTGATTCAAATTAACTTGTAAACGACCACCGCTTTATCTTGATTCATGTTTCCCCAAAGTTTTAATAAAATAGCATATTGAGCTTTGTTGTTGGGACTGCGTTGCTTACAATACATTTACAGATAATGATGTTCAAAAGAGTTCTTTAAACCGAGCGTCCACAAGTTTAAATGCTGAACTTCAAAGCACAACACCGGAGCCTATGAGAAGGAACATTTGCAACTTCGGAGAGTCATTAAGGCAGCCGTCGTTTTATCTTTCTAGCTCGGTGATCATCATTAAAGAGTAGACATACTTCACACAGTAATCCATCCAAAACGCACACTTTAATTGCTTAAAGTGAGTTGCCAGATGATATTTAGCAAAAAAAGGGGAGTCGTGGAACTGCTTTATGGCACCGGACCCTGTGTTGTATGGTCAAGTCCTGCTGCATCTGCATTCCGGCGTCGTTGAATTAAATGAGGTTCCGTGCTAATAATGGCCTGAACAAAGACTAATGCGCCTCTCGTTTGGCCAACGCTCTTTTGACGCTCATCAGCAAGGCAGTTAAATGCATAATATTCTAATGTGACTGGAGGTTTTCACTCGTTTTTTTTTTTTTTTTTTACATTCATTTATAGTTTTTTTTTTTTTTTCATTGTTCATTTGGTTCTAATACGCATGGCTAAAGACGTTTTTAAGTACTTCTTGCCATACCTCTCAGGCTCATTAATTCCATTCAATTACAAACAGAACAGAAAACCTCAGAGACATCTAATTCAGTCAGCGAAGGCAATCAGTCAGTATGAATGTGAAGCTAATAATTATCTTTTGAAGAGTTGCATCAGCACAGTGGTAATAAGCTGCAGAGCTCCGCCGATAACAAGTTCAGATTGTCATAAAAAATCTATACCTCCAGAAGAACAACAAACCTCAAGTTTGGGATTGATTTTTGTGCCTATTTTCCACTTTCTCCCCTCGACATTAAACTACCCGGATTTTTGTTGATTCCAGGCATAAGCTTGAAGGAACAAAGACGGCGACGGCGACGGGGCACAAATTAAAAACTATTCTTCCAAGTCTCAATCGATATGTTTGAGGCGGCCCAACATCAACAGACAAGACAAAAGCAAGACGTCACAAGCAATTAATTAGATTTAAATTTTACCGCGCTTCTTTGTTGTTTTATTTAATGGCGTTTTCCATTGAAGCAAAAGCGAGAACATGTGTCATTACATTCATTGCTTTGGCTTAAGGTTTTTTTTTTATTCTTTTTTTATCCACATTTTACAGAACCGAGGAGCAAACGTAGGTTCAAATGCTGCCCATCATCTGCGCTACAACACTGTTATAGCTGCTTAAGAAAAGCAATTAAAAGCTTTGGAACTGAGGCGGCAGAAGTTGCACGGGGAATTTGCACGCAGCGTAGAAATGTCCTTTTCAACCTGCACCGATCCAGTCGGGCTTCTCTTATGAGAATCGGCGGGACTGTTGCTGTAGGAGACACACTCGGATAACAATCGCAGGAAAATTCATGTTTTATTGCCTGCAGATTAACCAGGACAACAAATATATTTCTCATCAGTGTTGCAATGCATTCGGAGGTTGGGAGCAAACTGAAATTGCACATGGCTCACAGTAGAGCCACTTCACAATCATTGGATGGGATGTTTCCAATAAATGGTAATGAATTCTCCATAAAACTCTTTATCCGCTACCTGCCTTTCCCTCGGCTCGCTCACTTTTCATTCTTCAGCCTATTATTACCCCAAACATCCTTCTTCTCTTTCTAATTCCTCGTTGTGCCTCCGAGCATTTACTTGCTGCTCTTGTTTTTTTGCAACTCGTCTCAAGGCCAGAAAGCGATACGGTACACAAAACAATGGTAGGCGCGTCTGTGTAACACATCTTTGTTTGGACATTTTTGCTGAGGCAAGTGTCTGTATATACCAGTCCATCCAGCCATCCATCCATCCATCCATCCATCCATCCATCCATCCATCCATCAATGTATCCAACTAAATATGTTTTTTGCTCTGTGGTAGGAAACAATACCTGTAGAAAACCGACTCATCCTCAGGCAGAACATGCATTTCCCAAACAGTAAGGATCCCAAGTCTGGGCTGGACCAGAGGAACTCCCTGCTGTGAGGCAAATGTACTAACCGGTCAACCACCATCCAGAGGAAATCCTTCCTCCCTTTAAAAAAAAAAAAAAAACTAACAATAGAGAAATTGTGAATTGTTTTCTGCGCACACGCTGAAGAACGAGGTGTGTTGGTGGATGAAAAGCTATTTTTCTTCCTCCTTCATCTGTCTCTCAGTTATGACTCCGGTCATTTCTGCAGTACTACTCTTCTTGAGACTGTTGACTCACACTTGGGAACACCCGGCGAAGAAGAACACCGACGCTTGAACTCTCTGGCTGCCCCACTTCGCCTGGCGCACAGCGGTTATGTAAAGCCGGAGCTGGTGTGTTCTCTCTGCGAGCACTTAACACTCTCACGGTCATGCGAAACACCAGACCTCGGGTACCGTTCTTATGTCACTGCTAAGTGGTGCAGTTAACCCTCCGTAATGGACGGTGATGAGGGTGGGGGGGGCAACTGAGACGCTTTAACCAAATCATATAGGCACGGTCGACACTGGCGTTGGGTGTGACGACGTGACGTGGCCGTCTCCTTCTCCGCCATAACGACTGCACAGAGAGGGGAAGGCGTGGAGGGAGACGTGAGGAAGCGAATAAGCGGAGAGGAAAATAAACAAGTCGGGGAAAGAAGAGAGGCGAGAGACGAGGGGGTAATAAAGGGAAGGCGGCGGCAGGAAGGCTGACACTGCAACATTGGCGCTCAGTGGGAGGTCCAAAGTGTTGTGCGTTTCGTACATCACTGAAGTTTCTTTGTCTCATTTGTTTTTGTTTGGGGTTTTTTTTCCCCCAGAAGACAACAGTGACGGGAGTCTGTCAGTGTGCATTAGATACAAGTCCAGATGTTGTATCCGCTGGCATGCAAAAAACATATACAGTCACCATGATACATTTTTATACCTGCTGCATGAAAATAAATAGTTTTATTCTCGTTACTGCACACACACACACACGCACACACACACACACACACACACACACACACACACACACACACACACACACACACACACACACACACACACACACACACACACAGCACATTAGCCAAGCTCGAAGCGCGATGGCGCTGAAAGCATCGCTACAGTCTTTTGCCCTCCCCTTCATTTTCCCGCTGACCTCCCCGGCCCCTCGCTCCGTCTCTTTCTCTTCCTGACACATATCAGCGCATGCCGTTTGCGCACACACAGACACACAAGCATAAACAAGGCTTTAATTTGTGTGTTTATTGCGAAGCCAGCATTTGCTATTCAAGCCAGCCGACCACAACCAATTACAACCAATCCAATTACCTTCTACATGCAACACTTGATATCCAGAAAAGTCTGCGTGGACCTCAGTGAACAATGCCGCGGTTCATACGACTACACGTCGATGATTGTGTGCCGTGTGCGAGAGAGAGAGAGAGTGTGTGTGTATGTGTGTGTGTGAGTGTGTGTGTGCGCACGGCTCTGTGTTAGCTGACCCGCAGGTTATTCCCCGGTTGGCTCGTCGTCATGTCTGATTGGCTGCCTGCCGGTTTCATCACATTGCACCAGAGACAGAAACAGACCTTGTGGCCTCTCACCCACAGGTCTCTCTCTCTCTCTCTCTCTCTCTCTCTCTCTCTCTCTCTCGCTCTCTCTCTCTCTCTCTCTCTCTCTCTCTCTCTCTCTCTCTCTCTCTCTCTCTGTCTTCCTCTCCCTCCATCCCTCTGTCTCCTCCTCTCTGTTTGTCTCTCAGTCCGACTGAGCCGAGCTTTGAGCCATGGCGTTGGCCGACTTTGGGTTTTGTCTGGCAGGCCGAGCTGTGGGGAAGCACTTTGATTGAGGAGACAGAACAAAAGCTCACACTGCCATCTTTGAAGCAGCTGTCCTGTGCAAGATATTCTCACAGATAATACACACACATGGCAAATAAATCCGCGTGGGCACACCAAGTGACACACACACGCGCGCGCGTACACACACACACACACGCACGCGCGCGCGTGCAAAAGAGATGTAGGCATTTGAGGATAAATTGGCTTGCGAGAGCAGCTGTGGCACCTGCGAATGTGTGTATAACCTGTTCTCCCTTCACACATAATGGCTAACAAATATGAGTCTCATATTATTTTATACACACACACGCACACACACACCATCTGCTCTTCAAATCTTCATTAACAGTTGTTGTGGGCGTGAAAAACACAAGATTGTAACAATTCTCATTCAGAGCGATGATAAAAAACCATTGACGAACTCGCGTTCTCACCGAATCAACAATTGATTTAAATTGTTTTACGACATGAGAAACAAGTGAAAATATTCTGTTTTGCTGCCCTTATGGACCGTAAAAAAGTACTGTTACACATTTCAAAGGACTAATTGTATCAAAAGTAGAGCCTGAAAACTTTCCTGAAAGTTTTATTCTAAACTTGTATAGAATGTCAATGGACGCGTGGATGCATAGAGGTCACAAAACTACATCCTCCGCTTAAGTGGAAATACATATTCATATACATTGTACAGACTGAATCAACTCGTTCATTTAGGGAAAGGTATAAAAGTACAAATTCTGAAATGTATTCAAGCACTGATGATACACGGAGCCTCTTCTGAGGAATCCCAACACATTTTCAAGCGTTTCGTCTGCAGATACATGTATGCACGTGCAAAGCAATTCACAGTGCTTTGCAGGGACATTGAAACAGTGAATAAGAAAGCCATTTAAAGGACAATAAATAAGTAAAATAAAACTAGTAAAATCAATTTTTTTACTGGAAAGCCTGAGCAAAGCACAATGTCTACACATGCATTTCTATGTAAAGAAGCAATGGCTCCTTTACAAAAAAGTTAAAAAGTTTGAATATAACAGGAAAATAAAATTGAGAGACAAAAGTTTAATGCTGCACTGCAGTGTCTGTGTGTGTGTGTGTGTGTGTTTGTGTCTGTGTGTGTGGGGGGAGTTCCCTCAGTGCCTGTGTTGACAGCAAAAGACTAAAAAAACTAATAGTATTTTTTTTTAATGATTTCAAAATAGAAGGCAGTAATAAATCTTCTGATGGCTCACTGATTTATTGTCCACTTTTTAAGCTTTTAGCCATAACTTTAAAACACGGACGCCGACCTTCACCCCTTCTTGTTTCCCTGTCGCTTTTTGCGTGTCCTCGTGTCGCCGTTTCTCCAGCAGCGGGGAAAAAAAATAAACCGGATCTGATGGGATGAAAATGTCTGACGTAGGAAAGGTGAGAAAGACTTGTTGACAGGAAGAAAAATGGAGGTGGTGGAGCGAGAAGGAAGACAACAGAGGCGTGTGTTTTGGGGAAGTTGTGAGTTTAAATGTGTCTGCGAGACAAAGTGGCTCCTGAGCTGCAGGCAGGAGAGACTGACTGCTGGCCGCCGCCGCCACTGTTTGCTCAGTGGTCATGATAAACATTACAACAAACCTAATAGATAGACAAGTCGGTGGCCGGCGCCTCTGATGTCGCTTTATCTTCTCTCTTAACACCAAACACCAGATTGCCCGCCACCTCCACGGCCCCCGGACAGGAATGTGTGCTAAGGCAAATCGCTGGCCGCACGAGTCGTCGGGGGGGGAAGAAACCCGGGTTTGAATTTCAATCAGCCGGCGGCCGGGAGGTGGGACGGAAAGATGGAGGCAGGCGAAGCAGAAGGAGGGTGCTGATGAGAGGGAGCGGAGATGGAAGGAGGGAGGGGAGGAGGGTAAAGATGAAGGGGTCAGTCCAGCGAGATAAGGAAGGGCACGGAATGAGAAATGGAGTATGAAAGTGAACGCAGATGGAGATATTTTGCATAGAGGCAGATAGATGGATGACAGGGGGCGCGACAAGGGGGACAGGGCGGAGAGATAATTACTAAGATAGAGAAGCAAGTAAACGACAGGGGAGGAAACGGGAAGGGATTACAACTTTACACTACGTTGAATAGATTGGTGGAGGCAGATGAGGGAGAGAGAGAGAGAGAGAGAGAGAGAGCGAGAGAGAGGGGGCAGGACGGAGGAGCAGGAGAGAAACAGGTGAAGTCGAACAGAGATGGAAGACTGCAAAAGAAAGTGTTTGAAGGACAGTGAGCGAGGGAGAAAGTCCTTGCCAGAGGGGACCAAAGCGTCAAATAGCAAACACTGTTGATTCATTTCTCTCCTGTGTTTTTCTTTTCTTTTTCTTTTCGTTTTTTTTCTTTCTTTTTTTCTAGTGTCAGCTGTGCCCCGTCCCTGTTGTTACACACATCTGTCAAGGTGTACACACACACACACACACACACACACACACGCACACGCACACAGTGAAAAGCCGCCATCCATAAAGGTACAACAGCGGCCTCCCAGGACACAACAGCATCGTTTCATATTCCTGAAATTGGCTGAATCAAAGTGCCGTTAACAAGACGGGGAGCCGGTTTGTCAGAAGAGCTCCACAGCAGCCGAGGTGAGCAGGTGGCACATCTGGTTTCAAAGAGATATTTTTAAATCTCAAACCAGAAGGCAGCAAATATACCAATGTCAGTCCCCGAGTATTGCTGCACTCACCGTGTATTGGAGGTAAACGGCAGCAACATGGAGGTGCAGGGTATCATCACACGATGCTGGCAAGTGGTGGGAGAGTGAAGGTTTGTAAAAAAAAAAAAAGGACTGCGTGTGGCAGCATGTTAGGGATACAGGTCTGCGTGTCTCGGTGTTATTTCTGAATCGTATAAGAAATCTAAACCCAACATGTATCTGTGCGCATGGATGATAAGGACATTTAGGAGGTTTTACAACCTTACAAATGGCACAATTCCATGCAAAGTTAATGTATTCAAAAGAGACAGACTGCAGGGACACACTCAGCTCCACACAAATACACAATACTCCGTCACTCACGGTGGAAGTAAATAACACTTATTGTCTCCATCAATGCATCTGTTCAGCCTTGTTTACGTGAGAGAGATCTGTCGTTGTTGTTGATCTAGTCAATCTACTCCCACATGTGCAGATAAACTAGCGGTTGAAGCCGTATTACACGCGTGGAAATAAAGTTGTGTTTTCCCCGTTTATGTATGATTTTCAAAGTTCCTTCACATTTACAAGTTGTAGCTACAAGTAATAGGCTTACATTTGGTAGTTCCAAGTTTATTTCAGGTATTTCTTTGTTGTACCTGCTGCAACTTTAATTCAAACCTCACAACTAATTGAAAAGAAAAAAAAAAATCAAGTTTCCCAGTGATAAGCAAATATATCTATAAAAAGAAGTTGATAACAATAAAAGTGTAAACTTGAAGCTTTAGTTTATTCACAATATGTGTTTTGTCATTGAACCAAACACTAACTCAAAAGCAAATAGAAAAGCAAACATTCAGTCCAGCTAATTTGCCACAAATTAATTGCTTTTTCTATGAACACACCTTTATGGCAACAATTAGCTTTTTATTCTTTTCTTTTTTTTTTGTTGGGGGGGGGTCCTAAATTAGTTTTCTGGTTTTATTGATTTTATCAAGAAAATGTAGTGAGTTTTTCTCTCTGGCACCCAGAGATGATACTGAAAGGCCCTTCTGTAATTAAAGTGCAAACTGCCACAATAAAGTGATGAGAAGAAAGGCTGGAAAAAAACAAGCAGATGTATGACAATTTAATGTTGGAAAAAGTTTTTCTATGAAATGTATTAACTTTATTTTGCTATAGAGAACAACCAGGGTTCAAGTATGTGCAGAGTTTACATGTTCTTCCCGGGCGTGCATGAATCTGACATCCTACACAAGCAACATTTATCCTAATGCGAAGCACAACTCTTTATCACGTACGCTTCTCAATTTTCCTTTATTAATTCCTACGAAACAAGGACAAATATGAACGTTGCCACAAAGGATCTTCGCCTGACAAAAGGGTTAAGGTAGTTTCACAACAATGACTTAATTAAGTTGGGGAAACCTGGCAAGCTCATGCACGCACACACACACACACACACCTTGCCCACCTTGTTTTCCTCCCTCATTCTTACAAATAAGAGCTATTCACAGACTGGAATGGGCTTTTTAGGCTGCGGAGTGAAGTAACAAGAGAGCAATGCCCATTAGTCGATTTATGTTGGATGCACCTGGGCTGACAACTTTTAGGGGAATTGGGATGGAGGAGAGAAGGAGAGGAGGGATGGCTGAGAGGGTAAAGAGATTAGGTTAAAATAAATAAATAAATAAAAACCCGTCTTGTAGCTGTCCTGTTTCCGTGCGCTCCCGTTCCTGTCTGCATGGATGATAGAATACGACGCTGACTTAGTGTCAGATGTCTTGCTGACACATACTGTAGTTAAAGATTAGAGAGACGTGAGAGAAAGAGGCAGGGGATGAAGGAGGACAGATGGATAGATTTAGATCCAGTGGTGCTTACCCAATGGTAGGCTGTGTTTCTCACTTGTCATTTCTCCTGCAGTCTGACTAAATGAGAGTCTTTTTTTTTTTTACTCACTTCCTGAGCCGTCCCGATTTTATTTCTTTACATCTCCCAATTTCTTCACCTCATCGCTCGTCCTTTTCTTTCACTGGCACATTAAATGTTTTTCTTCCTCACCTACTGAAATGGTTCACTCTTTCCCCCTCCGGCAGCCTCTCTATCTGTCCGTCCATCTTTCGGTGTCGTTCCTTCTCCCTCCTGCGAGTCTCATATTAAAATTTAATTCCCTGCAGTGGAGGGCAACAGAGCCTGATAGCCACGGCGCCTGACAGAGACCGGGCGGGGGGGAAATGTCTAATGAGTGACAGCTCGGAGAGGTGGGGCGTGATGGTCGCTATGGTTTTATTGTGCCACAAATGGATGAACGAAGACATATGTTGACGTTTCTCCTTGTTATTACAGTTTAGCTCTCCTCCCACATAACAGCTGTTTATAGTGTCTTCAGATTAGAAGGTGAACTTTAAAGTGACCAAAAGCACACTAATCAACGTTGCCTCTCTTCTATACCCTGTGTGTGTGTGTGTGTGTGTGTGTCTGTGTGTGCGTGCGCCTTTGCCTGAACTTGCCGCTGCACCGTCAGCGAAAAGTTGGCACTGAAACTGATAAACCATTATGCACGACGTGGGAGTGCATGTTTATGTGCCATTTTGTGTGTACGTGTGTGTGTGCGCGCGGGCCTGTGTGTGTTAGGCTTAATGATCTTTTTGATGGTTTGGTGTAGCGGATATTGAGATGGATGGTCCATATGCTCTTTATGGTCCATGCATATTTCATATTCCAGCAGCAAAGCAGAGCAGAGCAGGCATTGCTTATATCGCCAGGATGTTGCACTGGGACGTGGGCTGACTTTATGAGCACTCACAGACACATCCCACAGCTTTGTCCCCTTTGAATAAATGCCCGACTCCAAACAAAATACAGCGCATTTCTGAGAGACACCTACATATCCATAAACCTTAATGTCAGGCGTCGGCATCGGATCTTGAAATGGACTCGCGCGGCCACCTGCTTTTGTGATTTACTGCTGTTGTTTTGGTGGTGTGTTTGCATGTCATTTACCTGAAAGGACAGCGCTTTACTTAAAGTAATAACCTCCACTATCTTCTTATGAATAAATGCTAACTTCGCTGCTTTCCATTCCCATTTATAAAAACACAATAGTGATTCAGCTGATACCTTTTTCATTTCCTGCTCTCTCTTGAGAAATACCCCTGGGCGTGCAAAAAAACTGATGTCTTTTGTGCTTCCAGCGGCAGCTGCAGTTTGTTTTGGAATAAGTAGATGAAGAGCTCAAGAGTTGGAATGAAAGAGAAAAGGTGAATCGCACAGAAACTCCAAACTTATCAAAGGAGAGTACATATGAATTTTTCTTTTTTTTTTTTTTTTCCCAGATGTCATCATCACTCGATGTGGACCATGTTGTTGGACACAGTGGGTGTCCACTATAGTGTTCATTGTCCATTCCCAGTGTTTGAAAAGTAGGACATTACAGTAATTCCACTACTTTTGGCAAAATGAATTCCTAAAAATACCTTGAATTTTTTTCAGTTCTGGAAAACTCTTGTTGTCCTCATGTCCTTTCTGCCCTTGTAGATTTAGCTGAAATTTGTTTTACTGAAATCCTGTTTGGTATAGAATATTACATTTTACATCTTAACTTCACTAGATGTTTCAGGTAAACTGGACTGTCTTGTTGTTTTTTTCCCCCCCCTGCTGATTGTCATTGAGATTTGACGCTTGATGCCTTTCTATTCGATTAATCGCAGCCTGTTTTCCGGACGGAGCGGTTTACGACCCCGTCGACCTCACTGTGGCAGAATGAATGACTGAAACGTCCAGCATTAAACTGACCCACAGGGTGGATGACAGTCGAGGTCGTTTGTCAGCGTAGCACTGAAATAGAAATGTGCTCATTAGTGGGACAATTGATGCAGACATTGAGAAGTAACACAAAAAGTTACTTTCCAAAGTGACGAATTGCTTTTACTCTGCGGTAACTTCTAAGTAAGTTCACTCCTTTCTTTAAAAGATATAACCAATAACTTTAAGCTGTGCCTCGGTTTGTGTAATTCGCCAGTGTATTGTTATTTCACATCCTTATACCCACAAAATGATGTGTTCAGACGTGGAGATCCTACATATTATGTATATGCGAGCCACTTGTGTGCAGTTGAAACGTGTAAAACACACCAAAATGAGGTCTAAAACACCGTTTCTGAATATATTGATGCGCAGGGATGTTTGTTTCTGTTTTGAATAGTAATTGGTGGGATAAAGTCGTGGAGCTGTTTGTGATGGGAGGTAAATGCTTCTGGAAACGTTTTCAGTATAGAAACAAATCCCGGATCACAGCCGGGTGAATTGATAGTTTGCTCGGCTTATTTGCAGCTTTTAACGCACCTCTTGCGGAATAATTACAAACTATTTTACAAAATGAAAAGTAACCACTGCATTTAAATGAGTTTTCAGCTCAAACTATTTTTTTCCCCCCCATTTCTAACTCATTAGGCGCTGCAGCGACATCATTACTCTGCCCCCCCCCCCCCCCCCCCCCCGTGTGTCCTCTCTCACGTGGACTGACTTTATTGACTTTAATCTTTAATGTTGCAGCGAGCGCTATAGTGAACTGACCTGCTTTGTGGTGACAGCAAATTACTCAACGAGTGTCTCTTCGTTTGGCGAAGTGTCTGAGCTCAATGCAGATACCCACAGTGACCTCAGGAAATACATTAGCTCAATATTGGCTCCTTCTTTTGAGTTGGTGTGGTTAGTTTCATGGCCTTGGATATCCTGTTGCATTCCATTCATCTTATATATATCCAATATCAAGTGATGGGGTGTGTGTGTGTGTGTGTGTGTGTGTGTGGGGGGGGGGACTGAGGATGTGAAGCAAGAGTGCCGACCACGACGCCACCTCGCAGTCAGGTTGAACACTTTCTTTCAGTATTAATTTTAAAAGGTCAAATTTGTTCTAGTTGTTTATAGCATTACTATTAGAAGGCAGGACCTTTGTCCACCGCCAGGGATAAAACTTGCTCAATGGATGAATGGCACACAGAGCAGACGAGGGGAGGTCCTCGCTATTCCCTTCAGCGAATGGCGCCCTGGAAAAATTTTGTTTTCTAAAGTTTTTTTGTTTTGGTTTTTTTTTTTCACTACGAATGCGCTTCCATGCATTGAAAAGAAACCTCTCATCCAAGCGCTCAAACACAAGTCCACAATAATGCACATGTTGCCGACCGTCACCCGATGATTGGCAGGTCGCCGCGGCTCAACGAGGCATATTGACTTGGTTCGAGAGTGAGGAAGAGCGCGAGGAAGAGAGAGCAGGGACGTCGGATTGACAATCCAGTGGAGGAAGACAGGAGGGGAGGACAAGGTGTCGCTGCAGGAGGAGTGAGGAGACGTCAGAAAGATTGAGCCTGAAATGAAAAATTGGAACGAGAGACGGATGGAAGGACGCTGATAAGGGTGGAGAGACAGAGGAGGAGAGAAGGGTAGAAGGTGTGGTGGTGGGGTGGCATGCAGAGGGGGGGGGGGGGGGGGGGGGGGGGATGTTGCACTGATAGACTGTCTCGTCTGACAGTCTGTATCACGTTCAGTGGAGGGAGGCGGCCACGTCGTCAGACACCGACACCCCCAAAACACGCGCGTTAACACTGACGCATTAGCTTGTAAAAAATCATCTGGATCTTGGGTTTAATTCTCATAATCCAACATGAACAGGTTGTCTCAAGCTCCACTTCACTCTATATCCCTCAAGAGCTGTTTTACAAGACAG